>NC_142070.1:35100833-35409166 GCF_059756535.1 Pantherophis guttatus
ACTCAGTTGACTCAATAGGTCTAGAGTGCTTTTTGTTCTACAGATAATCTGTCTAATTCATCATCATTATTATTATAATTTATTAGAGGGCTGCGTTAATGGCTTCTGTCTTGACAGCTTTACAATTGTTTAAAAAAAAAAAAAGATCGCTATTTAAATTGCGGCGTTAAGGGGCTGCTAGCTGCCTTGCCGTTCAATCAACAACGACCTGCAGAGGTTTGGAAGCTGTCTGATTAATTTGCTGTCTGTACTGAAGTAAATTTTTTCTTGCTTAAAGTTACGGCGCTAAGGGGCTGCTAGCCGCCTTGCCGATTTAAATTGCGGCGCTAAGGGGCTGCTAGCCGCCTTGCCGATCTGTCAGCAGCGATCCGCTGTGGTTTGGATGCTGTTTCTTTAATTTAGCCGAGGTGTTTTTCAGCTGCTGAATAATAATTTTATTTTTTTTTTAAAAGTAATCAAAATTGAATGGCCAAATTTACTTTAAAAAAAAAAAAACCAATAACCCAACTATCTTAGTTTGTGTTTTTCCACTGACAACACACATGAATATAGATTTGGTTTTCACACTGAATAAACTCCATATAAATTTCTTTCCATACCCTGTCTCTGTGGTTCAAAGCAGAGGTGGGTTTCAGCAGGTTCTGACCAGTTCTGGAGAACCGGTAGAAGAAAGTTTGAGTAGATCTGGGAACTGGTAGTGGAAATTCTGACTAGCCCCACCCCCATCTATTCTCTGCCTCCCAAGTCCCAGCTGATCAGGAAGAAATGGGGATTTTGCAGTAACCTTCCCCTGGAATGGGGTGGGAACGGAGATTTTACAGTATCCTTCCCCTGCTACGCCCATCAAGCCATGCCACGCCCACCAAGCCACACCCACAGAACCGGTAGTAAAAAAAATTGAAACCCACCACTGGTTCAAAGCATGTTTTTCTTGAAATTACACAAGTAACAATGTTTATTCCTTTTAAGCATGGCATTCTTTCACATGTATCTTTTAAAATAAAATAAAATAAAAAATATTCAAGTCATTGTATTAAGGTATTTGCAATCAATTATTTACCCAGTGTTGAATTGTGTGACTGTAATAATGATTTCCTTCATGACTATAGTAAATTGTGTAAGTGATGTTTGCTCTATAATGTAATCTCTATTTACAAAACTGGTGTGTAAGTGAACAGTCTTATAAGTATCTGTTCTCAGCTATGAGTTTCCTTCCACTGATGTCATATTAGCTAGATGATACTGTAATCATAATTGTGGCCATAGCATAGAGACATATGCTAAAGGAGGTCTATAATCAACAATTCATATATTATATTAAATATGGATTTTGATTTCCTTCATCTTTTAGAATTAAAAATCTAGTGCCTCCCCTTTTTTCTGGATTAGTATATAGCAAAGGAGAAAAAAAACATTATAACTGCTATTTTCATCCAATGGCTTGCACTATGGACAAGTGGTTGTAGAGATGAAGAACCGTGACACGAAGAAAGGAGATCAACCACAAAGATATAACTATATACATCTGTGGGATCTACTTTGAATAATGAGAAAAGTGCAAGAAAGGTGCAAGCACAAACCATATATTTAGTATAGCATATACAGTACATCTAGACATACTAATTCTGCTGCAGTAAAACTATTGTATGAAGAATCAAATGGCATCTTAAAAGCTCATAAATTTAGAATAATGCATTCTTTCATGGATCACAGCCCATATCATCATGGAATATTAACCTGGTATAGTTTTGTTATACATCAGTGGTTGGGTAAAAAAAAAGGGGGAATAATAAAAGAAGAAAGACAAAAACAAATATAGGAATTATAGAGTGTAGAAAGTGCTAATTACTTGCTGAAAGCATCAGTCACAAAACATTATTATACTGATGAGCTGATTAACTCATAAATTGTGTTAAAAAAATCTGGATTCCATTTATTCAATTGAAAAAAACCTCCTAATAGCTACCAACTCATTATTTCATGGGGAAATTCATCTTCATACAAATCTTGCTATTTTAAGAGTCAGTGACAATATGCAAAACATTATTTTTTAAACATTGCCGTTTCTGAGGTACTGGTTTGGGAGAGCCCGTAGCAAAAATCTTGATATGAGAAGCGAACCGGTAATAACACTGATTAGAACCCACCACTGGCGAAAACGGCCTTTCCCACCCACCCCAGATGCCTTCCGGAGGCTGGAAATGGCCCATTTGCCGACTTCCGGTGGGACTGGAAGGCCCATTTTTCACTCTCCCCAGGCTACAGAACCTTTCTAGAAGCCTGGGAAGGGCAAAAACGGCCTTCCCCACCCCCTTCGGAGGCCCTCTGGAGGCTGGAAACTGCCCATTTCCCGACTACCGGAAGTCGGCAAATGGGCTGTTTCCAACCTCTAAAGGGGTGGGGAAGGCCATTTTATCCCTCCCCAGGCTCCTAGAAAGGCTCTGGAGCCTGGGGAGAGCAAATAACTGGCCTTCCCCACCCCCCCACCCACCCCCCGGAGGCCCTCCGGAGGCCAGAAACAGCCTGTTTCCCAACTTTCAGTGGGGCCAGAAGGCCCAAAAATCAGCTGGGACCTGAGCTCGCGTGCCCACCAATATGGCTTAGTGTGTCACCTGTGGCACATGTGCCATAGGTTTACCATCATAGATGTATACTGTAGCTGCTGAATTCTGAGTATGGGGCGTAGGTATAGAATGGAATATCTTTAAGAAATACTTGACTGACTGGAAGGCATCTTTAACAATAACAACAACAAAAAAATCTTACTCCAATCACAGTTGTTAATACTAGCACATATCACATATGTTTAATTTCTTGTATAAATAGGCATATAGTACAGAATACATTTATAATAAATCAATAATTGCTACAATTATAAAAACATTAAACAAGTTGATTTCTTTGGATTGACAAGTTATGCTAGGTAAAAAAAGCTGCAGATCATTCCTTGTATGTATTTCTCTGATGCCACATAAAATGTTCCCAAAACACATGCAAAAACAATACACACTGTTGGGTGTAACCACCAGAAATACTTGTAGTGTAAAATAGCATTTTTGCTTCTTTTCATTTTCAGTTGCTCAATAAGCATGCTATCACAAGAATTAACATTCCTGTGAAATTTTAAACAGCATGTTAGAGCACATTATGAGTTGCCATCCATAAAGAGTTTGTTTAACTTTTAGTTTAGTTATCTAAATGAGTTGTCTCAATTACACAATTAAATGTGATTTTATCTCAACCCATGCAAGAGAATGTGATCTTATGGAAGAGAAATGTAGCATTTTTAATAGATAAATTAAATAAAGGTGGAAAGCAAAAATAAAACTAACATTTACTTCCTGCAGAAAATGTTGTATGTGTTTTGTCTTCATACAGTAAAGCTTTCTTTGATGCAAAATTAATGTACTTAATGTATATTGGACAAACATGAAAATATTTATGAAAACAACATGTTTATGTCTTTAAAAGCAATGCCGTCTTAACCGGATTAAAAATGATGAACGTGGATCCCATGTGTTTGAATAGGCTAGCTAGAGAAAGAAGACCAACAGTTGAGAACCTAGTACTAATTTAGGCCACGCCCATCCCAGTTCCGCAAATGGGGAAAATGACACAAAACATCACGTGATGGCAACATGATACAGCACGTTTGACACCCGTGAAATAGAGCTTTAAGTAGAATCAGGAAGTCACCTAATTCTTGGATTTAATTACATCAATCCATGCAATTTCCATCTCATAAGAATTCATTTTTACTTATTGGTTTTCGTCCAGCCCATTACAATATCTGACACTAGTTAAATATTAGTGCTATCTTTTTTGATGCTATTTTTGGCCAAGATCTGCTGACATAGGCATAGGTAGATGAAGTCTTGAATAAATCTTTATGTTTTCTTCTGTTTTAGCAAAAGAGAAAGATGGAGAAAAGCAAGTGTTGATATACACAGGTTCATTATTATCAACAGGTAATTGTTTCATTTAAATTTAACCTGCCTTCTCTTTAGCAGAGATAATTTCTCCTGTTCAATAGTGAAGATTTCTAAATAAGAATCAGGAGGGTTCCACCCCACTGCATCATTGCTTCATTGAATCATTTTTTCCATGTTAATCACATTCAATTTTTCAAGTTCATTTGTTTCCTGCAAAAATATTTCATCAAATGCAACAATTAAAGCTACAAATGGCAGGAAATAACTTCCAGATTTCACCCATATGTAGGATTAGATAATTTCATCAAATGCAACAACCGAGGTAACAATTCAAATATTTAAGTTATTGACATTCATATTAAAAGACAACATTCATTCTTATAAAAAATCTTTCTATACTAATTCACCAGTCGAAAATAATATAAATTTGAAAAAAAAATACTTAAAGTTCAAGGCCCAATTAAATCAATACATTCATATGCGTCATAGTAAGGAAAGCTCAGAAAGAAATTACAAAATCCTATGAAAGACTTGAGATTTAAAAAAAGAGGAAATATAGCTAAATTTCTTTACAGTAGTAACTTTCACTTAATTTTAGTAGTACTACTTTAAAGTACTTTAGTATTTTACTTTTACTGTGGCAAATTATTATTCTTTCTTTCAAGTTCATATGCCACATGACCTATTGTTTTTTAACCATCTTACCCTTTTCTTTTTGAAGATTTTATTAATTCTATTTAACCACATCCTTCTTTATGTTTCTCTTCTCAGCCCATTAAACATTACTGTATACTTGTTCTGCAGTTGGTTCCCTATATAAAATAAAGCCTCATCAATGCACATCACTCAGTTTGTATTAAAGTCACATCTGTTCAGTGTCTATTTACTTCTGATCTTATTGCTTTTTGTTTTACCAGATACAAATACTCCATTCCTATTAAATTTAGTTTAATTTAATGTTTCTTCTGACATACCCAATATTCACATCTGTATAACAAAGTGGACAGAAGCACTCTTACACTTAGCTATTTTCATATTTTTCTATGAATATCCTTATATTAGACTGTGAATTACTCAGTACCTTTCCATTAGCATGTTTTAAAATTTGTTCATGTTTTTATCTTTCTAATTTTTCACCAATTATGTATAATTTATAATCGTTCATTACGCTTCCCCTGTAAAATGCAACTATTCTGGTCCATGATTCATTTCTTTTCAGGTTTTTTTTTTAAAAAAAATATTCATTTTTTATTCAATTTCTATAGTCACTTTTCTCAACCAGTGGATCTGGATGCTTTACAGTTCTAAAAATATGAGAACAAATAAACATTAAAAAAACGTTAATAAAAACATCCAAAATAAAATATATAGCAACCAAGATAATTAACAATTAAATCCAAGATATAAGGCCATTAACACATTCAGAGTCTCAGACTTTTGTATACAGCCAAGTTTTTAAAGCCTTATGAAAGACTAGCAAGGTTGGTGCCATTCCAATTCAAAACAATCTTGCATCAGACAGTCCATGTAGTATTTGCTAGAATTATTTCAATTTATGGCCAACCACATGAAATGATCTTAATACCATATATACATTTACATCTACAACCAACATGCCCATAATGTCATCACAAGCATTTCACATATATTTATCCAGAAATTCATAAAATAACCAAAGGAGTATCATATCACTGACTTAGTTCCTGTTCAGTGTTGAACTTATCTGTAAACATTCAATTTATTTTCATGTATTTTGAGAATTGTGTTATTGGCATCTTCCAACTATGTGATTCTACATATGCATTTACCACCAGTTATTACCACCAGTTATTTGTAGAATAGGATACAAAAGATTTTTTGCATCCTATTCTACAATGAAATTTCAAACATTCTTTATATAGAGAGCATACACACTCTTTGTATACACACTGAGGACCCAGTTTGTGGGGGCAATAAGCTGACTTTGTATAAATATACAAAAGTATGAAGGCTATTGCTTAACGCATTGTAAGCCACCCTGAGTCTCCGGAGAAGGGTGGCATATAAATCAATTTTTTTAAAAAAATTGTTTTTAAAAATTAAACTTTTCCCCTCCAAATATTATAATAATGGGAGTTAGCTTGTCAAATTTGAAGATGAAATCCCCAAACAGATCTTTATTTATTTGATTTCTGTAGCTATCCATATTTAACAAGTGACTTGCGGAGGGATGAGAGAAGGTAGATCATAAACTATAAAAACAAATTAAAACCAATTAGAACAATACAGTTCAAATGTATGTGTTCACCAAGTAGAACTATTACCATGGATTGTAGGTTGTCTACAATATTTTTTTAAAAAAAAATATTTCCCCTTTAAACATTCTTAATCTGATAACTTTATGGCTGGAAGCTTAGTCAGGTAACAATAATTCCTATGTTATCTCATTTACAGAAAGTCAAGATAGTGGTATCCCTAATATGGACTAAACTTCTGGTAAAAACAACTCAAATTCTGATATCAAGTTAACATTAGAGTGTACTTTATTGAAGTTTGGAAAGAGAAAGAGAGATTTGTGGACATTTGACATTTGTTGTGACCAGCTTTTCTTTCTCGTGGCATGTTCTTTTCTGCTTTCCCTGTCCATTGTGATCAGATGGGATGTCTCTCACAAACACATAATTGTTAATCACACTTTCCAAAAAATGATAAATGCATATATTTTTTAAAAAACAGATAGTACATTAAAAGTATATATAAATGGATCTAATTAAAATTAATACAGCTTCCTCTTAAACAGCTTGAGCTATTCATCTACAATGACAAAGAAACAATGTTCTTTTAACATTTCATCTGGAAAACACTCAGCAAATAAAAAGAAAATTAATTAATTAATTCAGTTTAGACACTGTCTGTCTGTCTAGGTGGCTTGTAATATAATACGACTGAAAAAAAAAGCTAATGGAAGCCAAAACAAGAAGGGGTCACTGTATGTAGACAGAAATAAAATAACAAAACTTACTCACCAAGGCGCCCATCTCAACCCAAGCTCTGAAACAACTGGGGAAAATATGACTAATATGTCAAGCAACAAACCGGATACAAACAAATAATAATTTGTTATGGAATTAACATTAAATTCTATGCCAGATGAAAGTCACCTCAGTCAATTGAGCTAATGTGTTTTGTGTTATTGCTACAAAATCCTAAATGAACTGTTCACATTGGCAAAGAGACAAAGATGTATGAATCTCATTTTTCTCAAATAATCATTATCATGATTTTTATAATTCAGATATGATAGCCCTAATAAGTCAGATTTCAAACCTATTGTTTCTAGTCTCTATATGTATTTGGATGGCCTTCAACCAAACCTATAAGACTGATCACAGTCACACTTCCCCACCCCCAGTGTTGTCTATCCCAGCTTGAACAACAACAAGATGATAACTATGACTCCAAAGCCTCATTAAGAAAATTTATCAATTGGCACCTTCATTTGATTTATGTAATGGCAATATTCAGCAAAATTGTTCTACCTGTTTCAGGAACCATATTTTGAATGTTTTCATTTATAAACACAGTTTGAAATAATGGTGTTCTTTATGAATAAATATTTTTTATATGTGACTAAAATAATATTTTTGTATCACATATATATGAGATCCAGGACATTAGAAGGAGAACAGAACCTCTGTGAAAAACATCTGAATTCCAAGCATCCAAGTGTCAGTATGGACTGACACTTTCCTATCAGCTACCTTTTGGTAACATGGGCAGCTAATAACTTTTACAAATAGATAAAATCCAAATTTAAAAATGTGAAGTGAAAGAAAAATCACATTTTTTTGTGTAAATTACCAGTTGATAACATAGAACTTCTTTTCCAAATATATTATTTCCTGTTGGTGTACAAATGCTGTTATGACCAATTTCAAATAACCATTTATTAATATATAATCTGCTGTTAACATAATTTATCCAATGTTGCTTTTCAAAAAGAAGTGCATACTAAGCAGCTTTGCTATAAAACAATGTAGTTATGAAGCTGGTTGGATTATAAATGCATTATGAGAAATTATAACATATTCATATAAGCATAGGAAAGCTTGGGAGTTTATCTGTGTTTCAGAGACGATGATCTTAGAAAATGGGTATATTTAAAGTAATTAAATTCTAATGTAATAAAAATTCCCAGGCTTATCTTATATATCTTTGGGTGTTGACTCCAACACTGGCAATTCATCTAGTATCCTTGTGTAATTGCCAGATTTTTTAAAAAAGGTTTTGATTGGATGTTTTTAACTATTATACAATGATATTATATATTATTATCTTGCACACCTCTCTTGGCAACTTTGCAAAAAAGGGTGTATGTGTAAAATAGATTAAGATGTCAATTCACACATAAATTATATTTACATCAAATTCATAGATCATTTTGAAATCACTTCCTGATTCATTCTTGATTTTTGTTATCATAGCTCTAGGCAGGAATAGTGGATAGTATTTTTGTGTTGTCTGTGGGCAGGAATGGTGGGTGGTATTTTTGTGTTGTTTGTTCATTTATAAATGTGAAAAAGAATAATTCAGATGGGAACTAAACTCTGTGATGATCAATGTGAAAGAAGAAAATTGTGGCTTTTTTAGACATATCTGTTGGTATGTTGTTTTTCAGCTGCCCTCAACATGCCTTATCGAGACTATCAATTTACTTTCAATATATCTAATAGTTATAAACCTAGGCTTCCATCTTACAAATAGTAAGTGTAACATTTTGCTCTTCTACAACAGCACAAAGCATAATATATATATTCATGCTATTATTGCCAAGAATTATAGTAATATTTCAATATAGGTGTGTATAGATATATTCTTGTAGAAATAAGAGAAAGAAAATATGAGCATACTTTCTGTAATGATACTGCAAACAGTAGCCCTTTCAACAATTTTGGAGATTTAAAAGAAGGTAAAAATATTTGCAGAAGAGAAAGGAAACACATGGTCTTCAAAATGTTGCTGAACCACAATTGCCACTAACTTCAGTCAGTTTAAGAAACGGTAGTTCTGTAATTATAGGAAGGATACAGCTGTTTCAGCCTTCTTCCTGGTTTATTTCCCAATTCATTAACTGACACTTCCTATCTTGGGTGTTCAACATGGTTTCCTTGTCTATCCAATCATCAGAAAAGAGCATGCCATCAGGAAAGGGGAAAAGAAATATTACTTTTAGCAATTTGGGGAAGAGGGATTTCAGATCTCTCCTTCCCACAAATTTTAACCATGAAAATAAAATAAAATAATAAAATGGAATAATATTATTCCTTCCTCAGAAATTGGACATTACAAATGAACTTTGCAGAATCAGTTTCCTCCACAGAGCACTGTGTTGTGTAAATATTCCTTTATATGTGAAAAATAAATGAAAATAGTGAACCAGGATCACATAACTAGGCAAGAATGTTAGTTATACAACTAGGAGCAAAATTCCCATAGCATTGAAGTGTAAGATTTTTTTTTTTTTACTAATCACATCGAAACTCTTTTGCCATTTTAATTCTTGTGAGCCTCATTTCATATTCAGCCATTTTACATTCTCTTTCAATAGACATGACAAAGTGAAAAAAGTTACATGTTAGCTTCTAATTTTATATTTTACTCAAGCTGAAATTCAATTATCTTTCAAAGTTTATACTTCTCCAAAGTGACCTATGCTACAATTGCCTATTCCAGTCTTTCATTAGTAGCAAAGCTGTTGCAAAACTAAACAGAATTTTTGAATCACAAAACACTGTGGCTTTAGCATAGTATTACCTCCTAAAACAGAGATAGAAAATTTATGTTGTTCAAGTATAATTTTAAAAAATTTACTTGTTGAACATAATAGGAAGTGAAAGAGCATAAAAGTTCCAAGACTTCAATCAAGATTTGTAGTTTGCTGCTCAATCTGAAATGTATTGAAAATTTAAATGTCTGAAAAGACTCATGTCATAAAATTTCTCCCTTTAAATGTTGTAGCATAGGGAACATATGTGTAGAAGAATCATTGTCATTATGGTGACATTAAATATTAAAATTAAAATTCCTGTAATTAAAACTAAAGTTGTTTGTTTGGCCTAGTTTTTCTTTCTCCTCATGTACACCTCTTTGTTCTTTTACTTTACTACTCTAGCTTTTTACAGTGTAAAGTGCCGAAAATTGATGAGAGTCAGACATTTTTCAAAAATCTTCCTTTCTCTTTTACCCGCCCAGCATGTGTCGTCTCTGTCTCTGTCTCTGTCTCTCTGTCTCTCCCTCCCTCCCTGTCTCTGTCTCTGTTCTCTTGTCTGCCTCTCTCCCTCCCTCTCTCTCTGTTTCTGTCTCTGTCTCTGTCTGTGTATTCTATTTCTTCATCTACCCTTGTTTAACCCAGATTAAGAACAGAAAAATATAAGCCCCTAAACCTGTGCAGGATGAATATACTCCAGTTCACCTCAATCAAACAGTGATAACCATTGAAAACTAGAAAATGCACCTTCTCCATTGTGGATCCTGCCTTTTTGAGCAGTATGATCCTGGAGATCTGCATAGCTTCCCCCTGCAATTGCTCCAAAAATCTTTGAAAGCCTGTCTTTGTTCTCAAACCTGTCATTAGGATGGTTGTTGACCCAGAAAATGTTCCTTCTCAGTGATAGCCCTGCCTTTTGGAATGGTATCCCCCGATAAACCATACAATCTTATTAACTTACAAACTTACTGTCTTTACAGGGGTAGGTGATCAACGGGTGGTCAAATCCCTTTGATGTTTAATATATTTCAGATGTTTTTCTGTATTCTGGAGTCCAGTTTTTGAATTCCTTTTCTTTGATGCCTGTCTGCATGTATCAAAGAAACAATAGTGTCAAACTAGATGCAGTGACCAAGGAATTGAAACCTTCCCATTTTAACATGCATTGCACAGATCACATGCTTTGATCACTTGTTCATAACCCACTATTTTTATATAATAGATGTCTCTGTTTGGAAATATATTCACTTCATATACATGAAAGTGGTTATCAATGTACATTTTTTGGAGAATAGATGTAACTGTTTATTATTTTTATGGTTCATCATACAGTCAGACATAAAATGAGTCCTTCCCAAGTACCTTGAATCCTTCCCACGTATCTGAAATAGACAGATGTTGTTATTTGAGGGTGTTATCATGGCAGCATGAAAGCTGTTAGAAGTATTTATTTATTTATTGGTTCAATTTATATGCCGCCCTTCTCCAGAGACTCAGGGCGGCTTACAATGCGTTAAGCAATAGCCTTCATAGTTTTGTATATACCTGCTTAGTAGGGCTTTCGCGCCCCCCCCCCCCAAGTAAAGCTGCATTTTGCAATTGTCTGATGCAGCTGGTGTTCTAATGACTGGACTTTCCCAGGTGTAAATCGGCATTTCTGTCCCTGAGTTTTGACTTTAAGATCTTATTCCTTCTTTTTATCTATCCATTACTAACCTTTTCCAGACTTAAGAGTGCTTGAGGTTCCAGCTCAAGTATTTGGAGTGATTGTTCTCCCTCAAACTTTTGATGTTATTTCCATAGGACAACTTGATTCCTTCAGGTTTCATTATTTTTTCCCCTATTGATAGTAAGGATGTCACATTTATCCAGGATATATTCAGCAATATATTGGTTATATATTGTGTTGAGACAGTGTTGAGCAGCAATTCTACTTCACATGTAAAGGAGGAGAGATACTGTAGCTGGACAGAGGTTTTTGATAGCATTGATTTACTTATTCAGTATTGTTGACAAAGGAATCAATGCAGTGACAAACAGTAGTGATGATAGTGAGTGTCCTTGAAAGATTCCTCTCTTGATGTTAACCTTTCCAAGTCTGTCACCATTGGCCATCAACTATGTCTTTCATTGTGCCATTGATCCTTGCATAAAGTTTCTGCTGTTTATTTTGATTCCTGTTATTTCTGGGCACTTTATTATCCAATCATATATCAGGGAGTCAAATGCCTTCTTGTAATCAATTTAAACTATAGCTAAGCTGGTTTTCCTTCTCTTACTATTTTCCAAAACCATTTTGTCAGTTATGCTGCCCCTTTGCTTTTTGGGCAATTTCCTTTATACTCAGGTGAAGAAAGCTTTTTAAAACTCTTTATATGATTGAACTGCATCAGTTTCCATATGGTTAGTAATTTGATAGTTGTTGGTAAGCAGGTAATTGTCCTGCAGTTTCCTGGCACTGCCACTTTTATTGGCTCTTTCATTATCAGGTAGCTTTGGCAAGATGTTTATCAGTCTTCAAATTCACCTCCTTTCAATATGTTGCTAAACTCTTTGGCAATTAGTTGATGTAGACCAGTCAAATATTTCAGTCAAAAATCATGCAGTTCATCTTCAAATAATGCTTACCAATTGTTGATCTTCCTTGCCCCCTTTTCCACCATTTCTGTTGCTATTACAAGTTTTTTCTTTTCAGTTTCTTCTTTTATTATTTATTATTTAATTATTTTCTTTGTTAAATTTATTTGCTGCCTATCTTGTGGGGCTATTCTAGGCAGCTTTCAACAAATATAGTAATAAAAAGTTGGATGGGTGGAAAGCAGAGAGCGAGGGGCAGAGGAGCAGTCTGCCATCAATCCAGCAGCCCCCCTCCAGCATGGAACTCCCCATTTGACCCAGCCAGAAGGCAGAGTCATGTCTTCAGGCTCCTGTGGAAGGATAGGGGGGTGGAAGCAGATCTTATGTTAGGGGGTGGGGTGTTCCAAAGGGTGATCACTGTGATAGAGAAGACTCCTCTACTGCTAACTCCTCATAGTTTGCCTATACAATCTGAGCTATTTTTTAGCAAGGCTTATTTTTTTTTTGTCCTGGGTAGACTTGCAGTTCTTCCAATTCAACTTTTGTGATTACTTTATTTTGTGTTATAAAGCAACGTTGATCTGCTAGCCTTTGTTCTGTTATTTGATTCCAGGTGTTGTTTCTAGAACTGGTATCTTCTTTCAAATATTCTCTTTTCACTGATTTGTCATATCAAATTATTATTTCTTTGTTTTCACTCTTTGTATATTTGTGATTCATAAACAATATTTTCCCAGTAGTCCTGCACCTGCTGCCCCTGGCTGCTCAGCCAGCAGTCATGAGTACTTTAACCCACTTGTCACCAGAACCCCAACACCCAGCACAATTTTTGCTGACCCAGTCAACAACCAGTTCAATATAGGTTTGTGTAAATTGTGCCTCACTATACGAAATGGGAGAGACACTCTTCATATGTCTCCTATAATGAGACCTCTCCAGTATGGCTGAACCTCTGCATAGCTTTCATCTTCCTTGAGCAGGCAGTTTAACAACCAGGTCAAGGTAATGCCTCATTGGGGAGTTGATTATTATTATTTTCCACAGTCTTCCCTTGGAAAATATAGGACTGGGCTGAAATTATCACTTGACTTAAAAAAATATGTTATGTTTGACATATCTGTCTTGAAATGTTATTATGAAGTTATTGTAAAATGTATATAGAAAAAATATCAGCATTAAAAATTGGACCTTTAAGTATCTGTACTTCATAAATTGAATACGGAAAACAACACCTTCAAGCAATAATTATAGAACCATTAAAGCATTTCAGGGTTATTTTAAAAATATATGTGATAGATCATGTTATTTACTTTTTTAAAAAGAATATAAAATGACACATACACTTTGTTAATAGTTTTAAATTAGTTGTTACAGAAAACTAGTAACCATTAATCAAATTATAAATTATCATGACAATAGAAGAAATAATAGATAATTTTTAAAAAACTGCAGGAGTTCTACATTTAATTATTGCCAAATTTTATTTCTTTATTTCAAGGAACTGCTTTCTTTTTATTCAGATAACTCCAGTTTCTTTGAAATGGTCAGTTTAAGTAGCTGCTGAAGACTATGAGAAGGTGGATATGAGGATATGAGAAGGTCCACTTACATCTGATGTCTTGCAGTTTGAATTGGAGACAATTACTACTCATGTCTTTTGGCCCAGGTATGAGCAATTGGTATCATGCAACAGCATCATGGATTGAATAACCATTCCTGATGACATCAGCAGCCCATTCTGATATTGTGATCATTGTGCAGTCAGCAGTTGGGAAGTTGGTTGTCTTTGCTTCCTTAACTATTGCCTTATGGTAACTAAAATTGAGGGCGGAGACCTGCATCACCTTTGATACAGGTAACAAGGACTCTCATCATACTCTTTTGGCAGTTTTTTCATCATAACATTGTTCTAAAAATTGTTTTAGCCAAGAATAGTCTCTATTCTGCTCTGCTGTTCTTTGTTGTTTCCAAATCCATGCCATAAAAGGATAAAGTCTCCATAGCTTGAAAGGGAACATCCTGCTGCCCCTCCCCTTCTGCATTGCCTGTTTTTGGCCTCACAAGCCTTTGCTGATTGCTCTCGGAAAGAGAAAAGGCAAGAATTTAAACTAGCGGAAAAAAGCATGAAGGAAACCATTCTCCTATAGATTTGTAGATTAGAGCTGGCTGGATTGAAAGAGAAATGCTGTTCTTTGCAAGGAGAGATGCAATTTTTTTCCCCTCCTCCTTTATGCTGTAGAGCTGGAAGCTGAGCAGCTAATGCCAAAAAGAAAACAACAAACAGATAAGAATTTCTGAAACTATTGCAGCTGAAGCAGGCAAAGAAATGGTAGCACTTTACACCTTACAGGAAAAAGGTACAGAAGTGGCAGAGCAGCATACTTGGATAGTCCAGTGCCACCAAGCCTTCAAAGAGGTTCATTACTTAATTTGGCATGGGAAGCCAGAAACTGCTCAGTAAGGGACGCCTAGAGTCATGAAAATGTCACCTACGAGCATGCTAATAACTGCTGTATTAAATCTGGGTAAATCACTGGTTTCTGGTGTTAACTGAAAAGGGCATCAAAGACTATTCAATAAGTTCTTATTTAAGGTTACCAAGACTGAAGATGAGCAAAGACATACATTTGACAATTGACAACTAATTGTTTTACAATACATAAAGATTCTAGATAGAGGTACAGAGGAATGTCTATCCAGAAAAGAAACAATTAACACAGCAGGATATTTAGCCACTAAGAAGCGTGAATGTCAAACTTTAACAGGTTAACCCTGTATCCCACTTTGAATGGGGAGAGTGGTAAGTTGTAAATGCAGCTGTGGTAAATACAGCATATGTGGGTATTACATACACACACATCCTTCTGACTCCTATGTGTGGAATGTGTATCCTTAGATGAACAGTTATGCTGTTCAATGTATGCTGTCCCTGCCTGCATCTTACATTCTGCTACTATGTGTTGGACTGTCTCCAAGGCTTCTCTGTATAGACTCCATCTTGGGTCCTGCTTCTATGGATCTAATTCTTATTGCCTTTCTATGATCAATGCTTCAGTGTTGTCTTTTAGTCCAACCCTTTCCAGCCATTGGTGGTTTTCTCAATATCATCTACCTCACCTATTAGTGAATGGAATAGCCCATGCAAGGGGCTTGCATTACCTCTTGTATTACCATGGCACTTCCTTTGCTTGATCTTCCTTCCATTTCTGCTGTTGCCTCAGGCTTTCTCTCAACAACTCATATTTTGATGTTATTTTACTAATGTGCTATGGGTTTCATCCAGATTAGTGGCTTTGATAGCCACCAGATGCCTATCCTTTTTGTGGCAGGTGTATAGTCTCTGGTTGTTGGATTTGGGGTGGAAATTAATGGATATTATGAGTAGCTTTCTGGTCTTCACATTGGCAGCCTTCACATCTCTTTTGGCCAATACTGTTTTTCAGGGTATCTAATGACTGGAGGGCACATGTGTTGATGGTATAGATCTTGTTATTCCCATTGAACCGGCTCTTTAGGACTTGTCTTATCTTCAACGATGTTTTAATGTTGCAGTCTTCCTTGCTTCCTTATCATGGTTCTCATGTGATTGGCTTCAAATCCCAGCTGGTACCTACATTACCAGTAGGGATCCTTAGACAAAGACCGCCTAATGTTTCGCCTCCATACCACAGATGTGACAATGACAAGAGTTATGACTAGAAGGCCCACATCAGATGTTAGGGAACCAAACAATCTGATGGTAAGTGGACCACTAGAACAAATCACACATGAACAGGACAAGACAACCTGAAAGTGATGGAATGTTACTAAAACAGTAGATTGAGAGATATAGAAAGATTAGCTATAGCTGATATAGATATTGATGTTTTAGTAATTAAAGCTATTGTGACATTGACTTTTACATTAAATAATTAAGCAAAAGGGGAGTTATTCAGGGATTGGCAATGATTTTGGTAATTAATATTTGCCAAGTTCTATTGGCCATAGCAGCCACCTGCTCTTTGGGCAGGAGTCATAAGTGGAGGAGATTTTCAAATTCCCAAAAGGCTTCCCACACCAGCTATATCTGGAGTAGTGCAACCTCATCCACAACTAGAGATGGGAATTGTCCAGAACCAAAGTATTCTAAAGGCCAGAACCACTTGGTCTATGGTTGAGCTGAAGCCCCACAGTCTTCTGGCACTAACCCCCATGGCATCACTCATGGCGATATCTCACCATGAACCATTGGATGATCTCACCAGGTGGTTTAATGTAAATATTAAACTGAAGAGGAGAGAGTAATGAGCCCTGCAACAAAAAGCAAGGTCCATTGGCCAGACCTCTTTCCTCCCATCAATATTGACTAGAACTGGAGGAAGGAGAAGAATTAGCACAACAAATGCCACCTTCTTCCAACCCCTGAAGTTAGTCAAAAAGGTTACCATGTGTGATGCAATATCAAAAGCCATTAAAAGGACAAGAAAGCCTTGTACCTCCCTCATTCCTGCCAGGGATTTTCCAAAAGTAAGCTCATGCTATCTCAGATCCATGCCCATGCATGAATCCTGACCGAAAAGGATTCATATAATGCACTTCTTCCTTTGATGTATGTGTATGGTTCTATGCAACTGCTTTCTCTAGAATGTTTCCCAAAAACAGAACTTTAAAAACTGGAAAAACAGTCCAGAACAGTCTGGTATAGGGATGGCTTCTTGATAAGAGGGCATAACAGGGGTGAAATGCTCCCGGTTCGGACTGGATCGCCCAATCCAGTAGTGATGGCAGCGGATGGTTCGGAGAACCGGTAGCAAAAATCCCTGCACCCCCACCACCACCACCATGCCCAGCTGAGCCACACGATCATCAGAGGCTTTTTTTTTTTACTTTTAAAAGCTCTTCCGATGAAAAAATGCTTTTAAAAGTTAAAAAAAAAAGCCTCTGATGATCGCGCGGCTCAGCTGGGATCATCAGAGGCTTTTCAAAAAATTTTCTGCAACCTCTTGGCCGAAGAGGTGGTAAAAAAAATGCTTTGAAAGATCTCTGACGATCCCAGCTGAGTTCTCTGATCGGCAGAGAGGCATTTTTAAAAGAGTCTCTCTGATGATCCCAGCTGAATTCCTGATCGGCAGAGAGGCTTTTCAAAGCATTAGAAAAAATGCTTTGAAAAGTTTTTTTTTTAAAAAAGTTGACCACGCCCACCCAGTCACATTACCCCCCCAACCAAGCCACTCCCACAGAACCGGTAGTAACAGATTTTACATTTCACCCCGGGGCATAATATTTATTTTAAAAATGACAAAGGCAAATTTTCTTGTTTCTACATTTTCACCAAGTCGCAATTACTGTTCCTTCTAGCAAAACACTAGTGAAGCATCAAAATTAATTTCTAACCAATGCCCACATTATGGCCTTGTCTTGTTTTTACAGCAGAAAGTGAATAGTCACTCAGTATAAAAGCATAATATCATGGCAACAAGTACATGACATTACTTATCAGGCAGGGCAGTGGTGAAATTCAACCGGTTTGCACTACTTCAGCCGAACTGGTTGTTAAATTGATGGCTGACCCTGCCCCGCCCCTCACTCCTTATCTTGCCCCACCCACCTTGACCGATGCCTACAGTCACGCTTGTGGCATAGCTGCTGCTGTTCTCTGGTTCCGTCGCTTGCCTCGACCGCGGCCCCCACAGCCCATCTGATCTCTGCCTGGTGAGTCTTCCTCTCTTATGAGACTTCCACACAGTCCAACCCGCTTGCCTGCCTTTGCTGCAGCCTAGCATGATCTCTGCATGGGCAACTGGGCATGTGTGGCTGACACTTGGTTTCCAACGCCAGAGAGGGCAGGGCAGGGAAGCAGCCAGGCTGCCACTGCCTTTCATTGGGTTGCATGGAGTGAGACGGAGCTCCTCTTGCCGCCTCTTCTCCCCCCTCGCCAGGCATGGCAGGGCTTCCTGCCCCTCACTTTCACTGTAATTTGGGAGTGTGGCAGGTGGGGAAAGATGGGGCAGGGGGAGGAATGATATTCCAGACTCCCGGGCCTACTGGTTTCTTCCCGGCAACTCTTGCTCTGCTTTTTGATGTCAGTGGTCAAAGATGAGATTTTTGTGGGCAGAACAGTTTGCCGGCACCGGCCAGATGCCCTCGCTTCCCCCAAGCATTTATGGCCTACCTGATTTCCAGCTCCATCGCATTTCTCCGTCTCATTTCTAGCAATCATGTGCAGGAAAAGAAAAGTTTGTGGGACTAAAAATAAAGTGCAATCAATCAATTTCAACTTCTCGCAAAAGAAAAAAAATCTTGCAAAGTTAGAATATATTGATTTTTTTTTTAGTCCCACAAACTTTTCTTTTCCTGCACAATAGCAAAAAACGCCACAGAACTGGAAATCAGGTAGGCAAAGCAATGCTTGGGGGAAGCTAGGGCATCTGGTTGATGGTGGGTGGGGCAAGTGGCGTAATCACCATGGGAAAAAAACCTGAAGCCACCTGTTTTAGCCAGGACCACCGCCACTAAATAAGCAGTAGCAGTGGTGGCTACATTGTACCATGCCTCCTCCTGCTGGGAAGCACACCCAGCCGTGCGTGGCCTTTTCTCAAATGGGCTGTGCACATGAGGCGTTTGGAGAGAGAGGCCAAGAGAGCTCTCCAACCTCTGTGTGTGTGTGTGTGTGTGTGTGTGTGTGAGAGAGAGAGAGAGAGAGAGGGAGGGAGGGAGGGAGGGAGGGAGCGATCCTTGCTTCAGCTGAGGCACCCAAACTTCTGGCAGCAGCGTGGACAGCTTCTGAGCAGCATGATTCCCCCTTCCCAGTCAGCCAGCTCCACCTGACCTACTCCCTGAGTCTTGCCATTCTTGCCCCCCCTTCAAGCAGTGGCAGGCTCTGCGGGACAACAGAGCCTCTCATTTTTCTAACAGCATGGCAGTCACTTTCTACCTCTGCTTGTCTGCTTGCAAGCAGCGATCTTCTCTGCTTCTCTTGGGATGCTGGTGTGGGCACCATGCATCGCTTGTCGGGGCTGAGCAGGGAAGCCACTGTCACACCACTCCCCCTTGCTTCCCTAAGTGAAGAGCCAAGGCTATGCACTTCCTTGCCTGGCTGGCCACCTGCAAAGAGCCGTGTGGCCAACAGCCACTGCTCATGCTGCTCAGAAGCCGCCTCCGCCACTGCCTCCCCCCTCCCACACAGAGTGAGGTTGGAGAGCTTGGAGAAGAGGGGCCAGGCGAGGCGCCCTTTTATGTGAGTGACAGTGAGTTGGCCATGCTCACCCAGTCACATAACGCCCCTGCAGCCACGCTCCCCCAGCCAGTCAGAGCAGAGAACCGGTTGTTAAATTATTTGAATCCCACCACTGAGGCAGGGGATAACCATAAGTGGTCATGGTACCTTGACAGCATGAGGGGAAGAAGTGAGAGAAAGCAGCTTAAAGAAACAAGAGCAGATATACACAAGAATTCCACCAATCAAATGCAACTAATGCCTGACACCTCAATGTTAATCCTGAAGAAATGTCCAGTCTGTATTTCTGAGACAGAAATTAATTCACCTGCAGGAAATGCTGAAAGAATGCTTCAGATGCCTGACAATGTTGTGGGAATACAGCAGGATAGTGCTAATTCTGGATAGGCACAATACTGCATAAGGAGTCCCTAAATTATACACAGTGTTAGTCATGGTCAAGGATTAACCTAATAGGGTAATTTGCTTTTCTGGATGTTAGTCTGACTTTGAATTACATTCCTCTTGTATTCCAATTTAGTTTTTGCTCTCTTTAGGAGCATGTACTTATAAATTCCATAAGTATAGCCTCTTTACTTTTCCTAATATAATCATTCAGACTATCCAAAGCAGTCTGTAGCATATTTTTAAACCAATTTTATTAAAAGGGATATGCTTTCATGAGCTGAAGCTCAGTTCATTAGATGTTTGAAGTGGTTATATTGATGTAGAACTTGAAAGCAAGGGTTGGAGGGGGAAGTAAGTGTGATTATTTAATTGCAGGTTACAATTAGCAATTTTAATGTGTTAAACGCGATTGTATATGTTAAGACATTCTGAGACAGTCTGAAACATTTTTGATATATGTGAAAATTTCTCACTCTATGATGTTGGTGTAGTTTCATTGCTCTAAAATAGGAATGTTGAAATCTGTACTTGTCCTTGTTTCGAGTTTTTACGTCGAACTTGTGTCTATTAATTCTTTTGCACAAAGTCTGTTCTGTTTGTTCAACATAGAATCCAGAGAGAAATTGCTGGCAAGTGATGATATATTTATATCACATTGGAGTAACAATACGTGAGGACAGATGTAAAATATGTTTATTTGATTGACTGATTAGTGCCATCAAATTGTTTTTGACTCCCAAAAAGGAAGGTCTTTGCATAATGTGTCCAAAGTTGTTTTACGAATAATTCTCATATTCTTTGGGAATTAAAAAAAATGTAACAAAATCTAAAGTAGTCACATAACTAGGTACTTGGAAAAACATGCTGACACCCAAGCTCGATTAAAATCTACTGGTATCTTGTTACTAAAACATGGTCCAGTATATAATTTTATGAATAAAGTTAGTATAATCTAATGTTTAAAAGGAATTTCAAGATTCACTCTTTCTTTTTTCTTATGACTATGTTATTATCTGAAGGTCCTGTAATCAACGAGAGTTTAATAATCATTGAATTTAGAGTGACAGAACCTGAATTTATATAATCCTTTTCTGAGCCATAAGGAGAGCATAGCAATTCTGATACAGCAAATGCAGTGGTGGGATTCAGCCGATTCTGTCCGGATTGTGCAAACCAGTAGCAGCGACTACGGGAGGCTCTGCCCTTCTGCCTGGACGTAATGTGCAATTACTGCGCACACACTCACATTTGCGAACCGATAGGGAAGGTAAGTGAATCCCGCCTCTGAGCAAATGCCACTATTTTTGTTTATTTGCTGAAGACAGACAAAAATCCCGTGCTTGTTGTTCCAAAGAAGTGTATTGGATTGCTAATTAAAGCCATCATATTATTAATTAGATGAAAAGTTAATAACAGAAGTTGAAATAAAAGAAATTTTAACTGGCTGTAGATCACTTCATTTTCAATTTTCTGTATTTCAGAAGAGCTACTGAAGTAAATAGTGGTTAAAGCAGAGCATGAGAAGAAATCTAGACCAAAGGAGTTAAAAGTATTATTTTCTTTCTCCATTTATCAGGCTGAATTCTTGCTGACTTGCTGAGAAAAACTTATTTGGCTGTAACACTTTTTTTCTGTTCTTTTCTTTCACTTTTTTATTTGATACACATAGTAATGTAAATAATGTAATGTTGCATATGTTTACAATATCCTATAAATAAGAACCAGTACATAAAACTTCAATCTAAGATAAATTGACAATAGAAAATAGAATCACTTAATGTAGATAGCTTAATAAAAGCTGTTTTAAAAATAACATATTTATCATATGTAAAGAAATACTAGATATATATTTAGTATTATTAATTTGCATTGAATAGCAAATCATCTGATTATGATCATAGAGATTACTGAAATTAATGGAATACATTTCTTATTGATTTGCTATATCTGATTCACTTGATTGTAGTTTTTGAACTTTGTTATAATAACTAATTAATTCTTGATTGCGTAAGACTTTTCATTATATATATATTTAATTTCTGCTTCTTTATATTTCATTGTTTGTTTCTCATTATGAGTGCCTTTTCCCACTCCAGTTTATCCCTCCGATTTAGGAATAATGTTTGTACCTTTTTAAATAAGTAATAAATAAAAATATAAATCATACCATGCAAAGTATGAATTATTGCACATGAACTTTGAAGTGACATTCCCAGTGCATATATTTTGACATATTATACAGCCAGCCTTCCTTCCTTCCTTCCTTCCTTCCTTCCTTCCTTCCTTCCTTCCTTCCTTCCTTCCTTCCTTCCTTCTCTCCCTCCCTCCCTCCCTCCCTCCCAGTTCTGTGAGTGTGGTTTGGTGGGTGTGGCATGGCATGGCATGGCATGGCTTGGTGGGTGTGGGTTGATGGGTGTGGCAGGGGAAGGATACTATAAAATCTCCATTCCCTCCCCACTTCAGGGAAAGGTTACTGCAAAATCCCCATTTCCTCCTGATCAGCTGGGACCCGGGAGGCAGAGAATAGATGGGGGCAGGGCCAATCAGAGGTGGTATTTACCAGTTCTCCGAACTACTCAAAATTTCCGCTACTGGTTCTCCAGAACTGGTCAGAACCTGCTGAATACCACTTCTGGAGTAAGTGATATAAATTGGACATATCATATATATGGATAGGACTGGTATTTTCATTTTACTGATTTGTACATTTACATTTAAAAATGTTTTCTAAACTGTATTATTTATATTAAAATCAAACTATTGTTTCTTGTTTTCCAACTTCAGAATGATGTAGAACCATTTCAATATTTGTACCACTGAATTTTGGACAGGATGAAACATTTGCTGCTATCAACTAAAGTTCTCAAAGGTATATCAGAACTTTCTGACACTGTATTTTTATATTTCCGCAGTACCTGGAGGAAACGTCTTATCTAGATCCGTTCCAGTGGGGTTTCAGGCCTGGGCACAGCATGGAAATGGCATTGGTCATGTTGGTAGATGATCTCTGAAGGGCTCAGGACAGAGGTTGCTCCTCTGTTCTGGCCCTGTTAGACCTCTCAGCAGCTTTTGATACCATCGACCATGGTATCATGCTGCACTGGTTGGAAGAGTTGGGGATGGGGGGCACTGTGCTACGGTGGTTCTCCTCCTTTCTCTCCGACCGGTCACAGTTCGTGTTGGCAGGGGGGCAGAGGTCGACCTCGAGGCCTCTCATATGTGGAGTGCCTCAGGGGTCGGTCCTCTCGCACCTTCTGTTCAACATTTATGTGAAGCCGCTGGGCGAGATCATCCGTGGTTTTGGGGTGAAGTACCACCAGTACGCTGATGACACCCAGCTGTACATCTCCACCCCTGGCCACCCCAACGATGCCCTTGAAGTAATGTCCCGGTGCGGATCTGGATGGGGAGAAACCGGCTCAAACTCAACCCTTCCAAGACTGAGTGGCTGTGGTTCCCAGCATCCCGATATAGTCAGATGACTCCATCTCTGACTATTGGGGGCGAGTCTTTGGCCCCTCGGAGAGGGCCCGCAATCTGGGTTCCTTCTGGATACGCAGCTGTCCTTGAAGGAACATCTGACGGCTGTGGCCAGGGGGACTTTTTGTCAGGTCCGCCTGATACGCCAGTTGCGGCTCTTTCTTGATCGGGATGTCCTGCGCACAGTCACTCATGCCCTCGTCACCTCTCGCTTGGACTACTGCAATGCTCTCTACATGGGGCTCCCCTTGAGGGGCACCTGGAGGCTCCAACTGGTTCAGAATGCGGCCACGCGGGTAGTTACGGGAGCTGCATGGCACTCCCATATAACACCTCTCCTGCGTGAGCTGCACTGGCTCCCAGTGGTCTTCCGGGTACGCTTCAAGGTGTTGGTTATCACCTTTAAAGCGCTCCATGGCATAGGACCTAGATATCTTCGAGACCGCCTGCTGCTACCGTCGGCCTCCCATCGACCTGTGCGCTCCCACAGAGAGGGCCTCCTCGGGGTGCCATCAGCCAAACAATGTAGGCTGGTGACTCCCAGGGGGAGGGCCTTCTCTGTGGGGGCACCTACCCTCTGAAACCAACTGCCCCCAGAGATAAGGAGAATCCAAGACCTCGGTGCATTCCACCGTGCCCTTAAAACCTTATTTTTTCAGCAAGCCGGGCTGGCTTAACTTTTTTTTCTTAATTTTTTAAATGTTTTAAATGGGTTTGTTATTGTTCTTAAATTACGGAGCCAAATTTATATATATTCTTTTAATACTATTTTAATGTTTGTAATTTATGTTTTTATTCGGCTGTACATTGCCCTGAGTCCTCAGGGAGAAGGGCGGTATATAAATTGGAAAATAAATAAATAAATAAATAAATATACATTTGTTGTATATAAAAAGTCTGATTCATTTAATCAAAAATAAACTAACATGCAATTCTTCACAATCTTTGATTGATCATTGAAGTGGAAGCATGAGTTTTGACTTGTTGAAAGAAAGCACTGTTGTTGTATATAAGTGATCTGCAGTTTGAGATTTTGGCCATGTGGCCCCAAATAAGTGTATGTTATTTAAAAGATTTTTCACTGAGGCCTCTTGTCATGCTTAGGTGAACCTACTGATGAGAGGCTTAAGTGTTTATTTCCAACATTATGTGAGTTACAGTCCCATCCATCAGACTGACTAATCAAAATAAAAATAATAAATCAGGAGTATATCCCTGACTTGTTTAAAATTTCATATTAAAGGATTTAAAGGCCAATTACTCACAATCATATCAAAAATTGTCTTCCATTTATTTCAGAATCATATCCATTAACCATCTGTTTCAAGATATATGGCTTTTCTCCTATTACTATACCCTATGTAAATGAAAACCTGTGCTGAATTTGACCTATTTCAGTAAGCCATTTGTTAATTACTTTACAGCACAAATTAACAGTTTTCTCATAACACTGTGCCTCCTTCCAAAAAAATGAGAGGGAGAAACCTTCATGCCATAATATCTTTGAAACTCTATAATTCAAATTCAGGGAAAATTATTTACAATTGAATTAAAGAGGTAGACTTTAAATAGACTGGAAGGCTTCTATATTTTGAAGGAGATGCCTTTATGAAGAAAACATATACATACTCCACATTATGGATCACATTAAAAAATCAGAAACACTATTGAAGATTAGAGAAATAGGGTAATTGAATATTTTATGCATACATAGTGTGACATAGTTATGGACATGGATCTTGGCAAACATTAAGGTACTGAGAATTAATTGGTACCATACTGGGGATCATGCTTGGCAAGATTTGAAATTAGAAATAACTCCTACATTATATCTATGAATGATTGTGAAATAATTATTTAATAGAACAGGAACTGAGATTCCAGACCAAAGCCTCAGTTCTTAAAGACTTCAGTTTTTAAAGAACAAATAATGTGTTTAATTAACTTTTATGTAATTGCTTTTACATGTCCATCAAAATGGGCTAGAACAGCTGAAGCTGCCATCTTGTACCATTATGGATGCCTAAAAAATTTGATTTGTATATTTATATGCAAAATGCCTAGACTACATTTTGTCAGATTCAAATTAAATTTATGCAGTTTCTGAATACTTTTCTGAAAACTGAGTTTTAAATGTATCAAAATTCATATTTAAATATATAATGAAGACAATAAAATATTATTAACATAATTAAAATTAATCAATCATAATGAAGCACTAACAGTTAAATTGGGATGTGCAATACAATGAAGCAAAGGACTAAACAAGAGGAAGGATCCCTTTTTGGTCTGGTATAAGAATCCCCAAATCAGTGGTGGGTTGCTCCCAGTTTGGTCCAGTTCTATAGAACTGGTAGTAAAACTGGTGGGAGGCTCCGCCCACCCACCACGACATCATCATGGGTGATCTGCGCATGCACAGAAGCATGCGCTCCCGCTGCAAACTGGTAGTAAAGATAAGTGGAACCCACCCCTGCCCCAAATTCTTCAACTGATCAACCCCTTCATGAAGTTTCTGAGAGGAGGTTCAAAATATTCTGGAAAACAATTTCAAAAAATATTTTTTATTTTAAAAATTATTATGGAGTTATTTGATTCCAAGAATACTTTTTTTTTTACAGAAAATGCAATTAACACTTAATGAGGGCCGATTTAGTTTTCTGCATCTGGAGCTATATCACTGTACTTACCTATTGTCAAGCATTAAATATTGAATGCTAACAATTGCTGTCAATTTTCCAATTTGGACAATTTGGAATACATACATTTTTTTTTACCTTTGTTCTGATGCTAAATTGACTTTATGGAGAAACCCAACTATAAAAATTGAAAAAGAAATAGTGATTTGTAAAAATTGGATAGAAGCGGAGATATTGATTTTGGATCAATGAATTGATGATAAAGATCTATATTTACCATGCACTGTTTAAAAGGCCAATATCATTTATAACATGTAACCCAATGGTAATATTTATAGTTAATGCATTTATTAACAACATTTAAAGGATCAGCAATATTCTCATCTTCAGAGACATCTAAGATATATTGGAACAATCTGTTAAATCTTTAAAACTAAAAAACCTCTATTATTATTTTTTAAAGTTAATAAATAAATTTGAGATACAGATGCTATCTGTACAGATGCTATCTCCATGGAAAGGAGTGAAATAAAGAATTTCTATATTGGCTAAACAATGGAGAATTTTTAAAATCTTCTATAGCAAGACTGTCAACTGACCTCAAATTATGACTTATACAATAAAAAAATAACATTTAGAATTTATTGGACTTTTTTTGTATAGAAAAGGACTGGAGAAAACAGTATTTTGTTGGAGATAATACTTCTTTAAATCCCATGCTTTTATAATGTCTTACACTTAATTAGTTTTTGAAGAAAGTACTGTATTATATAAATATAATTGCGACAAAAGCTAACATTTTGAGGCAATAATATTTTGAAATATATACCTAGCATATGAAATTTGACAATTAACAATGTATATGTATTCTCATTATGGTAAAAAGACTGATATTGCAGCATTGGAGGCATAAGTATGTGGCCGTTTCATGGATCAACAATGGATTGAAGACCTAATTGCAATTGCCATCTATAAATGATTTGCCTTTAAATGTAGACTATATATTGTAAAATATAATAAAATATGGGATTCATTTTTACAAAATACAGTAGGTTAAAAACATGATTATTATATTATTGCTATCATCTTTTTATCAGAACTAGAATAGTATAGGAAAAATATATATTTGAATAATAATTATATTAGATAATTACGGAATTATACCAATTTACTCCTAAAGTGATATACTCTTTTTTCTTTCCTTGTTGCACTTTTCTCCCATTTTTTTTTAAAAAAAGTACACATACTACATGTGAGGGGTCCTTGATGTTCTCTGAGCTTGCTTGTTTTATTGCAAGCATTTCATTACCCTAAATAGGTAATATCATCAGTACTAGTAAGGAGTGGTGTCCGTTGTCAGTTTATATTCTGGTGTCTTGCCTAACTATGTGGGTAGGGTCTTGCCACATACACAGGCAAGACTGACAGCAAACATCGTTCCTTACAAGCACTGAAGATGTTACCTAGTTAGGGTAATGAAACGTTTGCAAGAAAACAAGCAAGCTCAGCGAGCACCAAGGGCCCCTCATTTCAACCCTGAGCTACAAATATTCTTCTCTATTGGTAACACATTACCAATGTGTTGGTACACATGTGTTTTATGATGACAAAAATAAAGCAAAACACAAAAATAAAAAATATATATTGTTAAAGAATGTTTATCTTTGGAGGATTGCACTTTTGTTATTACTTTACAAATAATAAGAGAATAAATAAAAATCATTTACTATGTGAAAATAATTTAATAAATACTATTCTAACTAATAGTATCAAACATAGTAATAACAACAACAGTGGATAATCCCATTGACTCTTGGGGGGAGGGTCTATATTGACCACTCTGGGAAATCCTAATCTAGTAGCATATTTGAGATTATTGGAGAACACTTAACAAAGTTGAACATATCATAATGCCTCAAAGATTACACAGGGTATTAATTACCCTTAATAATACATTGATCCTAGAATTATGGAAGTTTAGTTTTAGAAGAAAACTTTAAAAGAACTTAGGTTATCTCATTGTCCAGTACAGAAATCTGTAACTACAGCATCCCTGATAGGTAGTCATCTACTATTAAAACACCTTAATGAAGAGTGTCCAACACCTCCTAAATGTTTGCTCAATTGTTGAACAATTTTCATTTATTTCATTTTTCCAAATGCCAGTTTCTCAGGAATACATGGTGATGAGTAAAATAAACAAATAAACAAACTCAGATTTGAGGACCATATGTCTATGTGTGTAAAATATTTGTTGGCACATATGGTTTTTACTCAGACATATATAAACAGTGGGCTTTTATGTGAAAAGGGGGGATATGCACTTTTATAAAGGTTTTATGAGTACATGCCTAAAATAGATTAATCTTTCATGACTGTTGATGTATAAACTGCTTGAGTGATTCATTTCTTTTAGTAGTAAAGAGGGAAAAAAGATCCAGTGTTTCCATAGGCAGATGGCACTGTTATTTTGGAAATGAAAACAGGAGTCAAAGAGAAAGAATGTTATCCACCGTTTGCTTTACATTTAAAACTACACAGAAAAAAATATGGTGAATATCATAGCATCTGCAACATCCAAAGGAACAGCTGCGTGCTAATCTTAGCATTTTAAAATTGAATATTCCTTTGGAGGTGCTGGGTTACAACTTCATCATCCTAACCAATGCTCAGATGATGTAATAGTAGTTCAATATATCTGGATAGTGTCAGATTAAGGAAGGCCATATGACATGAAATCAAATCCCTTAACCATCTACATCAGGGTAGCAAACCTTTTACTTACCGAGTGTTGAACAGGTATGCCCTTTGTGCGCTTTGCACACGTGTGTGCTATCCGCTGTGCACTGTGCATGCAATGTACCATCTGCACATTTGCACAGCTTTCATGCGCACCCCTGTGCATGCAACCACATCTGCACATGCGCATGGTTTTAGCGTGCATAATGAACACACCTGGATGCCAGCTATGCATGTGTGCACTGCATGCAAGTACTTTCCCGCGCATGTGCATACACAGGAGAGCTCCAAAGTACAGCTGGGTGCCCTGAATTGTGCACATGCATGTCAGAGGCCCGAACACCAGCTGGGGGACATGCGCATGCACAGCTGCCAGTGAGTTGGGCGACAGCTCGCATGCCTGGAAAGATGGCTCTGCGCACATGCCATAGGTTTGCTGTCACAGTCCTACATCATAATAGATTACATTATCCTGCTTCTGGATACTGTACATAATATTTTAGGGCAAGATGATCTGTCTGGGAGAAACAATCTGAAAAGAAGTGTTTTACATTGGCAAACTTTTAGCTCCAATTAGTTCTGCTAGTTATTTGTGGAAGGAATCACCTCCTTCAATTCTTTTGTCTGTGATAGAGACTGGAACTCCAGTTTCTGAAAACACTTTTTTTAGTGGCTTTGTTGATCAGTGAACTGTCAATGGAGATAGTATGAACCTTCAAAATAGACTAGCTTGTCTCTGGTTTGTATCGTGTAATAGGAAATATAATAGAAATGACTTATCTTTTGTACTCTGTAGCCTTCCTGGCATGAAATTCCTTTCCAATGGCCATTATTTCCAGGCCTTCTGGCTCTTTATTTGTTCTTCTCTAGTTATTTTCTCAGAGTAGTTTATAGTTTCCATATCAATCTCCACTGCTAATGGCATTCAAGAAGTATAAAGCTTCTAATTCTGCAGCCATTGAGTGATTGAACAATTGATTAGTCAACATATACTTTCAAGGAGTAAAAAAAATTCAACTAGTTTATGTAATAGCAGGAAATAGTGCGTATGGAACAAGGAGTGTTGTGCATGTGAAGTAAATGAGCTCATGATGGCAATACTGAACAGAACTAGAATTTCAGCCAAGAAAACCACCACTCATAGCCTTGAGAATGCTTTGTGTTAAAATTGTATATGAAGTAGAGCAATATAGATACCTTCTGGGTGTGGAGAAAGAGAACGTTGTGGCAATTAAAAGATATAAATATTTTAAATCTCCACACCCAGACACCATAATTTCTTGCCAGCTCTGAAATGGGAAAGAAACAGAACAGAATAACAGAACAGAACAGAGTTGGAAAGGATCTTGAAGGTCTTCTAGTCCAACTCCCTCCTCAGGCAGGAAACCTTATAACATTTCAGGCAAATAGTTGTCCAATCTCTTCTTAAAATTTTTTGGAGCACCCACAACTTCTCGAGGCAAGTCATTCCACTGATTAATTGTTCTGTCAGGAAACTTCTTAGTTCTAGGTTGCTTCTCTCCTTGATTCATTTCCATCCATTGCTTCTTGTCCTGCCTTCAGATGCTTTGGAGAATATGTTGATTCCCTCTTCTTTATGGCAACTCCCTTAAATATTGGAACACTATTATTAACCTAGTCCTTCTTTTGATTAAATCCAATTCCAGCAACCGTTCTTTATATATTTTAGCCTTCAGTCCCCTAATAATCCTTGTTGCTCTTCTATTTTTTCTAAAGTCTCAATATCTTTTTTACATCATGGCGACTAAAATAGATGCAGTATTCTAAGTGTGGTATTGCCAAGGCATTATAGAGTGGTATTAACACTTAAAGTGATCTTGATTCTATCCCTGTTAATGCAGCCTAGGGCTGTGTTGGCTTTTTTGGAAGATGCAGCACAGAGCTGGCTCATATTTAAGTGATTGTCCACTAGAATAGTATTGATCTGGCCCTAGCAGCTTTAATGATGAAGTAAGTTGTATAAAACTTTCAATGGTTTCTAAGCAAAATGGTTATGTTGCAGCCTCCGGTATCAGAAATTACAGAAATTGTCTGGGAACAACAGCAACAAAGGCTACTACCATGAAGAGAAAGGAAAATTATTATGCTCTTACATTATCAGTTCATATCTCCATATGGTCAATATTTTGTTATTATTGTTGATGATATTATTTTGTACAAAAGATCAGTCAGCAATAAAATGAGATGGAGATAAGAAAATTTGAAGTACTTGCAGGCAGAACAAAAAGCAATGATTCCTTATTTTAAATTATTTGGTAGAAGTTTAGCACAAGCACTTTTGTTTTTACAGCATTTTGTTTTACTACAGCATGTTTTCCTTAAGCATTTTGGTATGTTTTTAATACATTATTTATACTGGTAAACTTTAAATCATTTGGACAATGCAAATAAAGAAAATTATAAAAACATATATAATTTTAATATTCCTCTAACATGTTGGAAATAACATTTTCCCTTTCTTCTTTCTCCTTTCTTCTTTTCTTCCCTGATACCCAACTCTATAATGTCTCTGTGTTCCATCACAGATGGAAAATAACACATACTGCAGATATATTTCTGACATCTGATATCTGCTGACATCCTTACATCCAATGTGCAATGAAAAAAATAGTGAATAGTAAAAGCACATCCAAGGCCAACTTAAATGAAAATAGAAAGGACAGTAAAACATTTTAGAGTGACTGAAAGCTTAATTGGCAGTATGTCTTCCTCCTGTTCATCTTCATAATATTGATATATGACATGAAGAAATCAAGTCATATAATTTGTCAGTGGTTGATTCAAGTACATCTTAGAACCAATTCCCCTCAGTAGGATTGGGGTTCCCCAAGAAATATAGATTCTACTGATAGACTGAATTGCATTACAGAAGCAATTATGGTGTGGAATAGATTTATGCTATATTAAACAAGACAGAGAGTTGTGTTTAAGCAGCCTGATTGGGAAATGGGAAAAGCTAAGATAAGCACCAAAAATATTCACATGGAGTTCCTTCTATGTAGAGCTAGTTCCCATCAATGGTAATCAGGCAACTTTTCTTATGTACAGTATAGTATTTAACACACAAATGCAGCTGGGTCTTGATGTTTCATGTTTCTTTCAGATGGCAGTTAGAAGAAAAAGTCAGTACTTCAGGAAAAATACAGTTGATGAAGATGCAATATAAAATTGATTTGGAAAACTTTTGCTTCAGATTAAATTATGCAAAAATGGCATGGACTGAAAATAGATTTGGCTATCTCTAGTTGGGATGCAGAATGAAATATAAATACATGTTTGATAATAATGGGTTACAGTAAGCAACAACTTGTGAAATCAAACTATTATCAGAACCAGTTATTCAAGAGCAAAAGTTATCTAAGAACACAGAAGAATGAAGGAAAATGTTCATAGTACAATAAAATTGCAATGAAATTTGTCTGGCTAAGATATTTACTCTTCTGTAATATATTTAATAATTTATTCTTTCATCACATTACAATTAAAATTTGGTAACACATTTTGGAAGTCTACAGGCTGCATAATATTTTGACGTGCAGTCCCTGAGCATCAAGCTGTGAAGTCCTTTTCATGCCAAACTTGATTCCTGGCGACTTTATGGATAGTTCCATGAAGTTTTCTTGGCAACTACTTTATAAAAAATAGTTTGCTACTGCATTTTTTAAAATGCTTTTCAATTGTTCAGTGTTACATACAGTCCTGGTATTCTCTGGAGATCTCCGATCAAATTCTAAATTAGCCTGAACTTCTTTAGTTTTCTGAGCCCAGACAAGGCGATCAGGTGCTTTCAAAAGTGATGCCTCTTCATGTGGTAAAAATAACTATTCCTTAAATTGGTAAAACATCTTTTTTATATTAAAAAGTGTAATAGAACCATCTATACTTTTGTTTATTTTTTGTTCCCTGACATGGGATTTAAAATCTATGTTTAATCCTCTGCTAACAAATGAAGAAACCCAGGTCAAAACATCTGTTATATATTGATGGAGCTTATGCTTAGATAAGAGTGTATATTTCTTTAAATTGCTGCTGAACATTTATTTTGTCTCCCTGGTTTGAACTCTGGACTTCATCTTGACCATGCATTTTCCACTGGAGCTTGAACCCCAATATTTGATATCTGGATTATGCTTTTTGACCATAAAGTACTTAAGAAAAAATTCAATAAAATATCATGGATTAGACATTTCTCAGTCCTCCTTCATCTGTACAAGGGTGAAGACATGTAGAGAAAAAGGGCAAAGAGAATCAGGACAGAGATTAGAGGCAGTGGCCATAGGTACTTTATTTCCTATTTCACTTAAAAATAAAGTGATTGTTCTATGAATTCCATCCTGACATTCCTGTTCCCTTACTTAAATGAAAGAAATGTTCACTTTACCATTTCAAAAATATTAAATCCCATTTAGAACTCAGAATGAAACAATTATTTTGTTCATAGCGTTGAAGAGCACTGCTATCTTTCCCCTGCTCTTGGTGAATCATCAGTCCCTATGCTTTAACATAGAGCCTAATTATACTGTATAAGGACAATGAATAATGTCCAGATGAATGTTTCATTTCTGTTGGTTACTGCTTATAGTAAGATTTGAGCAAAGAATCAGGTGACCAGATTTTAACATTGGTAAAGCAGGACACCATTGACCGGGGGGGGGGGTTGTTGTTATTATTATTACTATTATTATTATTATTATTATTATTAAATTTTATATATATATATATATATATATATATATATATATATATATATATATATGTAGGTCTTTGGTTATTCGGGTCTTCTCCCACGTAAAATTGGAAGTGTCTTGGCGACGTTTCGACGAAGTCTCATTCGTCATCTTCAGGCTGGTGTTCTCGGCTTCGTGCTTCCAGGAGCAATGTGAGATCGCAGCTGTCTCTTCCTTTTAACTGCTAGTGGAGGTGTGAGCTGATTGGGTGGGAACTTGGCTGTGTTCTGATTGGGTGGAAGTGTGTTCTGATTGGTTAGGGGCTTGGCTGTGCTCTGATTGGCTGGGGTTGTGTTCTGTTTGGGTGGGGGCTTGGTTGTGCTCAGCTTAGTCTGAGTTGCAGGGGGATTTGAGCTGGTGAGCTGCGTTGTTGTTGTTTGGCTTCGTGTTTGTGGCCGTGCGAGCCAGCTGTGATCTCACATTGCTCCTGGAAGCACGAAGCCGAGAACACCAGCCTGAAGATGACGAATGAGACTTCATCGAAACGTTGCCAAGACACTTCCAATTTTACGTGGGAGAAGACCCGAATAACCAAAGACCTATATATATATATATACATACATACACATACATACATACATACATACATACATACATATATATATATATAAATATATATATATGTATATATATTATTGTTAGTGCAAAATGACTGCTGACATAAGCCTGATGATGGCAGATGGGATTCTGCCGAAACGTCGCTTCTACCCTTTTAGGGATATATCCACAATTACACGGGAAGAAACTCGAAATATTAACTATACACACATACATACCCGCGAAAACTTACATAAATTTTACGTGGGAGAAGACCCGAATAACCAAAGACCTATATATATATATATATATACATACATACACACACATACATACATACATACATACATACATATAAATATATATATATGTATATATATTATTGTTAGTGCAAAATGACTGCTGACATAAGCCTGATGATGGCAGATGGGATTCTGCCGAAACGTCGCTTCTACCCTTTTAGGGATATATCCACAATTACACGGGAAGAAACTCGAAATATTAACTATACACACATACATACCCGCGAAAACTTACATAAATTTTACGTGGGAGAAGACCCGAATAACCAAAGACCTATATATATATATATATACATACATACACACACATACATACATACATACATACATACATATAAATATATATATATGTATATATATTATTGTTAGTGCAAAATGACTGCTGACATAAGCCTGATGATGGCAGATGGGATTCTGCCGAAACGTCGCTTCTACCCTTTTAGGGATATATCCACAATTACACGGGAAGAAACCCGAAATATTAACTATACACACATACATACCCGCGAAAACTTACATAAACACACACACACACACACACATATATTATATATATATATATATATATATATATATATATATATATATATATATATATATATATATATCTTTTTTGTAGGCTTTTATGTGCATATTCTTTCTAGCTATGTTTTACCTACATAAGCTAAGATGTTCTGCAGCCCTGGTTCTGTGAAATGTCATTCACAAGTTTCTGGGCTTTTTGTATCTTGCTGACAAACAGCAACTCTTTGCTGCTCCTTGGGAGACTCAGATAGCTATTTCTGCCTTGTAAGGCGTCATCAGTGAGCCATACCCTCTTCTCAAGTATCCCCCCTGTAAAGGTACAATGTTTTTTTTTCTTTTTCATAGGCTTTTATGTGCATATTCTTTATATATTCTTTTATGTGCATTATATATATATATATATATATATATATATATATATATATATATATATATATATATATATATAAAAATTATTATTATTATTAAAGTTTAACATTATAAAATTAACAAAAATAATATAAAACTCATATCCTGGCTAAATAGCCACGTGGCCGCCGACAACCATATATTCCCTTCCCATTCTCCCGCCGTTCCCTAGCTTGTCGTGCATTCTTTTCAAAAATCGGCACTTTTTTAAAACGCCGCAGACGCGGGACAAATTGTTAAAAATCAGGACTGTCCCGCCAAAAGCAGGACGTTTGCCAGAGAACAAGTTCACACCCATAACAGAGTTGCTTTGAGTCTTTTCATAGCAAACTATCAAAAAATGCTGACTAGGAAATAGATTTTGCTATATTTTAAAGACATAAATATTTACTTCTTCAAAAGCCCAGCAGCTCTTATTCTACTTCTTGCTGAAACTAAGAATGAGTCTTAGTGATTTCACTGATAGAATACCTGAAGCCTTTCTTACCCTCTACAAAATTCTTTTTGTATCTGTCAGAAGGGACAGTTTACAACTGAAAAACAAGAACTTCAGCTTAAGTCTTACTTTCCTTAGGTCTTAAAATATGCACAGAGGAGACTATATTACAAAGGTCAATATTCATCAATATTTCCAGAGAAGCAAAAACACTGTCAAAAGGAAGCCATGAAAAGATTAATTGTCTGAATATATAGCGAGGGCAGTTAAAAATAAGGGTTTTTAAAAAATCTTCAGAGGAAGAAGTCATTATTGGAAATAAACTGTTTAACAATGTATTCCCTCCTCCTGATGCTCATATTAGTCCATAATCTATGACTTGTGTAAAAATATTATCACAGCAAAAGAGAGGGAGAGGGAGGGGGAGAGAGAGAGAGAGAGAGAGAGAGAGAGAGGAAGGAAGGAAGGAAGGAAGGAAGGAAGGAAGGAAGGAAGGAAGGAAGGAAGGAAGGAAGAATAATTAAATAGGGTGGTGGCTCAGCAGACTGATAGCATTGTGATTAACACCAGCTGCCTGCAGTTACTGTAAGTTCGAATCTCACCAGGCTCAAGGTTGACTCAGCCTTCCATCCTTTCTAAGGTAGGTAAATTGAGGACCCAGTTTGTGGGGGCAATAAGCTGACTTTGTATAAATATACAAAAGTATGAAGGCTATTGCTTAACGCATTGTAAGCTGCCCTGAGTCTCCAGAGAAGGGCGGCATATAAATCAAATTTTTTTAAAAAATAGAATATACTCAGCAGGAATGCAAAGTAATTGGTCACACTGGTCATTGTAATGGTATGTCATCATATTACTTTGGAGGCGAGGGCGGTACATTTCATATATTCTTTTGAATTCAAATGATTAAGTAATCACACTTTCTAGCAAGAATATGATGCCATATTACCATCTCAAAGATGCAGAAATCAGCTGAGCCAAAATTTAAGCAGCCTGTTTTGTTTGTTTCTTTCTCTCTCTGGATTCTTAAAGAATAACTGTAATAAATGAAGCTTGAGCCTATGTCAACAGCTAATGGATTATCCATGTAGCTTTTTAACTTTGGCTTGAAGATGCCTTGCTAATCATCTTTTAAGGACATGTCCTCATGACATGTCTTCAACTCATCCATAGCTCAGGATATCTAACATATTTAAGAGCCTTGGTAGTACAGTGGTCTAAGGCACCCTGTTATTAAGCTGGTTATTAAGACCAGCTGTCTACAATTACTGCAGGTTCGAATCTCGCCAAGGCTCAAGGTTGACTCAGCCTTCCATCCTTTCTAAGGTAGGTAAAATTGAGGACCCAGTTGTGGGGGCAATAAGCTGACTTTGTATAAATATACAAAAGCATGAAGGCTATTGCTGAGCACATTGTAAGCCGCCCTGAGTCTCTGGAGAAGGGCGGCATATAAATCAAATTTTAAAAAAAATTAACAGATATATAAATTTGGTGCTTTCCAATCTTTTGAGACAAGAATTGCTGTATGCATAATTGATGGCCTTTCAGTAACAACAGCAGCTGGGTTCTACTTGGTTCCCATTGGCCTCTATTGGCTGCTGTAGACACAAACCCTCCCTTTCAGACACTAGTGATTTCCTCCATGATCATTTTAGTTTGGATAGTAGGAGGGTTCAAGCTCTCAGCACCTGCCAGGATGCTGTGGAAAAATATTAGTGGAGCAGTAATTCTCCTACAGACACCAGAGAATTTTTTTCTACTTCAGCTAACATTTCTCTGCCTTGCAAACTGCCTGTCAGTTTGCCATTTTTATCAGGTTGGCCAGAAACAGAAGGCTGTCCTCCCCTCCCCCCCACACACACCCTATTTATCTTGCCACATCTCCCTATGGCCAGAATTTGAAGAAGAGTCAAAATGAAATGACAAAGAAGCAGTGAAAGTGAACCCATAGTGATGTACTGCTACATTTCTGTCAGATGTATGATAGGGGTAATACATTAAAACAAGTTAGGAATGCAAAAGTTCTGAGGAAGAAAGCAAATCAAACAACCAGTATAATTCCATATTTTAATCAATCATACCACATAGCCAATTAATGGAGGGAGGCAGCAAAATATATAGAGAGGAAACAGATATATTAGATATTCTTCATGAGGAAATTCTATGAACCAGAAATAGCTAGGTTCATAAACAATCCAGAGCGTCACAGGAATATAGCAACGATTTACTGAAAAATTAGTTATCCACTTGGAGGTTTAATTTGGTATATTTTAGTTACATGATGTTTTCCTGAAGGATGGCGTTTATTCCCCTCCTAATTTTATAATAAATTTTACATCTTAAATTGTAAAAAATAATATCTAATTTTGCTAGTTAATAATGGGGTGAGGGTGGGGGACTGAGTCTGGGATGAGGAAGGAAGCAAACTGGGGATGCAGAGTGGGAATAGGAGTAGGAGCAGTTGCAAGAGAATGACCATGTGACAAGGGAAGGCAGGAATTGGTGCTGATAGGGCTGAGGGATTGTAATTACTCCTACTGCCATCAACATCGCTGAGGAGGAGACAAAAGCCAAGTCACTCTTCAATGATTCTGACTGCCCCACCAAATTTTGGGGTCTAAACAGTTCCCAGTAATTAATGAAGTTCACATCCTTGTTCACCAATCAGATCCTGCTAGTTTCTCTGCTGGAACATCTTTGCAATGTTTGAGAACTTTGTTTTAATACTGTGTTAGTTAATATGGTAATATAAATTAATAATGCATATTATTATGCATAGAATGGTCTATGTCAGTGATGGCTAACCATTTTGCCATTGCGTGCCAGGAGCAGGGAAGGTTGCACACGCGCATGCCCACAGCCATAATTCTATGCACTCTGCTCCTGCGCATGTGCGCACGATACCCCCCCGCTTTCCCTGCTCCTGGCACGTGATGGCACGGTAGGCCTGTTTTTTGCTCTCCCCAGCCTCCAGAGCCTTTCTAGGAGTCTGGGAAGGGCAAAAACAGCCTTCTCCACAACCTCCCAGAGGCCTTCAGGAGGCCGAAAACAGCCCATTTGCCAACTTCCGGTCCCACAAGATACAGGGGAGAAGAGTATTCAGATTTGTTTTGAACTTTTTAAAATATCTCAGTAATTTATTAATTTAGTTGATAAATGTGCTTTTTGTTCAATTATAATTTATGATGTCATTCATCTTAGGGTGAAATATTCCTGTTAGCAAATGATGGTATGTTAATATTTAATTTTTAAATCTGAGAAATTTGTTTTTGTTCTTCTTTAAGTCTAGAGCCAATAAAACATTATTTGACCTCTTGTAATGCCCTCTCAGAATCTAACAAGGAGATCTCAGTAAGTGATTCAAATGGGGTCATGTGGTAGATGATTTATGATTTGGGGAGCCTCCTGGATTTGCAACTTCTACTTAATTTTCTATTCAAAACATGATTACAATAAATTGTATAACCCTATATATTTATTTTTTATATTATAGAAACCCAAATGAAATATATGAATTATAATGTTGGACTAGAAGTGGGAAGATGCAATTTCTTAGCCAAAAAAGCTCACTGGATAACTTGAGAAAGTTATCCCCCGTTTACGGTACCTTGGTACAGTATGGTACAATAGAAAGTTGTGAGGAGAAAAAACAAAAGCTACAATAGCTGGAATTATTAACAAGCTGAAATGGACAGTTTGGGTTAAAAAAAGAAAGAAAACTGATGACTATTCATTATATATTACATCCCCATAGTAATATTGATAGATTATGCCTGCCTCACAGAAATGGAAGCAGAGGTTTGCTTCTAATCAAACAAATTGTTGAAGAAAAAACTTAAATACAGGGAAAAAATAGGGTTGGTCTTATAAATTAGATTGATAAATTGGAGAGTGGGATGGGAAGCAGGGTGGACAATTAAAAAGAAAGCAGTGACAATTTGCTTCTACATCTTTCCCAAGAACACATCATGAATGTACTCCTGCATTATGTTCAGAAAAAAATTAATGGTCTCATTTATTGCTGCTCAGCATAGCTTTCTCTTTTGACATGGTTGAATATGTAAAAAGATCTCCAGTTTTTGTACATTTCTCCACTTTGGGATATTAAGTTGATTGGATGGGTTTAAAAAAAAAGATAAAACTACAAGAAAGAATTGATGTCATTTATTTTAAAATCTACAGAAGTGTGGTGCTATAACATTGACTTTAGATCAGAGAGGTAATTGCCAACAGCAGGAAAAAGTCTCACAAATAAACTTCAGCTCTATATTTGATTTACAATGTGCTAATAAATGTGAACATAGTGGCTGCTATTAAAGAAAATAATCTGGAGGGATTTCTAAAAATACAAGCTTCTGTAAAGCAATTTCCTTCAGGGTACATAAATCATAGCTTCTAAGGGGGCTATTTCCCAGGTTTTTCCAGTTAGTTAATATCTAGTAACTAGAACAGACTTGTTCTCTATAACCAGACTTTAGTTTTTAAAACAACAATTTTTTTTCTAATATGTAACGTTACATGTGTTTGGGTGAATATTTCATCATACCATAAGTGACAGTAACACTATATAGATATTTACCTATATGATAGAACTTTATAAGATATTAATTAATTTTTAACATACATAGTTGGAATAGGTTATGATCATAGCACATTAAGCAATGTATGTGTTGCTCTATAGTCTTGCATATAAAACTGTAAAGACATAATATGATTATTGCAAAATCACAAACATTGTAAGTAATAAATCACAATCAATCACTTGCATAAAGTAGAAGATCAGAAGCTCAAGAAAATTTGGAAATACCTAACTATGCATTTTACTATACTTTGACATAATTGGAATTATAAAGGTCAGTGGAAAGGTCAGCGACATCTGCAGCAAGCCATGATGGTCCAATAATTATGACACACTGATAATAATGTCTTAAATACAAATCCTACCCTTACATAGCTCTCTCCTATGATATCCGATATAAGTTTGGCAGTACTTCTGCCATAATGTCATGATGCACATTTTTTTTTAATTTGATTTATATGCCACCCTTCTCCGGAGACTCAGGGCATCTTAAATGCGTTAAGCAATAGCCTTCATATTTTTGTATATTTTATACAAAGTTAGCTTATTGCCCCCACAATCTGGGTCCTCATTTTACCTACCTTAGAAAGGATGGAAGGCTGAGTCAACCTTGAGCCTGGTGAGATTTGAACTTGCAGTAATTGCAGGCAGCTGGTGTTAATAACAGTGCTTTAGTCTGCTGCGCCACCAGGGCTCTTTTAACATGTTTAACATCCCACTTGGCTTCCAGAAGATATCCATGGAAAGTGGTATGCAATAGATGTGCCTACAGACTGAAAATCATGATAAATCACAAAGAACATTTGGTTGGGCTTCATAAAGTCATACCCAGATGAAGAGAATTTATGTACATATGTCCTGCAAAATTGTTACAAAATCTCAACATAGCTATTTGCTCTATTAATTTGTTATTTATTTATATAGATTCATATCTACATAATTTCCTTCCAAGAACCTCATTCAGAAGACTCCACCTTGCCAGGTTAGTAGTAAATGAGGAAAATATTTAATAATCTGAAAGTTTGGCTTCAATAGATCATACAGAATTGTATCCAATTCTGAAATATTGGGTATGTCATGTCATACCCTAAAAGACTCGAGACTGTAAAGACCTGGTGGCCTAGAGGTGGAGCTCTTGCCTCACAATCAGGGGGTTGGGAGTTTGATCCTAGGTAGAGGCAGATGTAGGGTCTCCTGCTTGGGCAGGGGTTGGACTCGGTGACCTGCAAGGTCCCTTACAACTCTGTTAATCTTCTGCCAAAGGTGCTTTAACAAAATACTGAATGAAGGGTCTGAATAATCATGCCAATGTGATATTTCAGTTTTTTCTTTTTAATAATTTACAGACATTTCAAAAAAAAAAAAATCATTTTGTCATTATGGGATACTGAGTGTGGATTACTGAGAAAAAAAAATAATTTCAATGACTGTAGAATCAGGTGCAGCATAACAAAATTGGCAAAAGTGAAGGGGGTTGAATACTTTCTGAATGCACTGTATGTATCCTATTTCTGCTCATTGGAGACTTAGAAATAATGGAATATCTTCTTAATACTGTAAACTAAGTTTCCATTCACAGATTTTAGAACTCCCTTAAGCTAACTAAATAGAAAATACTGCGAGCTTCCATGGCTTTATAAAACAACTCAAGGAATTTATGTGGAAATAGGAGTCTCTAATTGAAAATTCTTGTCTCTTTCTTGTACTGTAATGCAATTCCCCAAGGTTCCTTAGAAAGAGGGTGTTTTTTAAAAAAAGACTGATTAAAGCTACTATAATGTATACTGAAACGTATACTGGGATCATTATTTAAGGTGTTCTAAGAGCATACTGTCTTTTTAGAAAGTCCTGTGGGAATGTTTCATTGTATATTGATGAGGCATACTGAGTTGCAAAAGATAGTTGCTCGCATAAGCCCGATCTTTAGATGTCCTATCTGCTGACTAACTGGTAAATATTTTGGTGTGTGTGTGTGTGTGTGTGTGTGTGTAGCTGAACATAATTAACTTGTATGATCAGCAATACTAATAAAATTTAAAATTTATATCTCTGTAAGACTAAAGGCCCTTCCACATGAAAGGCTGTTATTATAACCACTCTAATGGATCCCTACAATGACATAAAGCTTCTGCATGCTGAAATGATTAATTTCAGAGATTGAGTTGTGCTCTAATGATAGATTTATTGCATCTCGTCTTTAGTTGCATAGCAGTGATTTCCTATTCCATTTCTTAATTCATAAAATTTCCCTTTCTCTTATGAAGACGGATAACATAATGCCTTGGTAGTAGTTCCCTCTTAATTCTGGTTCCTCTGCTTACCTGTACTTCCATATTGTGAAGGCTTTTGTTTTTGCTGCTGCAGTTTGTTTGTTTTCCCCCCTCTTCCTGATAAAAAAGGAGGGACAAGAGCAGCAGATCTAAACTTCACCCCTTTCAGTGTATATGTGATATCACAACACTCATCTAAAAGAAGTGGTCATGCTTTTTTGTCAGTCTCACTCTTTGCTATCACCTGTGAAACAGCAAAAAAGAAAAAAAAGGAATACCAGCTGGCTGCCAGTTTTAGCACTTTATTTATTTTTTATTTATTTTCCCCTTAGTAGGCCAAACAAAATATGGAACAGTTCCAGTAGATCACTACATAGTTGTGTAAACAAGGCTCTGACAATTTGGAAGACAAAGACCATTTGAAAAGGTTATTAATAGTTCCTTGCCTCTCCAAATTAGATAATGTATTCTTAATGTTTTCATTTTTCTTTCTCTAAATTTGACATATTTTGTAACAGTTGTTAGATAACTTTATGGTAATGCCATGAATTAACACAGTAAATTATTTCAAATTATTTCAAACTTTGCAGTAAGAATAGTAACATTGTTTTCTGGGTAGAGAAAGTGATAAAAGATAATAGGAGATAGCTTTATTCTAAATTAGTGAGGGTGAACCTATGACACATGTGTCAAAGATGTCATGATACAACATTTTGGGTGACACTAGCATTCACAACATGTGAATTGTGAATGCTAGTGTTATAAAGCACACCTCATTCTCATATGATTTTGGAAACTGCAAACGTGGAAACTGCATGAGAATGGGGGGTTTTCTTGCATAGTCTGCAGACAATCTGAAAATTGTCTTTGAGAACGAGGCAGGCTTTTGTGTGGTATTTAGAGGCTGCAGAGGCCACAGAAGACATTCAATGAAGCTGCTTCCAGAACAAAGTCCTTGTGTGACCCATAGCAGTCTCAGGCTCTAGGGACCTGCACGGGCCTGCCAAGAGAAAGAGATCATTGTCTGAAAGTATGTGATATACAGCAGATCTTGGGGAGCACTGGGCCATGGAGCAATCACACTAGGAACAGCACGCATCAGTCTTTTTGAGTGACAGTGGTGGCACTAGGGCTGAAGTCAAGGCCTAGGCTTCCAGTTCAGGTCTAGCCTCAGCACTGCTACTGACTGCCACCATAGAGGGTGGCCTAGATGCAGGGCAGACAGAGAATTATTATTCTTTTGTTTTGGGGGGAGGAAATAACATACTAGCAGACATGAGTTGTCTGCTAAGAAGCTGAGCTTGTTGATCAAAAGGTCGGCAGTTCAGCGGTTCAAATCCCTAGTGCCGCGTAACGGGGTGAACTCCCATTACTTGTCCCAGATTCTGTCAATCTAGCAGTTCGAAAGCACGTAAAAAATGCAAGTTGAAAAATAGGGACCACCTTTGGTGGGAAGGTAACAGTGTTCCATGCGCCTTTGGCATTTAGTCATGCCGGTCACATGACCACGGAGACGTCTTTGGACAGCACTGGCTCTTTGGCTTTGAAACAGAGATGAGCATCGCTCCTAGACTCGAGAACGACTAGCACGTATGTGCGAGGGGAACCTTTACCTTTTTAGACATGAGTTAGGCATTTTCAAATTTTTGACATGTTGAGCCCAAAAGCTTCACCATCAATGTTCTAAATGCAATGAAGACTAAAATCAATATTAGTCTTTGCACAAAAAGTTATATCATGCTGTAACTTGCATATGTTAATATAAATATAGTTGTTCTAATATTAACTTTGCTTGGCAGTCAGAAGGGCATGCAAATCAGAATTTTATATTCATTTTTTTCTTTCTACTGCTAACTAGCAATTGTCAGCTATGCCATAGCTGATATAGATGCTTGATTCATTTATTTTTGAACATGTTAATTCATGCTCTTTGTTCCTATTATTCTTACATTCTGAAAGATCATTAAATCTCTCTGATGTCTTTCATATAAGCCTGACATCACTTCTAATTATGTGCTCAGCTTAGGAGGAAAACTTTTTAAATTGTAGTCTATTCTTTTTTCAAGAATTGTACTTCTTGTGGTTTACTCTGGCTTGTTTAGAACCTTTCTTTTTTATTGAAGGAATGAATTATTATAAAGCTTCAAATTATAAAAATATGCTTGTATTACACACTACAATCTGCCCTACTTCTATTTCTTGAGCCACACAGTCTTGATTATAACTCTATATTTTCAACTGAAATTTAAGAATAAGAAAATATAGCTATTTCTTAACATGTCTCTACTTGTATGTTCATTGATTGGATTAACTATTCATTGTTCTTTGTTTTGAAATTAGAAAATAACATGAAAACACTATCTACTAACCATCTTTTTATATATATAGTGTTATATGTGCAGTGTAATTCTACACCACTTCATTAGCATTACCTTTAAAGAAATGTATCCTTTTTAAAAAAATAAAAAACTCAACATAGTTAAATGGAAACATAAACTGAGATTTTTTTTATGTATTAGAAATCATAAATAGTTCTTCTGTCTTTAATATTTAGTCTGACAATCAGAGAATTGAACATCCTCTAATGTTGGGCCATTTAGATAAATTTAAAGAACACACTGTTCAACATCCTATAGAAAACCAAAGGATGATGCAATAAATACTGTATATTTATTTAACATTTGGTGTATTATACATGGACTAGCAATATATATTAACATTTCACCTAGATTAGTAAAACCCAATAAAGTATAAATGTTAAAAAGATCCATGTTCAAATACCAATGTCTAGGCCATTTAACTACTGAAGTGCAGCATCTTTATATTTTAAAAAAGCAAACAGATACTGGACCGGAATATGCCCCAATCTTTCAGTTTGACATGGGACCCTGCAGTCACACTAAGGGGAGGATACTATGCCCCATTTATACACAGTCCCATATGATATGTGAATCCTATTCAGAGTTGTCCATTGCTGACATGGTAATACAATACCTGGTAATACAATACCTCTTTTGTGGGGTCATTTATATGTCTTCTTATGTCTGGGCATTTAGCAACCCATTTGGCTTTTCATTGGGAATCAATGTTAAACTTATTGGGCAGATGTGCAAGTGCCAGAGAGGGTTTCTTGGATTTGAGCCTTCTGGCTGATTAATGAGGAAAGTTGGCATGTACTAGTAGGAATGAGTTATTCATAATTTTTCTGTATTCTCTCACTAGTGCATCTTGCCTTCGTAAAGCTGATGATGCTATATGACTCAAAACAGGAAGCCAGCAAGCCAAAATGGTTTTAATACATCCGCTTATAATCCTCATGAATTATAAACACTGAGTCTGGCATCTAACTTACTGATATGGCAGCACTTAACCTATACAGGGGCACAGTATTCTGCTGTGGAGTAGGCAAATTCTAGTACTGGTGACCTTAGTGTAGCAGCTGAAGCTCCCCATTTAGTGTCACATAATTTGTGGACTATGTTGTTCCTAGTACTATTTTTTGCTTCTGTATTCTTTAGGTGTATCTTATAAGAGAGCCTGTCCAATGTTACCCCAAGGTACTTTGAATGGGAATGATAGTGGAGTAAGTTGTTGTTTACGTAGATCTTCAAGACTTCATATGCTACTTTGTTTATGATAGAAACCATGTACCGGTAGTTGCCATTTTGCTGGTGTTAGAAGTGAGTTTCCAGCCACTGAAGAATTTTCCCAAGTTTTTAAGATCTTTGGACAGGAGGCTGTTTGTCACCTCCATCTTGTACTACTATGTACAAGGGGCTATGGCCAAATCATCAGCATATCCAAATTTGCATCTTCTTGTTGCCAGCATATCTGATATCTATAAATTGAATAGTATAAGTGCTGCTACAAAGCCTTGTGGGAGGCCATTGTTTAATTGCAATAAATATAGTTTTGCTAATTTATGAAAGATATAATTCTTCTTATAAAAATATCGTATTTTTCAGAGTATAAAATGCACTGGAGTATAAGACACAGCTTAGTTTTTGGGGAAGAAAATAGGGGGGGGGGAAATCTGCCTATCAGATATTCATCTGGCTAGTGTCCTTAGTCTGGTCAGCTTCAGCACATTAGTTTGCTGGTTTTTATCCCCTGCTTGGGAATAAAAAACAGTTTCTAAGGGACAGCTGAGAGGAAGCAGCAATGAGAAAAGTACGCAAAGCACGGGGGGTGGGGGGAGAGATCGCTTCACTCAGCTAGCACCTAGTTAGGGCTGAAAAAAAGCTTTAAAGAACAGCTGAGAGTCGGAGCAAAGCATGGAGGTTGCTTCACTCACTAGTGCCTAGTTAAAGCACAGCGGAGAGTCGAGGAAGCAGGCAAAGCTGGGAAAATTGCTCGCTAATGTCTCATTAGCACCTGGTTAGGGCTGAAAAAAAGCTTCAAAAAAGCTACTTTCAGAGTATAAGACGTAAGACGCACCCAAATTTTCAGCCTCTCTTAGGGGGGGGAAAGGTGCGTCTTATACTCCAAAAAATATGGTACTTTTATTAATGGAGGATTAGATTAGTTTTAGTGTTACAAATTCAATACTATTGGTAGTGCAAAAAGAAAAAATAATAAATATCCAGCTAAAGTACTGCTGCCTTATGTACCTTCTCATGGATTGTGCCTAAGACTATCCTTCATGTGATGAGCTTCTACAATCCTAATCCCAGGGGATTTGTTCAGGAATTAAATTGGCTAATCTCAAAGCAAACATGAAACTGATACAGTCTGTATATGTCGTGCCTTTGGAGTAAACTGTTTCAGTTTATACAATTAAAATCCTGTCTCCTTTCTCTCTATCTCTCCCCCACTACAACACCCGTATTTTATGTACATATGAAAACCTTATCCAGCCTTTTTCAAAAAAACAAGGGCAATGACGAATGTAGGAATGAGGTTTCTCCCTGTGGATGATTCCTAGTACAGTCCATCAAAAATTATGTACAGGTATTTTTGAAACAAGGTAATGTCAAACTACAAGGTTAGGATATAAGCCCGTCTGCCTCCATAAATTGTGGATGAGTAAGAGAAAAAAACTTATTTTCATCTGCAGAGATTCTTAGTCTTCCTGAGAAAAAATGACTGGTGTTCTATTCACTGTTACATCTTGATTAAATAACTTCTATTTTATGTATTTGTAAATTCTGGTTCCTGTTTCACAGAGTTATCCCATAATGTTTTCCCATGACTTTATTTAAGTGTTTGAAGATACAAAGAACAAGGATGCTTTTGACAAGGAGAATCAGATAAATGAAAATTGGTAGCAGCAGAAACCTCTGAGTTCTGAGTAATTATGATTTATTAAAATTGGAGGTCATCCAAAATAACAGGAAAGTAGTATTCATTATATTATCCTTTCTTTTTAATTTTCCTATTTTTTCTGTAAATCTAGGCTTTTTTTTCCCTGAAAAGGAAAACAGCACAAGTAATGAAAAAAGATGGGAATATTAGACAGAAAACAATGATGTCTAGACCCTTTATAAAATACAGTATACGAGGCAAGGTGATTGCACATTAAAACTTGTCTGAAAACTTTGCATCATTTCTTCACACAACAAGGCTACCTTCCATCAATCACATATGGATTTCATTGTCTGCTGTTGTCTTCAGATTTTCAGAACTATTCAACAATGATTAAATATAACAGAAACATCTTGCATTATTTCTCTGAATAAATGTTTAATTAAGGCTATTTAATCCTAAACAGATTTAGAAAATTAAATTAATATTTTTGTTTGTTTACAACTTTTCAGAATTAGATTTGGTTTTTGGGAAGGGTACCTTTAATGGACTATTAAGATGCAACAATAAAGACAGTTTTAGATATAGAATAGAATAACAGAATTGGAAGGGACCTTGGAGGTCTTCTAGTCCAACTAGAAGGCAGGAAACCCTACACCACTTCAGACAAATGCTTATCCAACATCTTCTTTAAAAATTCCAGTGTTGGAGCATTCACAACTTCTGCAGGCAAGTTGTTCCACTTATTAATTGTTCTAACTGTCAGGAAATTTCTCCTTAGTCTAAATTGCTTCTCTCCTTGATTAGTTTCCACCCATTGCTTCTTGTTCTACCCTCAGGTGCTTTGAAGAATAGTTTGATTACCTCTTCTTTGTAGCAACCCCTGAGATATTGGAACACTGCTATCATGTCTCCTCTAGTCCTTCTCTTCATCAAACTAGACATACCCAGTTCCTGCAACCGTTCTTCATATGCTTTAGCCTCCAGTCCCCTAATCATCTTTGATGCTCTTCTCTGCACTCTTTCTAGAGTCTCAACATCTTTTTTACATCGTGGTGACCAAAACTGAATGCAATATTCCAAGTGTGGCCTTACCAAGGCATTATAAAGTGGCATTAACACTTCACATGATCTTGATTCTATCCCTCTGTTTATGCAGCCCAGAACTGTGTTGGCTTTTTTGGCAGCTGTGTACACTGCTGGCTCATATCTAAATGGTTGTCCACTAGGACTCCAAGATCCCTCTCACAGTTACTACGATTGAACAAGGTACCACATATACGGTACCTGTGCATTTTGTTTTTCTTTCCTAAATGTAGAACCTTGCTTTTTTCACTGTTGAATTTCATTTTGTTAGATAGCGCCCAATGTTCAAGTCTGTTAAGATCCTTCTCTATCTTGAGCCTATCTTCTGGAGTGTTGGCTATTCCTGCCAGCTTGGTGTCATCTGCAAATTTGATAACTTCCCCATCTATCCCCTTGTCCAAGTCATTGATGAAGATGTTGAAGAGCACTGGGCCTAAAACAGAGCCCTGGGGTACTCCACTGTATACTTCCCTCCCTGTAGATGCAGTTCCATGGAAGACTACACATTGAGTGCAGTTGGTAAGCCAGTTACGAATCCATCTGGTGGTGATGCTGTCTAACCCACATTTTTCTACTTTATCTACTAGTAGGTTATGGTCTACTTTATCAAATGTTTTACTAAAGTCCAAGTAAATTATATCGACAGCATTCCTCTGGTCCACTAATTTTGTCACTTTGTCAAAGAATGCAATAAGATTAGTCTGGCATGATTTGTTTTTGACAAATCCATGTTGGCTTTTCGTTATTACTTGGTTTGCTTCTAGGTGTTCGGTGATTCGTTGTTTGATATCTTTTCCAGAATCTTCCCTGGTATTGAGGTCAGGCTGATAGGTCTGTAGTTTCCTGGATCTATTTTTTTTCCTTTTTTGAAGATGGGAACTACATCAGCTCTTTTCCAATCCTCTGGCAATTCCCCTGTGCTCCAGGATCTTTAAAAGATATAGTTCAGTGGTTCTGAGATCTCATCTGCCAGTTCCTTCAGAACCTTGGGGTGTAATCCATCTGGTCCTGGTAATTTGAACTCGTCTAGGTAGACAAGTGTTCACTTACCATTTTCTTCCCTATTTTAACTTGTGTTCCTAATCTGTTTTTTTGGTGCTGTTTTTGATAGGTTGGACTGTTTTTTCCTTTTGTGTAAAGACAGATGCAAAACATGACTTAAATAGTTCTGCTTTCTCCCTGTTGCTTGTCACCTTCTTGCCATTTTCTCCCAGCAATGGGCCAATTGTTTCCTTTATTTTTTTCTTGTTTTTAATATGTTGGAAGAAGCTTTTTTTGTTATTTTTTACTTTAGTCACAAGCCTTTGTTCATTGTGAGCCTTAGCTTTCGTCACTTCATCTTTACAGGCTCGGGCTATTTGCTGATATTCTGCCTTAGTTATTTGCCCTTCTTTCCACTTTTTGTCTTTCAATTCGTTAGAGAGTTCTTTATGCAACCATACTGGTTTCTTTTGAGATCTATTATTTTTCTTTTTCATTTGTATTGTGCTAGACTGGGCTTTTATAATCTCACTTTTCAAAATTTCCCAAGCTTCTTGAGTTGTTTTCCCTTTGAGGATTCTCATCCATGGAATCCTTCTCAATCTCTCTCTAAATTTATTGAAATTAGCTCTCTTAAAGTCCAAGACTCTAGTTTGACTTTGTTCTACTACCTGTGTTTGCATAATGTTGAATTCCAATATTGTGTGATCACTTGCCCCCAAGGTTCCTGTAGCTTCAACACCTTCTATCATTTCATCTCTGTTAGTGAGAATTAAGTCCAATATGGCTGATCCCCTTGTTCCCTTCTCTACTTTTTGGGAAACAAAGTTGTCTGCTAGGTTTGTTAGGAACCTGTTGAATCTTCCACTTGGTGCAGAGTTTGTCTCCCAGTTGTGTCAGGGTAGTTAAAATCCCCCCTTACTATTGCGATGTGCTTCCTTCATACCTTAGTTAGCTAACTAGCAAAAAGTTTATCTACTTCCTCTGTTTCATTGGGTGGCCTATAGTATAGACCTATGGCAATGTCATTTCACACACACACCCCTTTAACTAAGTTGGCATACAAGGTCATCTGCATTGGCCATCTACTAATGCCCAATCTAATAGAAAGACTTTTATACTTTATAAAAACTTTTACATGCAACTTGAGAACTGTAATTCTTCTTCTTATGCTTGGTTACAACTATTGTCATCTGTTTTCTATTAGTTCTTTTCCTTTTATCACTATTTCATGCTTAGCCCTTTTCAAACACGTAACCCATATTTTTTTCCTTGTTTGGTTACAATTGACACTAATATCTCCCTTCTCATTTTCGTTGGTCATTTCTTCATTACTGTAACTGATAATAGTTATCAAAATATTCAGTAATTACTGCTGCAACAGTTGATCAATTATCTCACTGACAATCTCAATTCCACAATTGAATTGTGGAAGATAAGTAAGTGAATAGAGTAGTGAAAAAGATGGCAACAATAGTAATGAGAGAAAAAAAGATTCAACTAAGTTAAAGATACTATCCAGAAGAGCTTACCCATGCAATTTTCTTGGCAGCAATATACATTGCTGCTTTTTGTGTTTTGACCTCTTAATCTGAACCTTGCTCTGATTTTCCCTGGTGGTTTACCTTTCATATATACTTGACTGGATAAGCCTTAGCTTCTCAGATTAGTCAAGATCTGCTGTCAGACTATATTTCTAAAATAGAATATTGATATGTAGAATAGTTTAAAAAATAAATATTGTCTACTATTTCGATTATTTTATATCCTGTTCCCCCACAAAATCTTACTTTGGATAGATGATGGATGAGGCTCCAATGCTGATAAAGCTGGAAGGAAAAAGAAGATGATGACCAGTAGCAAGTTGGATGGACTCAGTTACAATGGTAAAAGGATTGGGCCTCAAAACCCTGGTTAGGAACATATTGTCATTGTGAAAATCTATGTGGTTGCTAAGAGTCAACACTGACTTGATGGCACATAATCAATACATCAGTATCAATTATTCAGTATTTTAAACCATGCATGGACAATCTGAGCACCTATCTTATTCTTTTGTGCCTTCTGAAAATGCATTGTCAAGATTTACAATTACAATGTGATTGGTTAGCATAGAGCAAAATAAGAAAAAAAAAGTTTATTAGAACTCTGTACAGTTCCATACCAATTTTATATCACTCCTGTCGCCTTCCCCTAAATCTGAAATCAAAATTATCATATCCCTTATGTGTTGCTATGAACCTCAGAGACCAAAAATTTTAAAAGCAAAATTTTGGGTTACATATAGTTTGTGCAATCTATTTTAGATCTTGAACAGAGAACCTAAATTGACAATTGTGAAGAGTAAACATGCATGTCTTGTAGTACATGAAACTTAATGGCTGTCAGGTGCTAATTATTTTTGCAATTTTAGATTGGCATAACCCACTTTTAGGCTTATCAGGCTTCATGAATGTCACTCTGGTTTAGCAAATTATATTCAATTTGCTAGGCAGTAGATTATGCAAACTGGCATGCAAGAAATCAGAAGCGCTACAAATGATTTTGCTACCAAAAGTACTTTAAAATGTTTATTGCCATATTAAAGAACAAAACTTAGAACTGTTTCATCCTGAAAAATTAGAATGTTTCATGTTTTACTAAGTTTTTTTAAAATCCTGTTTGATCTTTGAAGACCATGCAATATATGAAGAATGACAATGAGTACTCTTTGAACCAGTCATTTAATTAGCCTTAATAATTTCTTAATATATATTTGTGTGTATATGTGTGTGTGCCTTCAATTCATTGTTAATCCCTAGAAATGGTCTTGACTAGGCCGAGAAACAATTACTAGCCTAATGTCACCCAGCAGGTATGCCTAAGGTAGAACTAGAACTGATTGTCTCCTAGGTGCTAACCTGAATGCCTTAACCCCATGATAGCGAACCTATGGCACGTGTGCCGGAAGTGACACGCAGAATTATCTCTCTGGGCATGCCAACCATCACCCATTGCTCTTCCAGGTTCTGGGTCGCAAATGCACACCGGCCAGCTAGTTTCTGCACACGGGGGAGCACCGGAAACCAGAAGAGCAGCTCCCTGGCGTGCATGTGCATGCCAGGAAGCTAATCTTTTGGTTTCCTGCAGGCGCATACGTGCCAGCCAGCTTGTCTTCACGTGTGCATGTGCATGCCAGAAGACCAGGTGACCGGCGCGCATGCTCATGCTGGAAACTGGAAAGTCAATATGCGCACACTGGGAGCTGTTCTTCTGGTTTCCGGCACTTCTGCATGTGCATGCTGGGAGCTGCTCGTCCAGTTTCTGGCTCTCCCCTATGTGTGCACTCCCATTTTAGTACTTGGTGCTGAAAAGATTCACCAACACTGCTTAATCATTACACCAAACTGACTAATATGTCTCTAGGATCCCAAATACCAAGAATTCTATGACTGTAATACAAAAGTAATGTGTGCAAATAAAGCTTAAATCAGTCATTTACCTAGCGCAATACCAATAAGTGTAGGTGTATATGGGAAATGTTCTAGTCTAATTATATACCAAAACTATGCTGTTTTCTATAGACAGTATTATTAAAACAGTTTCTATTGTCAGGGCAAAGAATCAAGACCATATTGTATATTAAGTACTAGTTAAGAAGATATATTGCTCAATCCTATACACAGGTATCTAGTCAACTAACAGCACCAAATTGACTAGATAAGAGTCAACTGCATTCAAAAGGGGAGGGAATGGACTTGGAACATTTATGGACACATTCTAAGCTGAATCCTCTCTTGACTCTGCATCAAGGCTCTGGCTCTTCCTTCTCTACAGCAGTGGGCCAACCTTTTGGGCACCAGGGATTGGTTCCATGGAAAGACATTTTTCCGCTGATCAGAGGAAGCATGGTTTCACGTGCTGCCTGCATCCTTTAGTTTGGGGCTTCGCTTGTTTGCATGGCCCAGTTTCTGGCATGTTGCAAACTAATGTTGGTCCATGGCCCAGGGTTGGGGATCCAGAATACATGTATATGCTGTAATATTAGTATATATGATTTTGTTAAAGGCTATGCTAATTCTGCCAATGTTAATTTTTAAAAAGTCTTTAATTATGCTGTTTATTCTTAATTTGACTTTTATTTTAAAGAATGAATTATCCCATCAAATGATTTCATTGCCAATGCTAGTATTCACTTCAACATCTTCAAGCTCAGCATTGTGTCCCTATCCATGACATTAAAAATGTGCAGACATTAATTAAATATTTCTTAATTACAAATGCACACACACACACAAAATAGCCCCCTTTCAGCCAATATTACTAAGCTCTAAAGTGACTTCTTCTAACACTAGACTTTTCTTTGAGAAATCATCATCATTCCCCAAGAGAATAACTGGATGTTTGTAATATGGAATTAGTTAAATTAAATAGTTTGCTCTGAAGCAAGTTTTTTATTCCCTGGTGTTCTAGCTTAGTTTACAATACCTCTACTTTCTTTTCTTCATCCAGAAAATGCAGAAGATAGAATAGGATGCCTGAGCCATAGTAAATTATATTCTAATAGTTCTGCAACAAATCCCAAATTTACCCATTTGTTTATGACCTTTAGAGTGATTGAATTTGGCAATAAGATCCTGGTGAAAGCATCTTATTTAGAAAGTATGTTGAATAATATAGGTTTGATTTTATAAAGCATTCTTATCAGAAATGGTACAATTAATCTTTAAAGATTTTAAAGTTTGATGGATTGAGTAGTGGTAGTTTTAAACAAAAAAAAGGAAGACTTATTTTCAAGATGCTTCTAGTTGTAAATCAAACCATGATATTTTTGTTGAAAGTACATTTGTAATTGAACGTCACTGCTGCTTTCACCTTAATACTTTGCTTTAACTGGGGCATATTTTAAGGTTGCAATTTTTTAAAATAGATAGATATAGATACACTGTAGCTATAGATATAGAGGTAGAGATGGTAGGTAGGTAGGTAGGTAGGTAGGTAGGTAGGTAGGTAGGCAGATAGATAGATAGATAGATAGATAGATAGATAGATAGATAGATAGATAGATAGATAGATAGATGTGCACATGTGTGATATCTTTATAAAGGGCAAATCTTATTTCATCTAGAACTCTAAAAATATCTTGATCCTCTGTAAAGATCCAGTTTATCTCAACAACTCTTTCGAAAATTTAAGCTCCATCCTCCATTCTAGCAGGGGGGAAATATATAGTTTGCTTTTTAGTAGAATGAGATGAAACTTTCAAGCTAAGTAATACAGTAAATATAGGATATAGGATACCAGACTTAATTTCAATTAACACAGCAATTCTTTTTGATGCTTCCTTTAAAATGATTTTGAAAATACAAATAATAGTATTAAATAAAGCGATGGCATTTCTAGTCATTACTTACTATGGTTCATGTAAAAAAAAAAAAGAATAAGAAATTATAATAAACACCCTGAAAATAAGCTACTAACACTAGGTCAATTAAGTACTATTAGTTACAAAACACACTCATTCCACTACTCAAGATGAAATTAAGTGGAAAACGAGTTTGAAATTACATAAGTATTTATCTTGATCTCCATCATTTTCTATTCCATTCCTTATGGTCATTGGGCAGCAATAGTGACATGATCATTATTACAGGAAAAGTTATTTAGTACCATGACTTCACTCAAAATGTAGAAATCAAACCTCACTAATATTTTTGAGTCCTTATTATATGAAGATATAGAATAATTAGTCAAAACATCCAGAAATATTTTTTCCTATATAAAAATGACATGAACAACTTTATTCTTTTGAACTTTCACTTGAAACTATCGACCTTTAATAGATTCTCCTTGAAATGTATGACACAATCTATTCTATTCCCTACAAAAACAAATTAAATTTGGCAAATATATATCAAAATTAAGTTGCTTTACTCTTCAACATTGCCATTCATTTTAGAAGTTTATAAGCTACCAATATTTAAAAGTCAGTCACTTAAGAAAATGGGTGAGCTAAGAAATGGATTGCTTTGTGATATTATGGTACTGCTGTTCATATAATACTGATAGTTTGAGTCACATGTTGTGAAGGAAAATCTTTTGCAACAATAATGTTCAAACAATCTTATTTAAAGTCATGAAGAAATATTGAATTTGTCATTATTTAATCTAACAAATTTTCAACTGCTGTACAACTAGGTTTCATTTAGTTAATGTAGTTCATACCAGCACTGTCAAAATCACAGATTCTGTTACTTATTACTGTGACATTGTCATTCTTCAAGCAATTAGATTTAGTGGGCCATATGCTATTTAATTCTGGTGTTTAATCTCCAGTCTTTGCTAAGAATACAAAGAACATGAGTCCAGAAATATCAGACCAGGCTTCACAACTATAGAATGCCTTTCTCAATAGTCTCAATTCCATTTTTCTATCAACTTTTCTTTTGTCATTATGTAGAAAAACTTTATTGAAAGTATCAATGAAATCATTAGAACTGAACATGCTGTCTTATTTTTTAGTTCTTTTTATCTGTGCTTTACAAGAAATAGTTGGAGCTCTGGTATTCAAGACCTCATGAAACTGGAAAGCCTTTACTTTCAAACAGGTTTCACAAAAGGCATTACCCTCACTTAATATAAAGCACTTAGAAATGCATTTTTCTTTTCTTTTTTCTTTTTCATTGTGAGCTTTAATATGTACCTATATAGGAAAACCTATAGTACTTCCAGATAAGTTTACTTTCTTTTTATATCTTTCATACAATAACACTACTATAATCTCAATACCAAATCTGGAACATAATGTCAAGAATCTAGTACCCAAGGCTTTCAAAACAAGGGACTGAATTAGGCTTTGGGAAGTAACAAGCATAATTAGTTTATCCATATTTGAAAATAGAAATCAAAACAATGTGTATTGGGCAGAAATTTTAGAGGATCAACTTCAAAGGCCGCCCCATACTGAACACATTGTGGCAATACAAATAGGAAGTGACCAAGACATGAGTAAAATAGTGCTTATTGCTTTTTAAAGCTTATTGCTTTTTAAAAAAAGTAGTAACTTAGATCTTCAGATACAATCATGCTTTTCTAATTGAAAAAGGTTGCGAATAGTTGAATAAATCTTTTATAACTTGTTGCTTGTATCTTTGCGATTTATACTGATATTGATGGTTTCCTAGTATGATTTGATTTGATTGCTTATTGTACCATATGACTGTCACTAGGTGTTGTTCCTTGTGATTCTTGATAAGTCTATCTTGTCTTTTTATGTACACAGGCAGCATATACACCAAAGACAAATTCCTCTGTGTCCAATCACACTTGGCCAATAAAGAATTCTATTCTGTTCTGTTCTGTTCTGTTCTGTTCTGTTCTGTTCTGTTCGATTCAATTCAATTATAAATGAAATATAAATAAATGTATTGACTCTATTTTTATTTTTAAGAAAAAAGTTGAAATCAATTTTTGTTTTTTTTAAAAAAAATATGGCCAGATTTATACAACAATGCAACTTTCAAAACTTTTTGTTTTGGACTAAGAGTGATTCTCCAAATTTCTCCAGCACATTCTTGAAAAGCCATCATCAATATATCTTTTCAGAATATAGGAATTTGTCTTTTAAAAGATATTCTATAAATTGAGGACATAGCAAACAATACTTAGGAATAAATAATATGCATGTGCCCTCCAAAGTACACTGTGGATATTAATCAACAACACCATGAAATTGGACATCATTCCAGTTTATAATCATTTTGATAGCCTCCAAAGATAACAAAATGTTACATTATCTCAGATTAGGATCCCATGCATTCAATATGACTGGATGCAGAGTGCAAAAAACTGCATTGCTACATTGGGTTAAATAAATAAATCATTAGTACCTCTGGGATGCTTCTGGAATGTTACAGGCCAGATCACTTAATTATGCATTGGTTGAAATTTGTACCAATCAATAATATTTGATTGTTCAGATAACTGGTAAAGTAATTGTGGAAGTCAGATGAGTCAACATTTATGTGCTAGCAATTTAATTTTTCTAAATGTTCACTGACTGTAATTGCTATAGCAATTAACAAATACAAAAAGAAAGAACATTGCACTTTTTTATTCCAAATCAAAGATATTTAATGTAATAATATTTCCTAACTTTTTCGCCTCCCTTAGAGACTCTGCAGTATGGAGTGACCTATTTTAACAGAGCATTGAAAAAACAAAAGTTGGCTGCTAACAAAGGTTTTATAATCTACAGGTAAACCAATTTAACTCATTATAATTACATCTTAATTGTAGTTCATCCTTACAAGATAAGATGCTAATTCCATTTTTTCCCTATATTTCTTAACTGCTTTTTCTGTCCACATCACAATGATCTGAAAAAGTATGGTCAAATCCATCAATAAAAAAAACAAATAATGATAAAGCCACAATTACTATCTAACATATTTTGCAAGATTATGAATCTACATTAAAGCAGGGAGAATTTAAACCAAAGAACCATTCTTTCAGTCTTGAAAGAATGGTGAAGAAAAATTATACATGGGGAAAAAAATAATTAAATTGAACAACTTTCTTCAAAATATCTAGGCAAATTGGAAAGCCTTAATCTAGCACTGAAAAAACTGTAAGATTGAAACATCCTATGAAGAGAAATGTATCCTCCTCTTATTATTTATAGTACCAGCCTATTACTACTGGTAGCATATTTGCTTCTTTTGCCTCAGTTTTTCTTTTGCAGGTCTTTGTATTTTGTATTTTCATGATTCGTTGGCTCCCCCCCCTCCCAATCTTCCTGTCCAGGCCTTTTAGTTCTGCTTGAGACTAGTCCATTATTTCAACTGTGTATCTAATGGCTGGAATGGACCAGGTGTTAACTGCCTTGATAGTATTTACTACTATTTATATACACATGAAAATGAGAAATCATATTTGCCAGTTCTTTAGCTGGTGTTGGCATGCATATGCATTGAATCCATCCCAAGAATCTAAGTTGTAATGTATTGGTGTAGTATATGTGTGGATCCAAGCAGCATGAATGAACTTTTGTAATTGATTGATGGAAATTTTGTTAATGCAAAGATTTTCTAAGCACTGTCCAAGTTTTTTGGGCATGGCATCTATTGGAGCCATATACCCTAATGTTTGAAATTTAATTTTTAGATCTTTATACTTTATGATATTGTTTAAATTCTATTCTACTGTCCCCAATATTACTACAGCACTTTTCCACACATTCATCCTTTGAATTACAACTTAATCTGGTGTGTTATGTGTTATGACGTTATCAGTTAATACTTGGAAACTTCACAATATTTTAACTTGCTCATTTTCAACTAGCTTAATGTTTCCACCACTGTTTTGTTACTGGCACATAATAATTTTTATAGATGCTCTAGTGAATTTATACAGCAAATCTGACTTTCCCAACTAAAATAGAGATCATTAAGAAGATTTCATTCAATTGATTTTGATTGACCAGAATAGCCTATAGATCAAGTTAAATGAACAGCTTTAAAACTTCATAATTGCTTTTGGGACATAAAATATATGATGAATACATGAACCCTACAATAAAAGATAAAAATGAGTTTTCACATCATAGTGACAGAATAATAAATAGTTGTGTAAGGAAGATTTTGTTATTGTTGCATTTTAGATACATTATGCACATAGAAGACCACAGTTAAATTAAATAAATTAAAAATATTTTTTAACATACAAAGAAACACTAAATACTATTACCATAGCAAAGAAAAACAAAAAAACCCTTTCATCCTCAATTGTTTCGTTGAGCAGAGAATCGTTCTAGACAGAAGTAAGTTTTATGGGATTCCATAGACTTTATCAGAACTGGTAATCTGTAGGCTTCTGAAATGAAATGTAACTCACAGCAGCACTTTCCACTGTGGCCAATAGTGAGGATTCTAGTACAGGTAATTCCATGAACCATGGTGGCGCAATAGTTAGAATGCAATATTGCAAGCCCACTGCCAGAAGTTCGATCCTAACTTACTCAAGGTTGACTCAGCCTTCCATCCTTCCGACATTAGTAAAATGAAGATCCAGATTGTTGGGAACAATATGCTGACATTTGTAAACTGCTCAGAGATTGCTTTTAAAGTATGGAGCGGTAAATAAGTTTAATTGCTACTGCTATTATGTCTGAAAGGTCAGATACCTTGAATAAAGAGGATGAACTTTATATGTCACTATTTGATCCCTGATTTGGTACTAATTGCTTTGGTTTTATTTTTATTTTTACCTATTTTTAAATTATAAGATGGGAGGAGAAATTACAGTAATATATTACTTTTACTCACTTGATTGTCCTCGATAAGAGAACTTCAAATTTCAGTTTCAAATTGTTGGACTTCTTATTTGGAATTTAGACAGCTTTGTGGTACCATGACTCTCTTACTAGATTTTTTTTTTATAAGATGATTTTTTTTTCTAACAATAAGTGGCTTAGTTTGTTTTTTAATGCTTACTATATTATGATGGAAATGGTTATCATATTTTCTACAGACTGAAAAATCTTTTACTTTTTTATTTTCAGGGTAGCAGATTTTTTTTTTTTTTTTAAGAAATCAGATTTAGCAAAAGCATAGAAGCAAGAAAAGAAATGGCATAGACTTCGCATTTTGGTCAGGTACTGAATAGCTGGTAGCCAGCTTGAAAAACATGTTGTGTTTTTATTGTTCTTCCTGTTTCTTTTGTGATTAGAGCCTTAGAAAAAAGTCTCCAACACAAGAAGCTCTAATTGCAGCTACTTGGTGACCACCTGAGAAAATTACCTACACTATTAAGCTGAATGGATGGAAAACGCTTGGCCCTTCTTGACTCTCCAAAAACCGTGCATCAAGCAGAGCAGAGGGACCAAGGTGAATAAGGAAATTATGAATGGGGTTGCACACAGTGCACTTAGATATCTCTACTTGTCAAGATTTCTTTTGGGGAAAAAAATCAGATAGGGAAAAGGTCTATTTTAAACAGCAAATTGTAGATTTTTTCCTCCAGCAGAAAAGCACTATTTAAATAACAAACTTCAAGTTTAAATATTTATCAAAATACCTTTTAAATTTGTATTGCACCACTTGTTGGGTTTGTAGAACATACTCAAAGGCGAGATAGAATAAGAGGAGGCAGGCTACAAACAAACAAACAAACAAACAAACTCCCAAGCCCCAGGTTGCTTATTTTACTCCATAAAATGTTTCATAATTGTCCAAGTTGCTTGCTTGCAGCTGTTCTATTCCCTCCTCCCTGATAACCTAAAATCCTTCTTGTGTTTGAAGTGGTGAGACTGCAAAATACTTTTTTTTTTTTTGGTCTGTATATGACTAGCAGTTGTCTCTGGTTTGCTACTGGAACAATGCAATTAGCAGCATCCCTCCTATAACAGATGAAGAGTTTTCCTCATGTGTGATAGACTGAATTCACTGGTACTTAGGTCTGGATCTACCATTATGTAGAATGAGGCAAGTACCTTAGAACTTTTAAACAACTGTTCAAAATTACAACAGCCTTAGAATAGATTTTTTCATGGTTCATATAGCACTTCAGGTTATCGTAAAATTGCATCATCTTTCCCGTGAGATGACCAGGACCTACGATCAGTTGCCAAGTTAGCTGCAACCATGTGACACCCATTTTCAACCTTCTCTTCTGACTTCCCTGAAAGTAAATAGACAAGCAGGCAGAGAAGGTTGTGAATGGGGAAGCAATAGGTGTTCCCCCAGTGAGGTGTGTTCCCCCAGTGTGCCAAAGAACTTCCCCTCCCCTCCATGCAGAGAATGTTTTGGTAAAATGCTTTGTGAAATGTAAAACATTTCAGTAAAAAAGTTTTAAATGAGCATTTTATCGATACATCTGTTTTTCTGTGCATAAGGTATAGGCCTTTCTTTACATATCTATGCATGGATTTTGTTATGTGATATCTCTATTGTTTCTAAAGAGGAAGCACTTTTATACAATGGCATTACTACTGCCTACTTAATATTGCCTATAAAATCTTGAAACATACCAGAAATATTCCAACATTAGTATTAATTTGTCCTATATTATAATAATATACTTCAATGCAATTTGATTGTTACATTATTTTGTGAAAAATCTCACCTTAAAGTGAAATTATTGATTGGAACATCCTTCTAAAATTTATTCATATTTATTTTCCAAAGCATAGAGCAGGATAACATTTCATTTCCTATTGCACTAATATTTTGAACTCTTGGTAAGTGGAAACCCAGTTGTGAAACAAGGAAAGTAATATTGCTCCACTGAAGGGACAAACAATTGTAGGAGGAATAAAATCAATAAGAAAAATGATAGACCATAGATAGATAATAGATAGAGATAGAGACAGAGATAGCTACATGATGATAGATAGATAGATAGATAGATAGATAGATAGATAGATAGATAGATAGATAGATAGATGATAATTATTCAGATTTTAAGAGTGTTATTTCAATAACATTGGCTTAAACCTGATATTATAAAATTCAGGGGGAATCTGGAAGTGCATTCCAATCCTGCTTGTACCTTTACAAGGTAAGAATCAGTACAATCAGTAATATTATAATTAAGCTTAAATTCTGTAGTCATTCAGGGCAAAGTCACATTTCATATGTGGCAAATCATAGAGTTGACACATAGGGGCTTTCATAAACCCCTGTATATTGTTTTCCTGGATCCTTTGCAGAGCTGCATGTTTTATTACCTTTCCTGGATATCGTTTGGACATTTGAGCAACTTTAAAATGGATAGAAGATAGCGCTAAAAATGCAACTATATGTCCTATGTTCTGTAACCTTCCTACCATCTACTAGCAGATTTAAAGGTCTCATGTTTATTTAAATGCAAGTGCAGCTATTAACTCAATCTATAATCCTAACACTAGGTTGCCAGACTTCACAGAGAGTTGAACATCCTTCTTTTAAGCATTGCTGAAGGACCTAGTGCCAAAATGTTAAAACACAAGTTTTGCTAAAATATGTGCATATTGATATCATGTGGGCCCTTACTGTAGTTGCAAGTGACATAAAAATGCAAATACAAAAGGGGCAGAATTTGTTCTGAAATGTTGTCATTTGCTTCCCTTTGCAATCCTCTATATCTTCATCTAGCTAAAAGCACTGAGGTGAGGAAGGCAGCATTTAAATCTTTATTTAGGATTATTGCCTTCATTTATTCAGGTCAATACCTGAAGAACTCTTAATGTTTACATATAGAGCATAAGATGTTTATAAACCTCTCACCAATAGGGGACCTTCAGTAAGTAAACAACTCTTATCTTCCTAAGAACATTGGAATAGATCTTTTATGTATCTTCTTCTCATCTCTACTTTTAATCTTTAGATTCAGTCCAAATAAACTGTAGGTTTGTACTCCAAATAAATTAACTTAACCTGTATAAGTTTGCAGGCTGGCAGAAGGATCTTATTTTCTGTCTAAATACTATAATGCTAAAGACCAAAGTAAAATTACAAGAAATAAAATTTTGGCACCTACAAAATTAATAAACTTTTTATTGCTAGGACTTGCATAGATTATATCTATCTGTGACAAAATGGACTCTTACAGAGGGCAATGTAATAAATAATTTGTTTTGTTTTCAGGGTGCAGTGACTCACACTGTAATATTGTGAAAACTGAGAAGAAATGGATATAGTCAAGATTGCAATCACTTTTGTGCCACACACAAAGAGGATCAGTAACCTTTACATTACGATTAGCTTCTACATTATCCCTGAAAAGCTATTGTCTTTTTAAAGGACTGAAATATTGAAGCTGTGGTAGAATATAGAAAACTCTGTAGTATATTATAAAAATCTGCTTTACCAGATTCAGAAAACTTCATATAAAGGAGGAACTTCAAACAAAAATGCAGAAGATGAGCCAATGCATGAACATAACAGTGATTTGTTTTTATTGCACTCATAAAAATAAAACAAATCAGACTGGAAGATTTGGACATTTACTTTCTTTGTAAACTTATGAATTATACAGGGGCTACATTTTTATAATAATAGTAATAATAATAAAATTTATTGTGGAAGTACTATTATATAAGAGCTGCTTTTTCTTCAGTTCTAGTTTTAACAAGACTTAGATTCAAAATCACATTTTTTGGAATATTTATTAGTGCCATCTCTACAACATTCTCAATGTTTCTTATAATTTCATCTCTTCTATTTAAATTATAGCAACCTGTTCGTTTCACTACATTACAATAAGCATTGTTTCATGGCAGTTGGTCATGAAAGCCTTGGTTATAAACATGATTGCATTAAATCTGACATATATGATTTTTATAGATCGTTTAAATTAATGCTATTTATAATATTTTATGAATATAATAGTATAACAGAATGGAAGAGAATAACCTGCTACTTTGAGGAAAGAGAAAGAAACATTCTGTATGTAAACTGCAAAGAGCAAACACTGCTATGCATAAATACAAAGTATCAGATTATTTTCCTATATATCCTAATTAGGAGGTTGCAATACCACAATTTCAACAGGCATCTCTCTGGTGTCCCATTTGTTTTTCTATTCATAATAGAATTCCAGAATATCACCATTCTGATTTATGACTATCAAGCTTCATAAAATAAACCATTTGTAACTGTATTTGTCATGAATCTGAGAACACTGTTTTGCAGTTTGAAATAGCAATGAAGCAAAATTAAGACATTGGCAGTGGTAGATTTTATCATTTATTAGGCCACAGGTTTGCTGATCTTATTTCAGATTTTATTTGTCAAAGAAACAGAATTTTTCTGTTTCTTATTACTTAATTACTTACATTACTTAATATTTCACAAAGGCCAGAACAGAAAGGATTGTTGCAGTATAAGTTTTCAAAACAACAGCAACAACCACCTAATTTGTCTTACATATAAAATAGTTTAGAAATTCAGCAGGAGTTTAGGTGGCTTTTTAAACTGAATCCATAGGTAATCAACTATCTTCAAGACATCTGAAGTTTGTAGAGGCTTGAAAGAATATTCTTAATTCTGAATCTTTTATTCATTTTACTTCAGCTCCTTTGTGTATAGCTATTTTTATCCTGACACTGGAACTCATGAATACATTCCCATCCTTCTACATTTCATTATGTAATCACCAATCTAGTCCCTTTAAGGTAATAGCAATAGCACTTAGACTTATATACCGCTTCATAGTGCTTTACAGCTCTCTCTAAGCTGTTTGTAAAGCATATTGCCCCCAATAATCTGGGTCCTCATTTACTCACCCACCAAGGATGGAAGGCTGAGTCAACCTTGAGCCTGGTGAGATTTGATCTGCCAAACTGCTGGTAGCCAGTGATCAGCAGAAGTAGCCTGCAGTACTGCACTCTAACTACTGCGCCACCGCGGCTCATGGAACAATTAATTTATTATTATTGTATAATTGTATAAAGTTATGCATTTGTTATAATTATTAGCTTAATGTAATTCCTTAGTATTGTATTACTGTGTTGACCACAACAATGCAACTATATTCTGGTAATTATTTAAGTCATATATTGCCTATATAGTATTTTTTTTCTCTTTATAAGCACTATTCATAGTTTTGACATTACTAAAATATCACACTATTCACATGGCAAGTGCTTGGCTATATCTACCCTGTTTCCCCTAAAATAAGTTATCCCCTGATAATAAGCCCAATCAGGCTTTTTGAGCACATGGCAATAAGGCCAAGCATTTATTTGAGGGTTCAAAAAAATATAAGATAGGGTTTTATTTTTGTGTATATGTGATGAATAGGAATGTGGTAAATAGGATATTACAAAAAATAGTGAAGAATAAAGAAGCAAAAGAAGCAGAAAGTATCTGATTTTACAACATGGAAAACTGAAAAGAGTTTTCAGTTAAACAATATTTCAGGAATGAAATTGCAAATGTTTTCCTCCTAATGTGCATGACACAGAGGTCCTCAGCTGCAATAAATGGGCATGAAGATATGGCATTTACACCAGCTGCCCATAATAAAACAGCAGTGTCAAATAATTTAGCATCATGCAATTATCCCATAGAGTAATAAAAGAAAAACAATACATATCCATTCCTCTCCTATTAGGAGAGAATTTGTCCTGGCTTAGATGATAGTTATTCATTACATTGATGATAAATAGTCCTGCTGCTAATAGTGATGGGGATCATTTAATTTGGTCTACATTTTATGGGTTCCAATCTAACTTTTCAGACTAAAACACTGATTAGAATGCAAGTAAATTTTGGATTGCCCATTTCTCCAAATCCCCCAAGAGAACTTTTGCATCTTAAATATTAGACAATGTTCATCTTTGGAATAAAAAGGCAGATATCATAGACAGTTGTGATTGAAAATTAGTGCAATATTAATTTTATTAAAAAAGCAGGTACAAGAAGAAATTGGTTGAAATGGATTTATAACACAGAGCTAACTGACATAGTTGGGCACAAGAAATATCTTATCAGTCAATATTTACCATACAATACAATATCTTGACAATTGTCTTGAAAAATTCTCCATTACTTGATACTGTCAGGGGAAAAAAATCCCATATACTTCACTGACTTCTTGCATTACTTTGCTATGTTTTTTCCTCCCAAGGGGGCACATTGGCAAATGCTTAGAGCATCAAAGCATCAGCTGTTAGCAGTTGGTGGTGCTTGTCCAAAACATTCCACATTCAATAAAAGCAAATGAACGCTAACCTGTCTTTGAGCTAGCAGACAATTAATTATGATAAATTAAATTTGTCACAAATTCTTTCCATTTATAAATTAATATTGTTGTTGTAGAATTTATATTTTTCAGTAGGTTTATTCTGAATGCAGTTCAAGAAGGTTTTTGGGTTTTTCTGGGAAAATTCTCTATCCTTCAGTTAATTAATTACAACTGACAGTTTTACACAGCAAATATGATTATTTGCACTATGTCTAGTTCCAACGGGTATTAAGCACTTTTCACTACTGTTTATATTTTAAGTTAAGAGGGAAAGAATAACATAAGAAGTTTGTGGCTTTGTAGGATCTCCAGAAATAGGCAGGCCTATCAACTTTTATACTTCATCAAACATATTGTCAAACATCAAATCAAAGAATTTATGCATGATACTATCCCACATGATTTGAATCCTTCTTAATATAAAATGCCCAAATTAATATAAAATTCAAAATAAACTCTAACTATGTAGAATAGAATGGACTACTATTTCCCGTGTTTTGAAAATGAACTTCTATTATGTAGCCTAAAATTGTGTTTGCCTTATTTACTAAAATTCAAAATGCATAGACTATAATTCCAAGATTAATTCTATATATACTCCTACCAAGCCAAGTCTATATCTGTACATTTTATTTCTATTTCTAAGTGATGAATTTTGTATTTCTTTGTTAAATTTCATATTCATATTTTAGTTCATTTGTCTGAACTATTATTTTAAATTTTTACAGGACTAAACCTGTAGGTTTAGTCCTATAAACTAAAGGAGACTGTAGGAGACTCTGCAGGGCCCGTAACCAGAAGAAGTTTTGAACCCTATGGGGAGTTTCTCCCCATAGATGAAAAGATGTATAGCTGTGATAGGTGGAATAGGGAATGTAATATTTCCCTTTACAAAGATCCATGTGAGAGAACTGGTTTATATTGGAGATTTTTCTAGTTTATCAGACACCTGGCAATATAACAAAATTATACACACAGCTGATAAAGTTAATATTTCATGTGATGTAGGCAAAACCTAGAATTTTGCTGGGGGAGGGGTGTGTTTCAATATTTACCTCAAGTCTGGCTTGTTTGGAGCAGTTATGGAACTCATAACATTCATGAAAGCTATGGGCCAACATGCAGTGGTGAAATTCAATTTTTTTTACTACCAGTTCTGTGGGCATGGCTTGGTGGGCATGGCAGGGGAAGGATAATGCAAAATCTCCATTCACACCCCACTCCAGGGGAAGGATACTGCAAAATCTCCATTCCCACCCCACTCCAGGGGAAGGATACTGCAAAATCCCCATTCCCTCTCCTCTCCTGGGAAAAGGATATTGCAAAATCTCCATTCCTACCCCATTCTGGGGCCAGCCAGAGATGGTATTTGCCGGTTCTCCAAACTACTCAAAATTTCCGTTATCAGTTCTCCAGAACCTGTCCTGCTGAATTTCACCTATGCCAACATGTGTTACAAGTCACATGTTCAGTTTGGAATTTGTTCTGAATAAGAAAGTGTTTTATGCCTCAGGCTTCTCACTTTATGTAATGATGATGATGAGTCATCAAGTTAATATTGATTCCTAACAACCACTGAAATAAAATATCTTGTTAAGTTCTTTCCTGAGATCGTTTTGGCTCTTCTTTGCAATCTCCAACATTTGTTGTGACATTTACTTTGATTAAAATGCAGTATTTGAGGCTAACTCTGCTCATAACCACTGGTTCTACCCTGACTTTTCCTGGCTATAAAAGTGCCAATGTTCTTTTTGTTTTGTTTTTCATGTCCTGAGTAGTATAAAATATGATTTTTTGACTGAAAGTGCCCAAAGTCAGTCTTTATAAATTTTCAAATTGTTGTTAATGTATAATTGTTTCATTTAATCTTTCACTGGTTCAATTTTCCCATGTTCATGCTTCCTATATTCCATGTTCTTAATTCTGCAATTCTATCATTCAGATTTTCTTTCCAGCATTGCAACATCAACATTAAATGCCCTGAAGTCTTTAACCTAGCTATATCATAAACACATTAATACTCTGAAAGATCTTCAGCTTTTCCTCAATAGCATGTTGACTGCCACATGACCGGAGAGATCCATCATCTGGCATTGTAATTTCAACCATTTTATATTGTCTACCCATTGCCTTCTCCTGTCAGCATGAAATTATGACTTTCCTATTGTCACTCAAGTGATCATTCACTTTGAGCATCTTCATATATCATTGCTGCCTGCTTGCTGTAGTTGAGCAGCTGGGATGACTTTTTTTTTCATGAGTGATTCTGTTTGGATTATATACTCTTGGTATATATACCCTTGTTCTTCATCTCCCACAGGACAACTGCCTCCCACCCAAGCCATGATGAAGCAGCAGAGCAGGATGGAGGATTTATTAAATCATTTCAATTTCACAAGGATTTATGTGACGGTACCCATAATGAGCTAATCTAAACTAATTATCCAGCCCAAGTAACAAACTAACTAGATAATGCCCAAACACTCAGCAGAATATAAATACTTTCAGGGTGTTCTTGAAGGCCAAGGCATTGGGTCATTCTTTCTATATGAGACTATAAGGTAATAAAAGCATCTGAAAAGAAATAACAGTATAAAATACAGATAGTTGGAATTTCTGCTCTTAAGAGGAATGCTCATGGCATGTTGAATCTCAAAAGGAGGATTACTGAGCTACTCAGGGTCATAAAAGTGAACATGAGTTTGAATTGGACTCTGAAGTAAAGTAATAACCAATGCAGGAAGCATAGTATAGCTGTAGTGCTGCTAAATTTTCTATCCATATTTAGCCAATGAGATACCATATTTTGAATTGGCTCAATTTATAAAGTTTTCTTCAAGTCTGAAGAAACAGGTATGGAGTATTTTACAGTTGTCGCATAAACACAGCCCTGGTAGTGAAACAGAATTAGCAAAACATGTTTAACAACTTCACTTTTTGAGACAAAAAAAAAAAAAATAATTCAGCTCCCAAGGCCCAGCCTTAATAGTCTTAAATGCTAAAAGTCAAGGAGCCATTTAAATGCTTATCGGAATGCAGGACAGGATAGCATGATAGAAATGTGGCACTCTATGAACTAGGGTTGCCAGGTCTGCTTCCAAAAAATAGCGGAAAAGCGGGGGGGGGGTGTTAAGTAGTAAAAAAATTACAATTAAATTATATATTTTCTTACAAACATTTTAACACGTATTAAAATAATCACTTCAAAACTTTACTTAAAATTCAAAACATCAAATATATTATAATAATATGTAAAATATTAAATTACATTTTACTTTGCTGTCGTGTGTATTTTTTATTTGACTGCGCAGCTTTGATCAACTCTTTGTGTTTAAGGAATAATTCTTTAATTTCAGTACAACGTTGAGAAATATTAAAAAATATACAAAGTTCACTTTAAACTGATACAAGCAGTTGGTTACGTTCGTCAGTCCACAAATTTCCCATGACGCTGAAAATTTGTTCAACGTTTGCATTTGATGCCAGAATTGATGCACAATACTGGAACAGTTTCAGTAAACTCAGAGCTGGCTCTTTCTTGAAAAAGTACGTCCACTTATCAAGGGATGAATCACCCTGCAGATGAACATAAACTTCTTCTAAGACAGAAATTTCACCGAAGAGAGTGTTGGGTGGAAGTTCTTCTCGCCATGGTGATAATAACCAGATGTTCATCATTTCTTCTAAAGTTGGAGGATTATTGCGATCAATTAGATTGAAACAATTTAGCGTCTCATATACTGAATCAGTGAAATTATACCACTTTTCTAGGTACGCAATGGCTCTTTGATACACGTTGATGGCTTCTTTCTTGAACTTTTGCACGGCACTCTCAGGCAAATGTTTTTTACGTAAGGCAAATAAAACTTTCATTCCAAAAAACTGCTCATCATTTTTTTTTTTGGCAAAGAATCACGCAGCTTACACATGATAATGTGAAGATCACATGCAAGAATTTTCTTGCTTTCCAGCTTCAGTAGAGTGTCTTGCATTATTGACATGAAGAAGTGCGTGAAATATAAATACAATTCTGAAATTGTTGGTTCATCGTCCTTTGCGAGTTCATTTTCCTGATCCGAAATAAGGTTCCAGATAACCTTATGATCAGATCCAAGAGAAATAAAATACGATTTTAGAGGTATCCAGTTTAAAAGAAGTCTTTCGACCGCTTTAAACAAACTTAACCAACGTGTTGGACCATGGCGCAAAACTTCATGGAATTCTGACTCGCAAAACTCAAAAAATGATTTCAACTTTTCTTGTTTCTTCGCAAAATTCAAAAATTTGGCAAAAACCTTCAGCACTACATTTTCGATATCAAAAGATAACTGCTTTAATGCATTTTTTGCGCTGTTGTGTAAAATGTGATTATTGCAATGAGCATTCGATCTTTGTCTCATTCTAATTTATGAAAAAAAAAGACAAAACGCGATTCTCCTATCCTTATTCTCTTAAATTACATACCATTTCATCATAAAGCTTTTGAATAAAAAAAACGTCACTATTTTGTGAAAAAAATAGTGAACATAATGTGAAAAAAGTGGACTGTCCGCTCAAATAGTGGACACTTGGCAACCCTACTATGAACAAGGGTTTGATCTATTTAACCTTATTGAAAAGATAGATGTTCTTTGGAGAAGACAGTTTTTTTATTTTAACAATATTTTTTATTAAATGTTACAGTTAAAAAGTTAAAAACTGGTGTATTTATATTCCTTTAATTTACTTTTAACAATTCTAGTATTTAATCCCTTCAAATAATGTCCTGAAACTTGATTTCTTTTCCTTTTTTCTTTGACTTTTCTCACAAAATCTTTCAAAAGTTTAACAATACTTTTTTCATACAAAATAGGAAATTCATCCAAGTTATTCTTTTGATTTGTTATTTGTGACTCTTAATTATTAAGACATCCACCTGTTTCATTTGTATATCCAGTATATCATCTGTTCCCAGATTATCCTTGTAGCCTATTGTTTTTAAATCGACTTTCAAATCAATTTCTGTCTTGTCTGGGAGAACTTGTTCCTTTTCCATAGCATAATTTACAGAGAGACTGTCCATATTCATAGACATTCTTAATATTAGCTTCTAAGCACATTGCTCACAAATATCCTTCAATGTATTTTGCACCATTTTATTTTAGCAAGTCAAATTTAAGTGTACTTCTCCTTTAGTTACAATCTATATCTCGTTCCTTCTAGTGTCCAATCTTCAAAGTTCCATGCTATTATTTGAACAGCTATTTCCTATGGATGGATTCTTATTTAATTTCAAAATCTTATTTCAAATCCATTTGGATCCTCAGTCAATTTATAATTTTATAAAAACAACACTGATCACTCTTTTGTCATTTCCCCCCCAAAAAAGAATTGTTCTATGCCCTTAAACTCTATTTAAAATTTCTTTCACTAAGAATTGAAGGAAAGGTACCAAGTGAATGTTTAAAACTTGCCATTCCAAATGTTCTTAATCATTGAAAAAGAGTAAAAAAAAAGGCAATTCCAAAAGTATTGTGAAATGAGGATCAGCTGACTTTTTGTTTATAAGTCTGAGTTTAGTTGGAATTGCTAAATTCCAACTAAATCCCTAGCCACTAATCCCTAGCCAACCAGTTCTTGAAATGTACTCATGAGAAGCAGCTGTCTAGATGAGTGATCTCACAATCTCTCTAGATTTCATCAGCCAAGATCCACCATCTGACTGCAAATCTGCACTATAACATCATCCCCACTCCTTCAGGGATGCCCAACTCACCATTTCTTCATTATAAGTTTTTAGGAGAAGACAGTCCTGAAGATATGCATGAAATATTTTAAAGGTACTATCAGTACATTACATTGTATTCCAAAGCCAATTTGTTATTAGTGCAACTTTCATAGCATTGGTATTGTGTAGATACAACAAACAGTCATGACAGTATCCCCTAAGGGCATTGCCTAATACCATATCTGAAGTTCTGGATTAATAAAGAAAAAGAAGACAGGACCATCAATGCTTAGAAGAAAGTTTAAAGCACAACCCAGGAAAGCCAAGGTTTCAAAGAAGCTCATCAGCTAACCCAAGTCTTGTCCTTCTCATTATGCTTATCTGGTTTTGCAATCTTCTGTTATGTGATCAGATTGTGCATCTAAGAACAACAAACGGAATACTATGTTAATTGTATAAAGAACCAATGTACAAGCCATCTATTGTTGTATAGGAACTTTGTTTAATTCTTCCCTGTAATAATACTATGTGCCACTTATTTGATCTATTGAGTTAATAACACTGATATCTAATTTGAATAGCTATGCTATTCAATTCTTTTCTTCAGATCATTAAAGCCAGACACAATTTTATGACTCAAAACTACAAATGTCTCTAATAATTTAAAGTAATTCCTTTAAAAAAACAGATATTAGTAAGGATGGTCTCCCCAAGATAAGCCAATTGTTAGATTATGCTTGTGAGCCAATTTTAGGTTGTAAATTTCCAGCTCCCCTGACTAGTATCATCTGTGAGTATTCTCCAAACTGGAGCAATAAATCCATGAGTTTCTAGGACATGTGTAGTTCTTATAGATTGGTTAATCAAAAATGAAAGCATACCCTAGAAGGAAAGCTGAGTCCTCACAAGTCTCTCATTGCCTTGAACACAACACTACCACTAGATGTCAATATTGGCATAATCATCCTATGGTTGATTGAAGAAAAGACATTCAAGGATTCAACTGATAATGTTGCCTAGTTTGGGTAATAAAAGTTCTGCAAGAAAACAACCAAGAATGCACCAAGGACCCCTCATTCAAGGATGAGTTAGCTAAAATGAACTAAAAATTATGACATCAAAATGAAATAAAGAGAAGCCGATTATGTGCAGTCCATTAGTATTCCAAATAAGGAATTGACAACCAGTGACAAGCACATAACAGCAATCTTATCCATAGTGCTCTCACTACTTTTGTTTCAGAAGTAGGTGTAACACATGGCAAAACTGGCTCCAAGTACTCTCTGATAACTCCAGAGGTTCACTAGGTATGTCAGCAGATCACCTTAGCTAGTCCAATGCCCCTGTTGAGATCAGGCATGCTGACAAACTAGGAGGTGATCTGACCATGAAATAGTGATAATGCTTCCATATTCAGACCATATTGCAAGTAAAGTAAAGAAAAGGCCAATGTATGAATATTTTTTTGTTAGACTCCCAAACTCCTGGAATAAGTCATTGGCTCTTTTTTTGTTTGCTTGTTATGCCTTCAAATTAGTGTTGACTCTGATGACTGCCTGGACAATGTCATGTATAAATGCCTCATTCTTGAATGAAAGAAACATATATCCAGGGGTGTCAAGAGTTAACTCATTCCCCTCTCTCTAATGTATTCTTCATTAACCACTCCCCACTTCTAATCCCACCTCCCTGGTATAAAAGATGATGCACACTCATTTTTCCCTTGCTTCTTTCTGCAATCACTTTGTGAATAAAGAATGCCTTCTGTAAATAAACTATCTTCTATTTGAATATAAGAAGTCTGAATTTATTATTGAGTCTGATCCTCAAATTACGGCAACAATCTGGTAGCAGAGGATGGTTGGACTGACTCAATAAGAAACAGAAATGCCAAAGAAAGAAAACTCCAGAAACAAAAGAAAAAGACCCAACACCAGGGCACACACCAAAGAAATGGAAACAGATCAAGAAGTAATCAACGAAACTACAATAAAAATGACAAAAGAATCTGAAAACCTCACTACAGACGACGAAGAGGTAATCGATGAATCCAGCGACCAAGAAGCGAGCGAGACAGAAAACAACACACTCAGATTAGAAATACTAAGACTACTAAAAAGCCAAAAGGACGACAAAAATCTCATCGCGAACCTCCAAGACATCATAAAAGATAGCGGAGCAGCGAGAGAAAACTACATCAACACATCAGAACCAAAAGACCATGAAATGGTGAGCAAATTACCCATAGATGAAAATATAACTAAAGAAAAGACTAACGATCCCGCGCAAAATTTTGAATGGCAGTCATCTTGGATTTGTCAGCCCGCCAAAATGACTGACCCAGAACCAATCAGAAAGCAGAGTTCAAAATGGCTGGCGCGAAAAGCTCTACACAACATAAGAAATAAAAAAGAAAAACTCTACTCATCAGAAGAATCCGATACAGACACCGAAGAAACATCAACCGAACTACAAATCGAAACAGCTATGAAAACACTCTTCATAGCCTTCGGCCTGAATTTGAAAATCACAAAAGAATCAACGAAAGTACCAAAGACAGTCAATCAAATAATAAAGAAGAAACAAACTACACGATCCAGTAATGAAGACACAGGAACGAACACAGAAGCGTCCCAACATCAATTAAAGTCTACTCCGATCCGACCGACGAGAGCACTAACGCCCGAACCCAGAGAGCCTTGCAAGTACTCGCCCACACCGCAGACGCTTCCGGGAGCCAGAAACCTCAGCCGAGATGACTACAGTGAGAAGAAACAAACCCCGATTCACACATGGACACCTAAAGTCGAGCCAGAAAGCGAATCTTCAGAGGAAGAGCACTGCAAGGGAGCTGCTGTGGCGAGATCCTCCCCCGACAGCTTCAGGAACGAAATGATCTACGCGCATTGCGCAAATACGCCGAGACGAACTTAGAGATAATAAAAGACAGAGGGAACGATTCAGACTAGTCGCGAGTATCCCTACACCATTCTGCAATTATCAGCATATACAGGACCATGGACAGCCACCAGCTGTAAGTAATGCAACAAATAACATTGGAAATATGCCCAATGATTTTCCCAAATTGAGAATAGACGGTGTTAACTTACAGGAATGGAGTCAGCAACTCCAGGTTGTTTTCTTAAAAGAAAATTTATTGTTTTTCATAACTAACCTTCCTAAAAAACCATGGACACTAAAATTGGACTGCCTACATCACAGAGCATTTTATTTACTAATCTCTAGTATCTCACCTGCTATTTATCATAGTATTAAGCATAACTTAACTGTCTCAGAAATAATTCATTGTATGTTTAAACTGTTTCATAGTGAAAGTGTGGCAACCACAACCAGAATGTCTAAAAACTTTTTCTCAGCCAGGATAAAACCTGGGACTACTATAAGTGAACATCTACTATTACTAAACACAACTAGAGCAGAACTTCACTTAAGGGGAGAAATAATATCTGACCAGACAATGAAAAGTGTTATTATTAATTCATTAGACTCATCATGGGATAACTTCATATCACATCTAGATACAATTAACTTAGGCTATCTATCTATAGAGAGTTTATCAAACAGATTAATTGCTGAAGATAATTTGAGAAGAAGCCACTACAGTATACATAAAGAGCATAGACAGATCAAAAGGGTAGTATTCCAAGACAGGCATAGAGTGTTATAACTGTGGTCTTATAGGAGAGACTGTCCAAAACCTCCTAGAGAGAGACAAAGACATGACACAAGAAACAGATATCATGATAGACAATCATCCATTGACAGATATAGACACAGAAATTCACCAAACTTTAGAGAACATAGAGGGGGCAGAGACAACTCAAGGGACAGGAAGTCCGGATCATTGTACGGAATAGATAAACACACAATAATCAAGAATCAAGAATCAAAAGACAATGCCTGGCTCATTGATTCCGGAGCAACAAATCACACAACACACGATAAGAAAATATTATCTTCCTTCATCAAAGATAAATTTGTGATTAAGGTAGCAAACCAAGAGGAAGTCCAAGTTGTTGGAAGAGGAAATGTAGAATTACCCGGTCTAGGGAAAATAGAGGGGGTACTATTAATACCCAAAATACCTCACAACATTCTCAGTGCAATAAAACTAAGCAGGGAATCTAACATAAATATAATATTCTCAAAGGGAAAAGTAACTCTAGAGAAAAACAAAATAAACATAGGTAATATAATTACCAAAGGAGACCTACCATACTTAATTACAGAAGAAAAATGGTTACACACTTCCGGTTGGCGAGCTGCAGCGACATGGTGCTGAGTGAGTGATCGCCACTCCTCAACACCATCTGTCACTGCGTTTTGGGGATCCCTTCAGGGGCGCGGGTCCTGGAGAGCCCCGCGGACAATAGAGAGAGCCGGGTGAGCGAGAAAGTGAAGTGCAAACACTTCTCTCAGAAACCGGGCAGCTCTGTCAAGCCGACGCGTGTGAAGTCAGCCTTTCAATGGCTGACCCGAAGCTGTGGTAGCTGACAACCAGATGGGAAGCAAGGAAGATCGGAGGCTGCAGTGTCAAGATCGAACCGTGTCCTCCCTGCTTACGTGAGAGGGAACATCAGGAAGGGGCCGGCGGAGTCGGGCGAGAAGGGCTGAAATGGAAAAGAGCAGCGACGGAGAGTGGAGAACAGTCTGAACGATCACGGAGCTCGACAAGCCAGCGCAGAGAACAAGAAATTGAGGACGCTAAACTGCCTGCGCAAGAAGAGGATCGGTGGGTATAGGGAGTAAGGAAGCTAAAAGAACCCAGAAGAACCCTTTTTCCTATTTGCTGGTTAAAGCAGAAGGATGAACTAAGTTGGAGGTTGGACTCTATCTAATTGTGCCAGAGAACAGGAAGTGCAGCCATTGAAGAAGCTTGACAGAGCAAATTGAAAAGGACAGGCATAGAGACGGTCTAGCTTCAAGGCTTACCATAGAGTTTTGACAGTGGCAAAGTAAACTTGGGAAGAAGAAGGATTGGAGGAGACTGGCGGCTGAGTGAGAAAGAATACCACCCCTTTGTTTTTGGAAAATATTGCTTGTCCCCAACTAAAACTTGGATATTTTCCCCCCTTTTTCCTTCTTTTTCTGAAAAATCCCTCTATAATATTTTGATCCTCTGCATATTAATACTGTTATTAACAAGAAGCGCAAGTCTCTATATTAATTAAGTTTTGACCTTTGCTTATATACAAGATATATTCCTATAGAGTTTATTAGATTTATACCTATTTATTCAACTATTTAATTGCATTTAATTATATCTATCTACATTTATTTGTACAAATACTATTCCTATATATTGATATATTGTTATACTAGAACTACAATACCTGCATATATTAATCTATTGGTAATCAAATATATAGAAATTTGAATTAAAAACTTTTTTAAAGTAGTAATTTAGACATAAGAATTTTAGTTATAGATTATAGATTTACCTAGGAGTTATTGTGTTATTGTGATTTAAATTATTAGGTCTTGAATTAACTACTAACAAGTAGAAATAAAGTCCCATTAATCAATTACTATTTAATACACCAATTAACTATTATTATTATTATTATTATTTATAAATTAATTCTTGTTATTCACTTAAAACATTGATTGGAAGTGATATAGATCGATAAATTGATATTGATTGTTAAGTTTATTCAAGATATTGATCGGAAGTGATATAGATTGATAAATTGATATTGATTGATAAAAAATCTCCCCCCATACTCTGAAGAAGTATAAAAAGAGGTGACAGCTAGTGTATGAAAATTTGGAGAAATATCGAGAAAATAATTAGAGAACAAAAAATAATCTTGAAAGAAATGACGAGCATGTCATCAACGATCCTGAAAACAGGGAAGAAGACCCCCTCAAACCCCACCATATCTATGACTTCCCCGGCTACCCAAAAATCAACAGAAGGATTACAAAAAACGGACAAGGCCATAGCAACACCAACATTACTAACAGTACAGTCAACATTGACATTAATCCAAGAAACGATGATGGCCATGCAGGAAAAAATGTCCAATAATCACACCGAACTAAAAACAGATATCCACCAACTGGACCAGAAGATGAATGAGATTCAAGTCTCAATCTCCAACAATGAACAAAGGATCCAGAAGGCGGAGCAAAAAATAGAACAAAATGAGAAGAAGCTGGACATGGTAGATCAGACGTTGACGATGCAAAATAAGGAATTAGAAGATTCATTAATACAATTAGAGATGGATAGGGTGTCGTTCTACTTGCGCTTCCAAAATAAAGAAGAAGATAAAGAGGAGGATTTGGGAGAGAAGATGGCTGAACTAATTGCAGAAGTACTCCAACAAGACAAATGCGAGATTATTAGAGAATTGGATGATGTCTATAGAGTCCAAACAAATTATGCGAGGAGGAATAGGCTCCCCAGAGAAGTCCATATTAGATTCGCAAGAAAAAAAGTAAAAGACATCTTATACAATATGGCGAGGGACGGACAAATAACATACAGAGGAAAAGAAGTGATAATACTAAAACAGATTCCGAGAAGAGTGAGGGAGGTGAGAAAAGGCTACAGATTTTTGGCTGTGCAATTGAACAAAAGAAATATACTATTCAGATGGCTCCTGCCAGAGGGGATGCTAATCACCTGGCAGGGGAGAAAAATAAAAATAGATAGCTTGAGCACAGCACAAGACTTTCTCGACCAGTTAAGGGGTGCAGAAGAAGAACAAAGTAGTAAGGAGGAAATAGAGGCGACAAATCTAGAAGGGGAAGAAATCGCGGAGGAGAAGAAGACCAAAGAAGAAGCCAAGGAAAAGAAAACAAGACCAGTAAGAGTCGTAAGACTAAACAAGAACTAAAACCGAGCAAGGAAAATAGGAATGAAGGATCTGAAATTAATCTCAGTAAATGTCAATGGATTAAACAATAGTAAAAAAAGGAAATTAACACTTACAAAGCTAGCAAAACAAAATATGGATATAATCTGCCTACAGGAGGTCCATATAAAAAAGGATGAGGGCAAATGTCTGGAGTATAAAAAATATGGTAAACTATTTACCTCATTAGCAGAAAAAAGAAAGAGAGGGGTAGCAATTTATGTTAAAAAAAGGAATTGAAGCAGAATTGAAATATAACGATACAAAGGGTAGAATACTCATGGTCGAAGTTACGATAGAAAACTCTAAAATGTTACTAGTGGGCATTTATGCCCCAAATAAAAAACAAGGAGAATTTTTTCAAAAGCTTCGTGAACAATTAGGGAATATGGAATACAATGAAATTTGCATGATAGGTGATTTCAATGGAATTGTAGACCCAGATACAATTCAATGGAATTGTAGACCCAGCAATAAAATGAACAAAAATAAAAGGGCGACTTTACCAAAAGCCTTTTTCGATTTGGTGGAGGAAATGAATTTAATTGACATATGGCGAACTTTGCACCCAAGTGAAAGACAATTTACATTCTATTCTAATCCGCAACAGTCATGGTCGAGATTAGATATGGCTTGGGTTACCAGGACGCTGGGGTTAGAAATAGAGATGGCAGAAATCAGCCCAAACATCTGGGCAGACCATAGTCCCCTGGAAATAAAGTGGAGAAATATAAAGAGAAAGAAACAACAGAGATGGAGGTTCAATGCAAAATTATTATGTGATAAAGAGTGTGTAGAAAAATTGAAAGGAGAAATAAAGACTTTTTTCGTAGAAAATGAGAACCAAGGGACACCCCGTGAAATAGTATGGGACACAATGAAGGCCTATTTAAGAGGGGTAATAATATCTTACACTGCATATAAAAATAAATTAAAAAGAAAATCCAGGGAAGATCTCATTAAACGTCTAGATGAAGCAGAAAGGAAACTCCAGAAAATGCCTGGAGATATTGTAGCAAAAGAAAATTGGATGGTGTGGAGACATAAATTAAACATTCTAGATCAAGAAGAGCTAGCCCAAAAAATAAAAAGAACAAAACAGCACTACTTTGAGAACGCCAATAAATCGGGCAGGTGGTTGGCCTATAAATTAAAAAAGGAAAATGAAAAAGGGACAATCCAGATACTAGAAGACGCTGAGGGAAATCTCTTAAATAAAGAAGAAGATAAACTAGAAAGAGCGAGAGAGTATTATGAATCCCTATACAAAGAAGAGGAGGCCTCAGAGGAAAAAATAGACCAATATTTGGCAAAGGCGGAACTCCCGCAAATAACGGAGGAAGAGAAGGAGATGCTAAACGCTAAGATAACAACCGAAGAGTTTAAAAAAGCCCTTTCCAAACTCAAAAACAACAAATCACCTGGCCCAGACGGATTCCCAGGAGAAATATACAAAAAATTGGAAGAAATTTTACAACCCAAATTAATGGAAATTTTCAATGAGGTCTTGATGGGCTCAAAAATCCCTGACTCATGGAGGGAAGCTCATGTTACACTGCTGCCGAAAGAAGGTGCCGACCCCAAAAAAATCCAAAATTACAGACCGATCTCGCTCCTAAACACTGACTACAAACTATTTATGTGTATAATGGCAAAAAGAACCAAAAAAAAATATTAAACAATTGGATTCATAAAGACCAAAATGGATTCCTCCCAGGACGACAAATTAGGGACAATTTGAGAATTGTACTAGATACTCTAGAATACTATGAAGAACACCCAGAAAAGCAGTTGGCCTTAGTTTTTTTGGATGCCCAAAAGGCATTCGACAATCTAAATTGGATTTTTATGACCAAACAAATTAAAATAATGGGATTCGGGCAAAACTTCAAAAAAATGATAAAAACTATCTATGATAATCAGAGGGCGAGCATTCTAGTAAATGGAGATAGGACAAGAATTTTTCAAATCAAGAAAGGAGTAAGGCAAGGCTGCCCCCTGTCACCGCTATTATTCATTTTGGCTCTGGAAGTTTTGCTACGTAACATTAGAAACAATGAGGAAATCAAAGGCCTAAGAATTAGAAAAGAGACTTATAAAACGCAAGCCTTTGCGGATGACGTGGCGCTAATACTAGAAGATCCATTAATATCTGGACAAAAAGTATTAGAGGAATTGGGTAAATATGGAGAGGTGGCTGGCTTTAAATTGAATAAATCTAAAACTAAAATACTTACTAAGAATGTAACTGAGACGCAGAAGAAAGAGATAGAAAAAATTTTGGGCCTACAAGTTGTCCCAAAAATAAAATACTTAGGAATTTGGCTAACCAAAAGGTGCTCATCTCTAAAAGAAGATAATTATACTCCATTAATTAATAAATTAAAACAAGATTTGGATAGATGGAAAAAGATCAAATTATCACTTATAGGCAAAATTGCGGCAATTAAGATGAACATCCTCCCCAAGATCTTATTTTTATATCAAAATCTACCAGTGATTTTAGAGAATTTTTTTTTTCCAGAATTAAACAAGACCGTTAGGGAATTTGTCTGGGAGGAGAAAAAATCAAGGATCTCACTCAAAATTGTACAGGAAAAAAGGAATGTGGGAGGGCTTGGACTTCCAAATTGGGAAATGTATTACAGAGCAGCAAAGTTGATATGGATAAGGGATTGGATCACCTTGGAGAATAAGAGAATCTTAGTCTTAGAAGACCATGACCTACAGAAAGGGTGGCATGCATACTTATGGGACAAAGATAACAAAAAGAAAACCTATTTCCACAGGCATAAAATTAGGGACTCCCTAATACAAACGTGGGTGGGGATTAGGCAGAGATACTATTCAAAAGTTCCAAACTAGCTCTCCACGGTAGAGGCAATGATTTACCCCAACAGGTGGGGAATGGAGAAATTGTGCAGATACAAAGATATTGTTGATGGAGGGGGAAACATTAAATCAAATGAAGCTCTGAGAGAACAAGGTATAACTCTAGATTGGTGGACTTATCTGCAAATAAAATCAAGATACCAGAAAGATAAAGATGAGTATGGCTTAGAATTAGGATATAATGGATTAGATAAAATTTTGATGGGACCAGGAAAAAAAGCATTGGCCAAGCTGTACAACTATTAATTAGATGAAGACAGAGATGAGGACACAATCAGAAACCAACTGAGAGCATGGGAGAGAAATATTGGACACAGTTTGAACTTTAATGAATGGGAAGAAGTGGAATAAAAATTATAAATTAACTAGAGCAGCCACATATAAGGAAAACCATTATAAAATGCTTCATAGGTGGCATTTAGCACCTGCAAGATTAGCAAAGATGTTCCCCAACGCGCATTCAAATTGTTGGAAATGTGGCCATGGTCATGGCACCTTCTTTCATATGTGGTGGACATGCCCCGAAGCAAAAAGATACTGGAGCAAAATTCAGAAATGGTTGAAAGACATACTTAAAGAAGAAATCGATTTGAATCCAGAAATATTTCTCCTGGGAATGGTAAAGAAAGAGTATGGAAAGGAAAAGGTCCAGCTCCTAATACACATAACTACAGCTGCCAGACTGGCATACGCTCAATACTGGAAAAAGAAAGACCTACCACCAGATGACCTTATAATCAACAAAATATTAGAGTGTGCAGAGATAAGTAAATTGACGCACGAGATAAATGATGATGAAAATTCTGATTATGATACTGTGTGGGGAAGATGGTACGAATGGATAAATGATAGAATTAAGGAAGGAGTAAAAGGTGTAGAAATTAATTAAAAGTGTATAGTATAAATTACACCAGATATTTATTCATGTACATATGTATAAACACTGCGAATCCGATGTTTAACAGAAATTGTTACTATATTTTATCTGTGTAAAAAAAATCAATAAAAATTGTATTAAAAAAAAGAAAAATGGTTACACAACATTAATTCAAGCATAGAAACTAACACTAACACAGAAACAGAAAATGATATAGATAGTGACAATGAAGAACATGGATCAGAACATGATGATGAAACTGCATCTGACAACAATACACACACAAACAGAAAACCCATAATAGGAAAGCCAATTCATGATGAATGTGCACACATATTATATAGAAAATTAGGACACGCCAGTTTTCCTGTAATACAAAAAATGAGTAAATATGCTGAAGGTGTTAAAATAAAGGACTGTAAAAATTACCTGGAATGTTCAGTATGTAAATCTTCAAAACTAAAAACTAAGCCCAGACCCAAAAAGGCAACAAGGTCATCGAATCATATTTTTGATCTAGTACATATGGACCTAGTTGGTCCATTAACTCCATCAATTACATACAAAAAACGATATTTTCTCACTATTGTAGACGACTTCAGTCGTTATGGCTTTGTCTACACCTTAAGACATAAAGATGAAACTTTTCAAAAATTTAAAGAATTTCATAAACGTGTAGAGACACAACATCACATACAAATCAAACAAATCATGACAGACAGAGGATCTGAATTCATGTCAAGAGAATTCTCTCATTGGCTAAAATCAAAGGGAATGTTGCATTTCACCTCTAGTCCTTTCTCTGCTTTTCAAAATGGAGTAGTAGAATGACAAAACTCGACACTGCAAACCATGATTAGGTGTACATTAGAGGATGCAGGATTAGGTAAGCATTTCTGGTCAGAAGCCCTGTTATATTCCAATTATACACTCAACCGACTTTGGTCTAGCGTCATAAACAAAACACCATATGAACTGATGTATAGTAAAAAACCTAAGATAGCCCACATGCATGTGTTTGGAGTTACAGCGGATGTACATATACCAAAACAATTAAGGCGTAAGGGGGATAATGTGTCCAGAAGGCTTAGATTCATGGGTTATGAAACAGGTACAAAAGGATATAGATTTATTGATAGTAACAACAAATTCATAATCTCTAGGACCGCTGTATTTCAGGAACAGACCAATTGGTCCAAAATACATCTCAATGAAATACTCCCAATAACAAGGCCCAATATTAAAACACAAGGTAAAACAAAACAAGAAGAACAAACTTGTAACACACAAAAGGACAATACCAAAACGTGGATAGGAAATTGTCCCAAAATCAAAATAGATTCATTAACACAAAAGGAGGCAAGATATTTACATGATAATAATGATAGACCAGAAAGAACAATTAGATGTAACAGAAATCAAGTACCTGAACGATTTAAAGATTATATAATGCACATACATAATGAAACACCAACACCAAACACTTATGAAGATGTATTAAAACTCCCTTTAGAGGAAAGAAACAAATGGGAACTAGCCATGGCCAAAGAAATGGACAGCTTACGAGAACTTAACGTATTCACTCCAGCACCAGTACCAAAGGATAAAACTGTTATAGGCACTAGATGGATATTTAAGATTAAAAATTTAGAAGAGGGTAACACACTATATAAAGCAAGATTAGTAGCGCAGGGTTTTGCTCAAAGATACCCTGAGGATTATACCGACACATATTCTCCCACAGTGAGAACTGAAAGTGTTAAGACAGCTTTAGTGATAGCCTCAGCTCTTAATCTAGAAGTTTTTCAATATGATATACAAACTGCATATCTACATGCGAAGCTTGATAAAGAAATTTATGTAAGGGCTCCACACAGCAAAAACACAAACAGAAATGATACATGGTTGCTGAACAAAAGTTTGTATGGATTAAAGCAATCCGGCAAACGTTGGTATGAATGCTTGGTCAACATACTCAAGACCATGAACTTCAACGCCACAACGGCAGATAATTGTTTTTTCATTAGAAAAGAAGGTGAATCATTAGAATTTGTATTAATTTATGTGGATGACATTTTGTATATTGGTAAACACAAAAACAAGAGAGATATTTTTGTAACAAAACTAGGAGAACATTTCTCATTAAAGTCATTGGGGAAAGTAAACAAATATCTTGGAGTACACATCAGTAAGACCGAGAAAGGATTTAGCTTATCACAAAAGGATAAAATAATTGAACTCTTGAACAAATGTAATATGAATAATGCAAAACCTTGTGACACTCCAATGCAGACTGATTTCATAAAGAACATGAATGAATCATCTCCTGAATTTAATGACAATACACTTTATAGATCAGTTATCGGTTCTCTTTTGTATATTGCTAATTGGACCAGACCTGATATTGCTCTACCCCTTAATTTGCTGTCTAGATATGTCAGTAAACCTCTAATTTACCATTGGGAAGCAGTTAAGAGAGTATTGAGATATTTGAAACACAGTTTAGATTTCTGTCTACTATTAGAACCAAACAATGTTGAAGAGCCTATCCTCACTTGTTACGCTGACGCTGACTGGGCAGGTGACACTAAGAGTAGGAAGAGCACTTCCGGTTATGTGTTCTTCCTTAACAACTGCCCAGTCTACTGGTATACTGGGAAACAGAATTTGGTAGCCACTTCAACCACTGAAGCAGAGTATATTTGTCTGTCAAAAGCATCTAATAATCTCATCTGGTTCAATGATTTATTGACTAATGTTTGGAAGAGTCCATCACAACCCATCACTATATATGAAGATAATAAAGCCGCAATAGAGATATCAAGAGCAGACGCTATTGGCCAAATTGTCTTACATGTTTGTAAGACAATTATCTGAAAATGGGTTCATCAAAGCTATTCATTGTGACACTACAGAACAAATAGCTGATATATTGACTAAACTTTTACAATCCAAACAACATAAATATTTAACCTCAAAATTGTGTGTTCAATATTATTCTAATTCTGAATGTAATTATTGTTGTGTGTCAAATCGGCATTTAGAGGGGGATTTGTCATGTATAAATGCCTCATTCTTGAATGAAAGAAACATATATCCAGGGGTGTCAAGAGTTAACTCATTCCCCTCTCTCTAATGTATTCCTCATTAACCACTCCCCACTTCTAATCCCGCCTCCCTGGTATAAAAGATGATGCACACTCATTTTTCCCTTGCTTCTTTCTGCAATCACTTTGTGAATAAAGAATGCCTTCTGTAAATAAACTATCTTCTATTTGAATATAAGAAGTCTGAATTTATTATTGAGTCTGATCCTCGAATTACGGCAACAGACAAGTCCCTGTAGTTTTCTAGGTAAGTTTTCAGAAATGGTTTGCTATTGACTCTTTCGAAAGGCTGAGAGAGATTAACTGAACCAAGGTGACCCAACCGACTTTGTTCCTAAGATAGAACTAGAACTTGTGGTCTCCTTTTTCTAGTCTGATACCTTAGCTACTATATCAAACTGTGTCTCATGATTGCAATGGGGCTCAGGAAGCCCTGTCATTCCTCCAGAATCTTTCTTCAGGAAATAGACATTAAAATTCTTAAGAACTAAAAGATTAGAGGATTCCACGTTCACTAAATCTAGCAACAAGTTTCAAAACTCAGGAAAGCTTCTGCCAGGAAGTATAGCACTCAGAAAACTATCATCCAAATCTCAGGTAATGCTCCATCACCATTCTAGTCCATCCAGAACTTTGTGATAGAGGCCAGATGTGCATCCTCCATCCACCCAGGTATTTGGATAAATGAGGAATTATTCTGAATGGAGATTCAGTAACTGCAGTCATAACATCTAGCAATTCTGCCTTGAAGATTAAAATATAAGACCAGAAGATAGAACCTGCACCAGGCTGATGGCTTTTGTTTTCAAGTAAAGGAACTTCAGTGCCTTTCATAATTCCCCCAGCCCATCATTATGGAAATACACTCCATGTCTTATTTATTTTCCCCAAACTCCAGGCCTTTTGTTCCTCTCTCATAGTTCTGTTTGTGATCTGTGCACACAATCAACCACTGTTTTACAAATTTACCCCACTTTCTCCCCAGTCTTTGGCAAATCCCATCAATCCATGAGCAATCCACTTCTTCTTACTAAAACATTCCCACAAAATCTTAAGGGAAAAAATAGATGCTTTCCTTGTATTCCTAATCCACTTTATTCCATTGAATTTCTCATCATGGTCATATCTTCTGTACAAGGCTTGTTTAGTGGCTATGTTTACCTTTGTAGGAGCAGTGCACTTATATGATCATAATTTATCACTGATATCTTTTATGTACATGAGGGTTTATGCACCAAAAACAAATTCCTTGTGTGTCCAATCACACTTGGCCAGTAAAGAATTCTAAAACAATTTCTAAATTCTAATCTGCTACCTATTCTCCTCCACAGCTATTAGTTCCAGTTGGACCCCAAGAGGCTTTCAAAAGGTTTGGGGTTTCAAAGATTCCGATTGCAATGGAAAGTTTATTAAGGTGGTTAAAATAATCCCTTTTATGTACTCTCTCCCATCTGCTTCAAATATGGTGCTGAAGTGACAAAGTAGATAGATGGAACAAGGACAATATAAAATCCATTTGAAGGCTTATTCTGTGGTTATATAAGCAGCAAAGAAGTGATTTTTCTCTGCGGATACTACATCAGATTCAACATGCCCCAATGACTTGTTTTACCTTTGGCCTCTTCTTCAAAGTTATATTACAGAATTTTCAAAGGCTTGTTGCTGTATTTTCAAAGATTTTTTTCACAAATAGAAATTCAGACTGGAAGTCTGGATATCATCCTTGATGTAAAATAGACTACAAGGGAGTTTAATATCTATTTTTAATATAGCTAGACCGGATCAGTTTTAATTTGTGATCCACAAAGGCAGGGACTGGCTGCTTGGAACAGTATGTTTTCCCATTTGTTTTCTGGATCTTTGTCAATTTGTCTTGTGACTTCCAGTGGGAGATTATTTAAGATATTGCAGTTGAATAAATGCCTCGTTGAAAGAGGCCAGGATGCCTCCTTGTTACAAAGGGAAAATTATAAGACCTTCTTTAAAAAGGTTCTCTTTGCTGTCTAAGATGGGTATTAGAGAAGTTTTTAAATTTCCACTATTGTGGACAGTGGATGAGAAGGAAGTGGCGACTTAATTGCAGGTAATTCTAGAATATGATCATATCAGTTCAATTCCGACTGACTTCAAAGTAGGTTCTGGAGTAAGAGTAAGTTGGTCAGTCTGATGGGTGATCTTGACTATTGTAGTACCTCCAACCTGATGTAATCTTTGTGTGTAGTGTGGAAAATGTGCAGGAAAAAGAAAATAAAACAGCAAAGAGATCACTATACTTAAACCACTGCACTGGCCACAAATTCATTCTCCAGTCAGGGTGGTCACGGCAGTCAGGATGGGAGGCGACACGGGTGTGAGTTGTTTAGGACCGAGTCTGCAGAGGAAATGAAGCCCCGCCTCCCTGCTCTACGCGTCAGTTTTTTCGACTCGGTAGAGTAGGACAGGCGTGTCTCGTGTTTCCTCTGTAGGCCCGGCTTTGCAAAGCTCATTTCCAGCGTGAACAGAAGGATTCCGCTGAAGACCGCTTGACGGTAGGGCTGTCGGCTGACAGACCCTTCGGCGCGCACGAGCGGTCTCTGCTCTGCCGCGCGGCAGCATTTCGGCCCCTTTATCCATCTGACGGTAGCTGCGACTCGGGCTCAGCCCTGCAGCTGGGATGCGCGACGCCCATTCCGCGCCACCTTCCTGCCCTCCTTGGACCACGTGCCGCCCGACCTCCTCTTCATGAACGGATCACCGATTTCGGCGCTGAGAGCCCCGTCTGCCCTAAAGAGGTCGGTTTTGCCCTCATTTGAGTCTTCGCACGCTTTTGGGCTAAATTCAAGATGGCGGACGCCAGTTTGAGCGCGCCTTCCCGCCCAAAGAAGGCCAGGGGAAAGCGGACCCATGAGCCCGATCCAGGGGAGGGGACCTCCGGGGGCCACAGGGGCAAGAAGAGCAAGCACCAGGATGTCCCTAGGCCATCAGGGATCCGCTCCTCATCTTCCTCGAATGAGGAATGAGGATGAGGAGCGTCGTCATAAGGCTATGGAAAAAGCCTTTAATAGGGCCTCCTCTTTCTCAGCGGCCCGGGACAAGGCCCTTCCTGCAGCATCGGCGTCGAGGGAGATTCGCCCGGCTGGGCTCTCGTCTCGCGCTCCTGAGGCCCCTCCTCCTCCTCTCTCCCCTGACCATTCCAACCAGGAGGACAATGTCTCCATTTCTGAGGCGGTGGCCGTTTTCCAAGGGGATCACGGGGTATCCATTGGAGCCTCAGGTCCTGACCCCTCTCCTCAGGCCGATGACTCTCTGCCTCAAGGTCAGACTATTTCTCTGGCCTCAGCTATTAATACCGAAGGGCAGAATATTTCTCCTGATTTGGCAAATTTGATAGCTCTTTCCATAAGACAAGGCATCGCCCAAGGTCTGCAAGAGAGAGCCTCGTCTCGTGTCTCTGACTATTTGGATGAGCAGGCCCTTTCCCTGCGCTCAGTTCCCATTGACACAAGCCATCTTCCTCTGGAACGGGCAGGATCACCTTCCAAGGTCAGCCAGGGTTCCATGTCTGAGGAAGAAGAGGGTGAAATTTTGGTCGACCAAGACTTATCTGAAGATGAGGGTTTGGAACCCAACCAACCCTCCTTTGTGGGTCTCTTCAGACCACAGATGTTCCGGTCTCTTTTATTTAAGGCCCAAACTACCACCAGCTTGGGCATTCCCGGAGCTAAGTCTTCCGGTCAAGCTTCGTCTTCTGATCCTGCCTCGGCCTTGTTTGAAGAACCTTCGGTTATGACTGAGACTATACCGGCTCCCAAGTTGTTCTCGGATGTATTGCAACGGCAATGGAAATTCCCGAGCTCGGGTCCGGCTCCTAATTCTTTGGATCGAAGGTTTTACCATCTAGCGTCAGAATTTGCGGATTTGTTACAGGTCCCGGCAGTGGATCCTCCAATAGTCACACTTGCTTCTCCAATCCCCTTGTCAGGTCCCTCGGAGGAATCTCTGCGACCAGAGGATCGGAAATCGGAAAGGTCTTTGATTAAAGCCCATCAGTCAGCAGCCTGGTCTACTCAGGCTTCCTCGGCGGCTTCTTTTTTTAATAGAGCCTCTATCTTCTGGCTGAAGCAGTTGCAAAAACGCATTCCTAGCTCGGATGTCTGCTCACACCAGGACATAACCAAGATTCTGGCGGCGGTTGAATTCTCGGCCGACGCCACCTTGAACGCTTCACGCTTTTCGGCCAAGTCCATTGGTTCGACGATTACTTCCCGTAGGTTGCTTTGGTTGAAGAATTGGCAGGCCGACATCCGCCACAAATGGCGCCTGGCTTCCTCTCCCTATGCTGGCTCCAGCTTGTTTGGGGCTCCTCTGGAACCACTTCTTATTGAAACCCGGGACCACCGCAAGGTGCTACCAGCTCTTTCACGTAGATCTGAGTATTGTCAGACGAATTCCTTTCGTCCTTCATCCTTTCGTTCCTCGGATTCCGCTCCTTCCTACCAACGTTACCAACGTCCTTTCCAGGCCAGGGGAGCTCCTTTCCAGGATCACCAGGTCAGACAGGGGCCCCGGTTCCCCTCCAGGCGAAACCAACGTGGGGGGCGTGGCAGGCCCTTTCGCAGATCTCGTTAACTTGCCCCAGACCTCCGGGATCGGAGGTCGTTTAGCCCTTTTTGCCTCCAAATGGGAGTCCACAGTCTCAGACAATTGGGTCAAGAATGTGGTTAAATTCGGCCTTCCCCTAGAGCTTAGGTCTACCCCTCCTCAGTTGTTTTTGCGTTGCCCTGTTTCCCTTATTGGGGCTAAAAGAGCCCAGGTGGAGGCCGCCATTAAACATCTGCTGGCCTCCAGGTCCATTCAGCCTGTTCCGACCTCGGAATTTGGGAAGGGGTTTTACTCCCGTTTATTTCTAGTTCAAAAGTCCTCCGGGGATTGGCGCCCCATCCTCGACCTTAAGGCCTTGAACCAGCATATAACATATCACCGGTTCAAGATGCAATCCCTTCAGACGATTTTGCTTTCCCTGCAAGTTGGGGATTTCATGTCATCTATTGACTTGACAGAGGCCTACCTTCATGTCCCTATCCTTCCCGAGCACCGTAGGTACCTTCGTTTTTGTTATAATGGGAAACATTATCAATACCGTGCCCTTCCCTTTGGCCTTTCCTCAGCCCCCAGGGTTTTCACCAAGATTATGGCAGCCCTTATGGCCTTTGTTTCTAACCTCCCTGTGAGGGTTCTCTTTTATCTCGATGACATTTTAGTTTTATCTCGTTCCTCTGAGCAGGCACATCGAGATTTAGCCTTGCCCTTAGGATTTTACAAGAACACGGCTTTTCCATTAATTGGAAGAAAAGCCACTTAATCCCTGCCACTAGGCTTCAACACCTAGGAGCTATTATAGACACGGTCTCCTCGGAAGTTTTCCTTTCTCCGGACCGTATCTTGAGTTTGAGATCACTGGCAGCCAAGGTACAGCGACAACGCTCAACCTCTCTCCTCACCTTGTCTTGTCTCCTCGGCAAAATGGTGTCTTCGTTTGGGATCGTCCCTTGGTCCAGACTACACAGCAGGGACCTCCAGTGGTTCCTGTTGCCATTCCAGCGGGCCCGCAGGGCTTCATCCCTCCTGCGAGTGATAGTTCCCCAGCACGTGCTGCAGTCTCTGGATTGGTGGATCTCCGACAAACTCACCAGGGGAAGCGCCTTCCGCGAGCCTCAACGCTTACTCGTCACAACGGACGCCAGCCTAACCGGTTGGGGCGCTCATCTGGGGAGTCACCTGACTCAAGGACAGTGGTCCTCCCAGGAGTCGGAGTTGAGCATCAACGTCCTGGAGCTTCGGGCCATCTTCCTCGCTCTGCAACATTTCCAGACCCTAGTTCAGGGCCGGGACGTCCTCGTCCTAACGGACAACGTCTCGGCGAAAGCCCACGTCAACAGGCAAGGGGGGACGCGGTCCCGAGCTCTCATGCGCGAAGCTCACAGGCTGGGCTCCTGGTCGGAAACCAATCTGTCCTCCATCAAAGCGGCACACATCTCCGGGATCGAAAATCGGACAGCGGATGCCCTCAGCCGGTCTACGATCGACCCAGCGGAGTGGAGTCTCCACCCGGATCTCTTTCAGGAACTGGTGGTTCGATTCGGTCTTCCGGCCATCGACCTATTTGCCTCGGGGTCCAACCATCAGACCCCTCGGTTCTTCTCCAGGTTCCCATCTCAAGGAGCGGAAGCAGTAGACGCTCTCCGCTGCACTTGGCCGTCAAGTCTCCTCCTGTACGCATTTCCTCCGCTTCCCCTCATTCCTCTAGTCATCAGGAAGCTCCTTCAGGATCGGGCGGAGCTCGTCCTGATTGCACCCTTTTGGAGCCGTCGCCCTTGGTTCGCGGATCTACGAGCTCTCTCGGTTCAACCACCCTGGCAGATTCTGAATGATCGGATGGTTCTCCTGCAGGGATCCCTGTCTCATCTGGATCCACACTGGCTTTGCTTAACTGTGTGGAGACTGAGCGGCTCATTATGAGGGACATTCCCCTTTCGTCGGGGGTCATCGACATCATACAAGCTTCTAGGAGGGGCTCTACTACCAGGATTTACGAGGCTACCTGGCGGTCTTTCTCTACATGGTGTCAAAAGCGTCAAATATTGCCGCCCTCAGCCTCGGTGGAACATGTCTTAGAGTTTCTTCATGAAGGGTTTCTAGCGGAACTTTCTCCTAACACCCTACGACATCAAGTGGCGGCACTTTCTTTGGTTCTTTCCTGCGGCTCGACGCACCCAATATCTCGTCACCCGCTCGTTCGCCAGTTCTTAAGAGGTGCCACCAATGTCCGTCCACCTCCGGTACGTCGTTTCCCTACATGGGACCTTCCTAGAGTCCTCTCAGCCCTAACGAAAGCTCCCTTCGAGCCCTTGAGGGAGGTATCCCTTCGACTTCTCTCTCTGAAAGTGGCCTTCCTAGTGGCGGTCACCTCCGCTCGAAGAATCTCAGAGATGACTTCTCTATCGGTCCACAGGGAACTCTGTATCCTCTATCCGGACAGGGTGGTCCTCAGACTGGACCCTTCCTTCATCCCGAAGGTAAACTCCTTGTTCCACAGGTCCCAGGAATTAGTCTTACCAAACTTTTGTCCCCAACCGTGTCATCGTTTGGAAGAAAACTGGCATAAATTAGATGTTCGCCGTGCTATCAAGATCTATCAGGCTTGTACGTCATCGATCAGGCGGACGGATGCTTTCTTTGTTTCCTTTCTTCCTTCTTCATTGGGGACCAAGATCTCATCAGCGACCTTGGGCCGATGGATTCGGGCATGCATCTCTACAGCCTATATTTCACTTTCTCTGCCGGTTCCCCGGGGCATTACGGCCCACTCAACAAGAAGCGCCACAACCTCGGCGGCCTGGTCAACCAGGGCCCCGGTGGAAGAGATCTGCCGGGCGGCCACGTGGGCCTCTCCTAACGCCTTCATCAGACACTATCGTCTGGATGCTTATGCCTCTTCGGATGCAGCCTTTGGCAGGAGAGTGCTCCAGCAGGTCCATCAGGCATCCTAGGACCGGGGCCGGCCTTTTCCCTCCCGACAGGACACAGGACTTGGGTATGTCCCATCCTGACTGCCGTGACCACCCTGACTGGAGAATGAGCGTTGGTACCTACCTGATACGCTCCTTCTCGGGCTGGTGGTCACGGCAGTCAGCCCCTCCCTTTGGCCGCCCCGGGCTGGCGGTAACCTCTGGAGAGAAGGCTGGGGGGGAGGGTTTACTTACCTCTCTTCATGTTTTTTTCCTCTAGACACGCCAGTCTGCACAGAATTCCTCGTCTCAAAACTGACGCGTAGAGCAGGGAGGCGGGGCTTCGTTTCCTCTGCAGACTCGGTCCTAAACAACTCACACCCGTGTCGCCTCCCATCCTGACTGCCGTGACCACCAGCCCGAGAAGGAGCGTATCAGGTAGGTACCAACGCTCATTTTTTGATTTTTTTTTTAAAAATCTGCTTGGTAATCTCTCAGGTTTGAAGAAGACATAGCAATAGCACTTAGACTTTACAGCCCTCTCTAAGTGGTTTACAGAGTCAGCATATTGTCGCCAACAATCTGGGTCCTCATTTTACTGATCTCAGAAGGAAGAATGAGTCAACCTTGAGCCTAGTGAGATTCAATCTGCCAAATGGCAGGCAGACAGAATCCTGCAATACTACATTCTAACCACCGCACCACCATGGCTCCATAGTGTTGTGGAATTCATCCATGAGCACAGAGGTGCCTTTGCAGTTTTAATCTAGCACAGACCAGAATATCAGGCAAGTGGAAATCCATTGTTGTAGTAATTGCAAGTGATGCTATTTTCTATCAATTTTTGATGGTGCCTGTCTTCAAAGCTGGTAGAGGCTTCGTAGATCAGGGTTCGCCAGTGAGTTCAGCAGCTGCAAATTCTAGTTTTCTTGGCTGGATGTCACAGTGGCATTGGGCTTCTTTTACACCATCTTAGTAGCAATAGCATGATCAATCTTGAGATTTCTTGCCAGACTCCAATAATACTATATACTCCAGTATACTAGAAAGCAACTGGTAAGGCAAACAGTGGTTGTTTATTTTGTTGACATGCCTTATCCATCTTTCTTTGCTTAAAAACTGCGCATGACTTACATCAAGACTATTTTTAAAAATGCAACAATATACATACAAGTTTGACTATAAGAATATCAATAATAGCTTGAACAATTATCATTGTTTAAGTGTACATTAGCTGTATACTGCTCAGAATCATTCTGAGAGTGAGATGATAAATTTGATAAATAAATTTTACAATACTTTTACAATACAACTATTACAATAGCAATTGTTCTATAATTAGTAAAGATTTTCAGGTACAAAGGCTATAACAGGACTGAAATTCAGTTTAATGATGGAAAACTTTATTCTGCAAAAATGAAGGTGAAACTATTTTATTAATATAATTATCAATCTGTAGTAAAAGCTCTTTTTAAATTCAGTTGTAAAAGAATTAAAGTTGTATTTTTTATCATATTATCATATATATTATCATATCATATTATCATACCATAATAAATGATATCATATCACTTATTAATTATGACTTTTTAAAAAATCTCTATTTTTCCATTATTCATTTGTAATCAAATATATATTTAAAATAAAGAACACATAATCTGCTCTAATAAAATATATGTAATGAAAAGTATGGCATTGAACACCTGTATATGTTGTTAGCCTCATTTAAATACAGAATTTGCTGGGGTTTTGATATGATGGAAATGTTAGCCTAATTAACAACTAAAATGGAAATATATTCAATTTTTCTGTTACACCTGAAGATTTATGGGGAGTAAAAACTGAATGTATAGATAATTGTATAGAAATCTGCTATATCATCAATTGTATTAGATTACTTAGGCAGCCTATAAATTCTTAATTTGGGCCCCAGGAGTCCTTGTTTTGGAACAAAGTATTTCTTATCTGTCTCAGCAGTATAATGTTGAAACCAATTTCTCTTAAATCATTTATTTCATTGCACAGTCTGAGATATTTCAAAGTGAATTTTAACTGTTGCAAGAGGAAATGATAGAAAAAGAACTTTAAGTGTTCACTTATGGGGAATAATATAATTCACTGGATTGGCATTGGTTCTCTCTACCTAAAAAAGCTTGAAGTTCTCTAATCTCAACAAACAGTCACTAAGTGAACATGGGGCAGGAAAGTTAGAAGAAAACAATGTGCTTTCAATGTGAGGTTGAAAATCTGAATCTCACCAATACACTATTTTCCCATTCTCACCATTTAGTTTATTTCATTGCATATTGGCAACATCCTCAAATTAGAACTGAATGGCGGTTCTCTAGTTTTATCACCACCACAAAACCTCCTAGAAACTGCTGGCATAGCAGTGCAAAAACCAAACTTTTTTGTTTGGTCATGTGGGGCAGAGCTTAAGATGGATTAAAATGATGTCTGTGAAAATATTTAAGACATTCATACTATTCCTTCTCACATTAACCACCTCACACAGCCCATGGCAACTAACAACAAAAATTATTTCTCATCTCAAATGTAAAGGGTAGATCCAGGCAAAAATAAAATTTCCTGCTCTTGTCCTACTCAGTATAAGATTACGTCAATTAAACTAAAGCAAATTCAGAACTCAGGGTTACACAACAGAAGCTTCTCAACATTTGGAATATTTCTTCAAGCTTTCTACCATGTTTGTCTTAGCATGTAGCTTGTTGAATTAATTGAAATATAAAGTGGGATATAAATCTAACAATCCTCCACAGATTAATCTGATTTTCTTTGAAGCCATTCTAGTAACTGACTGATCCACACTTGAGTTTAAATATTTGTTATGCATTATCTCTCATGAAAAAAACCACTCATGAAAAAAAAATCATCTAATTTATAATGAAATGTCCCAGTTATTGTTTTATTTATTTGGATGACCCTGGATTCTAATCTTGGAGCATATGAGAGCAGAGATAAAGCAAATGTGCTAAAGGTGGCAAATGTTCCTAAATAGTTGCTAGTAGACAAAGAGGTTCAACAACATACTTTGGTTACTTTAAAAGCACCTAAAGGGCTTCCATTGTTTCCAACTATCACACAGATATGAAATAGGCATGTTTGAGCTTATTTCTATCACAATTATTTGCACTTCCATTAAATATAAGCTTGTAAATGTAATGGCTGTCTTTTTCTTGTCGATAATTTTAATTTTAACTTAGTACTACTGAGTGAAAATACAAATCCCTCTGAATTCTATTATTAGCAATACAAAAGTTTAAATGCCCAGATGGTGTGGTCTCCTAACCCAATTCTTATTTCTTAAATTCTCTTGGGATTTTTAAGGGCAATTTATTATTCCAAGAGCAAACAATATCATAATTTCCATCTTGCTCTATCCTGTGTTCTATTAGATATAGAAAAGTTGATGCAATCTTTATAAAATTTAGGATACTGTACAAATGCAAATTTCCACAGCTAGGACCATATTTGGGATAACTTTAGTCATGCTTACTGGTTTTAAATAGCATGTATGCAGGATTAAAATTTTTCTGAAGATAGATCAAGACTTTACACTAGCCTAATATGCAGTAATTTTGCCCAAGGTTTGAGTAGCATAACATGGTAGTTGCCAACTCTCACATTTTCTGCACATTTACTTATACAAAATGAATATATCAAGAGTTACTCATGCCTTTCTAGCATAAATAATTCTAACATGGTGCTTCTTTTGAAGACTGCTTTGGAACCTCAACAGCAGGAGTACTGACTAACCAAATGATGAAATATTTTATCTGCCTTAAAAAAATAATTACTCTATTTTCAGGCAAAATTCAAATTGCTATTTTTTCCTTGTTACACTTTAAAGCAAAGGGCTCAGAATGTTTCAAATATTGAGACCTCATGCCTAAAACAGTGTCTTTGATTTAATCCCAATGCTTTCTGTTCTCAGGGGGCCTTCTTCATTGTGGCATCCAATTTAGAAGTGGTCTAGGAATTGTCTAATAGGAACTTTAATGTCTTTCAAATATAGATCACTATCCTATTTTATACAATTACTCATTAACATCTTGTTTATGTAATGTGCTGTAATGACTGTGCTGTAATGTAACTTTTTTCTCTGCAGTTTTCTTGGCAAGATTTCAGATATGGTTTGCCATTGCTTGCTTCCTAAAGCTAAGAAGGAACAATTGGCACAAGGTGATGCAGCTGATTTTGTGCCAAAGAAGGGACTAGAACTTGGGGTCTCCTGTTTTCTAGCCATTAAACTTTATTCTTTATACGTTAGTCCAGTGATGGGTTGCTGCCGGTTCGCACTGGTTCGCAAGAACCAGTATTAAAAATTTGTAGTAGTTCAGAGAACTGATAAAAACATTGACTGGCCACGCCCCCAAACCAGTCCCCAGCTGGTTGCCACTGACTTACCCCACCCACCTCATCAGAGACGGGTTTTTTTAACTTTTAAAAGCATTTTTTCTTCGGCTGAAAAAATGCTTTTAAAAGTGAAAAACAAAGCCTCTGATGATCACGTGGCTTATCTGGGATCGTCAGAGGCTTCTGAAAACATTTTTTTCTGCAACCTCTTCGGCCAAAGAGGCTGTAGAAAAAAGAATGCCTTTAAAAGCCTCTGGCGATCCCCACTGAGTTGCCTGATCGTCAGAGGTTCCTGAAAGCATTTTTTTTCTGCAATCTCTAAGGTTGTAGAAAAAATGCTTTTAAAAGTTAAAAAAAAAAAAAGTTGGCCACGCCCACCCAGTCACATTACCTCCACCACCAAGCCCTGCCCACAAAATAAGCCATGCCCACAGAACCGGTAGTAAAAAAATTTAGAACCCACCCCTGCTTTAGTTCCTCCTGGTTAGTGCTGGCTTCTCGGGAGGTGACACGAGGCTGGTTCCAGGGGATTATAAATGCTTCGCTGGGTGAGGGTGTCTTTCCTGCCGCTTTGAAAGAGGCGGTGGTGAGGCCTCTCCTCAAGAAGCCTTCCCTGGACCTGGCAATGTTGGTAAATTATCGTCCGGTCTCCAACCTTCGTTTTGTGGCGAAGGTTGTTGAGAGTGTGGTTGCGCAACAGCTCCCCCAGCACCTGGATGAAACGACGTATCTGGATCCATTCCAGTCAGGCTTCAGGCCCAGGTACAGCACGGAAACGGCATTGGTTGCGTTGGTTGATGATCTCTGGAGGGCTCGGGACAGGGGATACTCCTCTGTCCTGGTCCTGTTAGATCTCTCAGCGGCTTTTGATACCATCGACCATGGTATCATGCTGCACCGGTTGGAAGAGTTAGGGGTGGGAGGCACTGTGTTGCGGTGGTTCTCCTCCTTTCTCTCTGACTGGTCGCAGTCTGTGTTGACAGGGGGACAGAGGTCGACCCCGAGGCCCCTCATATGTGGGGTGCCACAAGGGTCGGTCCTTTTGCCTCTCCTGTTCAACATTTATGGGAAGCCGCTGGGCGAGATCATCCGTGGTTTCGGGGTGGAGTACCATCAGTACGCTGATGACACCCAGCTGTACATCTCCACCCCGGATCACCCCAACGATGCCCTTGAAGTGATGTCCCGGTGCCTGGAGGCCATACGGATCTGGATGGGGAGGAACAGGCTCAGGCTCAACCCATCCAAGACCGAGTGGCTGTGGTTTCCGATGTCCCGATATAGTCAGTTGACGCCATCACTGACTATTGGGGGCGAATCATTGGCCCCCACGGAGAGGGCTCGCAACTTGGGCATCCTCCTGGATTCATGGCTGTCTTTAGAAGAGCACTTGACGGCCGTGACCGGAAGGATTTTTTATCAGGTTCGCCTGATTCGCCAGTTGCGTCCCTTTCTGGATCGGGACTCATTACGCACAGTCACTCATGCCCTCGTCACCTCCCACCTGGACTATTGTAATGCTCTCTACATGGGGCTCCCCTTGAGGAGCACCCGGAGGCTCCAACTGGCGCAGAGTGCGGCCGCGCGGATGGTAATGGGAGCGACATGGCGCTCCCATGTAACACCTCTCCTGCGCGAGCTGCACTGGCTCCCGGTGGTCTTCCGGGTGCGCTTCAAGGTTTTGGTTACCACCTTTAGAGCGCTCCATGGCTTAGGGCCTCGTTATTTACGGGACCGCCTACTACCACCAATAGCCTCCCACCGGCCAGTACACTCTCATAGAGAGGGACTCCTCCGGGTGCCATCAGCCAAACAGTGTCGACTGGCAGCCCCTAGGGGGAGAGCCTTCTCTGTGGGGGCACCTACCATCTGGAATGAGCTCCCCCCGGAGATACGGAGGATCCCGGATCTGCGCTCCTTCCGCCGTGCTGTGAAGACCTTTTTATTCCATCAAGTGGGCTTGGCCTAATCTCTTCCCTTTTTAAATATGTAAATTTTAATCTGTTTTTAAATTATTGGGGTATTTTAATTTGTCTGGGCCAAATAATTTAATTTGATTTTATCGGGTTTTTAAATTTTGTGTATTTTGTGTATTTATGTATTTTATTGTTGGCTGTTCACCGCCCTGAGTCCTTCGGGAGTAGGGTGGTATACAAATCAACTAAACTAAACTAAACTAAACTAGTTATTAAACCACACTGGCTCTGTAATATAACTATTGCGGTTATATTTTGAAGGTTTCTCTGAGGTTTTTTGTCTTTGCTGTTTGTAAATAGTTTGTTATATTTTATAAATATTCACTTTTAATATTTTAAAAACATGATCAAGAAAAAGGTAGAAAGGAAATCTACTAGCAATATAAGATTGAATACAAATTGGAAATAACAACACTGTACTGACACATATTAAAATATTTTTTATCAATCTAAGATTTCAGGACTGTTATTTATTATTCTGTAATTAATGAAAGTAACCAACATTGGTGTAATATGTATTATACAAATAATGAAAAGTGGAACTAGGGATGACATGGTAGCAGTGTTCCAATATCTAAGTAAAGTGGTGAAGTGGTTAGAATGCAGTACTGCAGGCTAAGTCACTGATCACTCTAGGAGTTTGATTCTAAACAGCTGAAGGATCTTTCTGAGATCGGTAAAATGAGGATCTAGATAGTTGGGAGCAATATGCTACTCTGTAAACCATTTAAAAAGGGCTAGAAATAATAGAAATAGAAAAATAGAAATAGAAATAGAATAGAATAGAATAGAATAGAATAGAATAGAATAGAATAGAATAGAATAGAATAGAATAGAATAGAATAGAATTCTTTATTGCCAAATGTGATTGGACACACAAGGAATTTGTCTTTGGTGCATATGCTCTCAGTGTACATAAAAAAAAAAGATACATTCATTAAGAATCATAAGGTACGACACTTAATGATAGTCATAGCGTACAAATAAGCATAAGTATCAAATAATACTAAGAAATAATCAATATAAATGAGTGATAATTTATCACTCATAAATTGGGAGTGATAAGTGGGAGGAGATGGGTGATAGGAATGATGAGAAGATTAATAGTAATAGTAATGCAGACTAAAGCACTATGAAGTCGTATATAAGTCTAAATGCTATTGCTAAGGGGCTGTCACAAAGAAGAGAGGGTGAACCTATTCTTTAAAGCACCTGAAGGCAGATCAAGAACCAATGAGTGGAAAATAATCAAAGAGAAAAGCAACCTAGAACTAAGAACTAGAAAAAGTTCCTGACAGTTAAAACAAATAATCAGTGGAACGACTTGCCTCTAGAAGTTGTGGGTGTTCCAACACTGGAGGTTTTTAAGAAGAGATTGGACAACCATTTATCTGAAATGGAAGAGGATTTCCTGCTTGAGCAGGGGGTGGTGTTGGAATAGAAGATCTCCAAGAATGGTATTCTAAATGCAGAATTATAATTGATGAAAGGCTTCATATTGAATTAAATTCTGTATCAGACTTGTTTTTCAAATATAAGATTATTTTTACATTGATGAATACTGTTAGTGCTACAGCTTGGTTTGCCATTCTCCTGTGGAATTTCCAATAAAAGGCAAAAAGATTCCTGCCAATTGATATCAACTAGGAAGCCAAATGACCATACCTTATACGGATATATGGTTTGGTGACATTTAAAAGAAAAAAAGCTGGCAGGAATACTTTTCTTATATTTTAGTTTAGTTTTTAGTCCTTTGACAGCTTTTAATGGATGCATTTTAAAATAAACTAGAAGGTTAAGACAGAAAGAGAAATTGTTTGAGGATCTAGAGAGGAAATTAAGTAAATTATAAGAAAATACATATGTACGGTCTGTGAAAGCAGCGGGCAGGCCATGGAGGCGGCAACAGCAGTGGCGGCGACTACAGCCGGGTCAAGCCATTGTCTCGGGGCAGAGAGCAGGTGTCGTGTCTCCCCGAGTGACCAAAGGGCACGCAGTACCAACAGAAGAAGCTCCCACTCTGGAATATGGAGCGAGTCTCCATCCCCGCTGTCACCCTTACCTTCTCTGGCCAGGTGAGGAGTGACTGGGAGGGGACAGGCAAGGAGCCGGGCCGGCCAGTGGTGGGATCACCCAACAGGGAGCCGGAGCAGAGGGGCGAAAGAGTGGCATGCAGCTCCAGAGCCACGGGTTGCCGACACCGGTCTAAGCCATGACATTTTTCAAGATTTATCATCTATATGGGCAGTAGCTAAATCCTTCAATATAGAATCAGTAGTATACTCAGCTATTTTGTATCCTTGATTTACAATCTATCAGCGTTCCAGAAAAAAACCCCTCTCCAAGTAAAGACACGGAAGCAAGCATTTTCCAAAGTCCTCTTTACTAGAATAGGCAAATGGCACATTTGGGAAATCCCAAATCTGAAAAGCCCGGGCTTTCCTTCAGTAATTCAAAGCTCCCAAAACCATCCCATTTCTCCCCAGTTGGTCACATGCTCCAATCAATGTCCATTCCACCTCGACTCAGCCCTGACCTTGAATGATAGGAAGAATGCTATTATGTCTACTAATTCTCCTCTCCTAAATCCCCCCTCCTACTTTCCCACACATGAGGAGATGGCAGCATTGAAGCTTCCGGCATAATATGCTTCCAAGGTTGACACAATCAGGATAAAACCTCTTGCTGTACAAATTATTGTCAAAGACATACATTTTTTCCATCCTGCATATACCAGACTAAATAATGTGAGAATGGTTTATTGGATTTGTTCATATGATATAATAAAATACTATTCTTGAGGAACTGAAAATAATATTGGGTGAAAATAAATAAAAATCCCATGAGTACTTACCAAAGGTTTCCTATTTAACAAACTGAATACTTTTTATAATTGACAGCATTCTCTTCTACTTTATCCACTTAACTGAACCTGAAAATATGACCTACTGACTAACAATGAATAACTTCAATACAGACAGATGTTTTTCTTCTGCTTGAAAGATTAGCAATTTATGTGTTAAGCTTAGTATCCCTTTGAGTATCTTCACCGAAAACTTCGTTATTGCTTTTTTTCACTGAGAACTTTGTTATTGCTGTACATGTTTAATGAAGTTGGCTGTTGAATAATTTGGTTGCTCTAAAATAGTTTTTATGATGGGTCATTAAGAAGAATTAAAGAAGTGATTGGAGCAAGTTAAAACATTTTGGCCAGCTAGACAACTTGATTCCAAATGACTGTCCTTACTATATCACTCCATGAGTTTGCAATATGTACATGCTGTTTAACTGATGCTTGCAAATACTGAAGAAGAAGAAGAAGAAGAAGAAAAGCTGAAAATTAAAACAAAATGCCTAGGCTTCAACAGTAAATATAAATTATTAATAAACTTCTCATAAAAAACTAACTGAAAAGCGTTCATAGGATATTTTACTGTAATGTTCGAGCACACAATTGACTGGAGAAAATGAATCCTGTTAGCTCTGCTTTGTTTGCCACATGATGATGGTGTGAATTCCAGCTGAATGGTAATGTGCCTAATTATTATTGTCTGTTAGTAGCTATTCATGCCATACTGTTCTAGAATCCTTTACAAATTACTTATAACATAGAATCATAGGACTGGAAGAGAGTTGAAGGTCTTATAATCCAAGCAGGAGACATTATTACAGCCTAGACAAATGTCTGTCTGATCTTTTCTTGAAGGCCTCCAGCAATGGAGCACCCACAACTCCAGGAGGCAAGCTAGTCCATTGATTATTTTTTCTTATGGTCAGGAAATTTCTCTTTAGTTCCAGATTGAGTTTCTCTTTAAGAAAGTTTTACATTCATTGCTTCTTGTCCTGCCCTCAAGTCCTTTGGAGAATAACTTGAACTCCTACACGCTGTTACTGAGTACTAGAAGATAGATACCATGTCACCCTTAATCTTTCTCTTCATTAGGCTCAACATGCCTAGTTCCCATTACAGTTTGTTATACGCTTTAGCCTCTAGGCCCTTTATCATCTTTGTTGCTGCTCTGCACTGTTTCTAGAGTCTCAGCATTTATTTTTGTATTTTAGTGACCAGACTTGGATGCAATATTCAAAATAGGGCCTCACTAGTGCACTAGATTGGTACTATCATTTCTTGTGCTCTTGATGCTATCCCTTTGTTGATGCAGCCTAGGACTGCATTTACTTTTGCAGCACAGTTCTGGCTCATACTTAAGTGATGGTCCCTTGGGACACCAAGATCCCTCTCACAGTTACTACAGTTGAGGCAGGTACTGCCTATTCTGTATCTGTGCATTCATTTTTTCTGCTTAAGTGCAGGACCTTCCTTTTCTCGCTACTGATCTGCATCTTGTTGGATAGGGCCCAAAGTTCAGGTTCTTCAAGATGTGAATCATTTTCTTACAAAGTATTGGCAGTTCCTCCCAGATGGGTGTTGTTTGCAAAATTGATAAGTTGCCTTTCTATCCCCTCATCTAGATCATTTTTGAAGATGTTGAAGAACCCTGGGTCCAAGACAGAACCTTCTGATATGCTAATGCATGCATCCCTCCATGTAAATGTAGTTCCATTAAGGACTACATGCTGAATGCAGTTGGGCAGCCAACTGAATCCATCTGGTGATGGTACTGTCTATCCCACATTGTTCTATCTTAGAAAAAGTGAGCTGTGGTCTACTTTGCCAAATGCCTTACTTAACTTCAAGTAAACATTTCCTTTATCCACTAATTTAATCACTTTATCAAAGAAGGCTATAAGGTTTTTCTGGCATCTGTTTATAACAAACCCATGCTCACTTTGTTCATTTCTAGGTGCTCACAAATCTGCAGCTTGATTACTTTTTCTAGGATTTTCCCAGTATTGATGTCAAGATGATCGGTCTATAGTTTCCTGGATCTACACTTTTCCCCTTCTTGAAGATTGGAATCACATTAGCTCTTTTCATGCAATATCGTCATCTAACAGCAACATCATCCAACATACATTTGGACATCTCCAAGGGAATTGGTGTGTGTGTGTGTGTGTGTGTGTGTGTGTGTGTGTGTGTGTGTCTGCATCTGCTAACCTAAGACTGTCTACTGTTGACCTCACCCCATTCCTAAGAGGTCTGTAAGGTGCATGAGAGCACCAGCATGCCTACCGTCCCTGACCTAATGTTTCCTCTACTTGTATCTATTTTATGTATTCAATTCATGCTTATAATTACATAAATTACCTAATATGTTCTTGACAAATAAATAAAAAAAAATAAAAGTGTGCATCCCTATCTTTACATCCATGATGGCTGAATATTTAGGAGCGATTGGTTAATTTATGTGTGGATTGGAACTACTGCAATCTCCTGTGTTGCAGTCCTCAGAAGGAGATACAGAGATAAGTGTAGAATATCAAGTCCATCAGCAAACATGTTCTTTATTTCCCCATCTCTGTTATACCATGTCAGACTGCTACTAGCTCCAGATGGCAAATATCTTCTCCATGCCAGTAATAACATATTCTCTGATCCAAGAATGAAACTAATAAACATTGATAGCACCACTCTTCACTTCTATTACAGCACGGAAAACATGAAATGAAATGTAGGAAGAACAAACAGTGTGCCCTAAATAGAATTTTATATCATCTACAATATTTTTAAATCACCCTTAAATTAAAACTTAACCTTTTAAGGTAATATCTATTAAGCAACATAAATAATAAGTATAATAACTGTTAATATGAAGCAGAAGAAATAAAGTCACAAACCCAGTAAAACAATATTACTACTTGCTACATAATTAGAACAGCCATAAACATATTTATCAAAATGCCAAATGAAATATAAGTTTTTCAGCTGCTCTAAGCATGTGAATAATGAGGATTGAGCATATCTCAAATGGCAACATCATCTAAGTCTTTACTGAGTTTTAAAATCTATAGTGTAATTCAAGTTGGATACAAAACTGCAGAACTCTAAATAACATAGAATTTGTCATTAACAATGACAGGGGAACAATTTTAAAAAAAAAGAAACCTTTTAGGGACACTTTGTAGGCTGTTGTAACCCATTGCATTGAAATATAAGAATAAATGAAACACTGCCCAATTATCTTAATTTTATTGCTAGGCAATCTTGTAGTTGTCAAACTCCTATCAGTCTTAACATAACAGCTTATAATCAGGAATATCAAATAAAAATCCCGAAATATTTGAAGCCACGTGTTTTCCTTCTGTGTTTCATTTGGAATATACAGTTTCCTTTAACAGTATAAATACAATTGTATGTCAAAAATATTACATATCCTATCTGTGCACACAGAAATTATGTAGTATAAGATATAAGGTGTTACAACTGAGTACATTATATCCAGGGGTGGGTTCTACTTACCTCCTCTACCGGTTCGCAATGGGAGTGTGCACGCTTCTGCACATGATCAGAAGCTTCTGGGCATGCGCAGATCATTCATGATGACATCTGGGTGGGTGGGCGGAGCCTCCCGCCACCATTACTACCAGTTCAGAAGAACCGGACCGAACCAGGAGCAACTCACCACTGATTATATCACATTGCAAAAAAATGTGAGTTGGAAATTCTATCTAACTTGAGTTTAAAACAAATACAAATCTTTGCTGCTTTACAAAAATAATTTCTCAGAATAAAGTCTTGTGGTAAAATCGTTTCATCATTATCACCAAACCAATATTTACTTTATTAAGAACCACAGTGGCGCAGTAGTTAGAATGCAGTACTACAGGCTACTTCTGCTGACTGCCGGCTGCCTGCAATTTGGCAGTTCGAATCTCACCAGGCTCAAGGTTGACTCAGTCTTCCATCCTTCCAAGGTTGGTAAAATGATGACCCAAATTGTTTGGGGCAGTATGCTGACTCTGTAAACCACTTAGAGAAAGCTGTAAAGCACTGTGAAGCAGTATAAAAGTCTAAGTACTATTGCTAAATGCTATTGTTACTTTATCATCTGTACCTTGTCCCTACAGCTTGATTATTGTAGGATTGACATAACACGTCCATTAGAGACACGTTAACAATATAAAGAAACTTTTAGATTAGAAGCTAAATGTTTTCAAAGGGAAAAAAAAAGATAGTATAGTTGTCTTTTGAAAAGCACTTTTGGGACAATGACAGCCTGGATGATTAAGAATCTCTATAAACAATTACAACATCAGCCATAAATGAAAAGGTATTTATAACAGGAAATGTGATATGACTTAATTGAATATTCTTGGATTCAAATTTAATCTCGTAAATTTAATCTCTGTAAAAGGATCGGCCCCATCTTAGCATACTCTTTCAATAAGTTTTTTCCCCCTTAAAATTAGATATTTCTAACTTGCACTCTAGTCAATTTGTCACAATCAGGAACAAACCTAATGAATTTTCTTGGCCTTAAGCTGCTTCTGATCTTTCTGGCTTCTAGAATGATTCATTTGCTTCAAGGTCTGCTTGCTTAAGTCCCTTCAGGTCAGACCTTTGCTTAAATCTTTTGGTGCTAAGTTCTGCTCCCTACTTATTCTTCTACATACTATTATATCATATTCAGTGGTTTATTTATGACTTCATTTAAAATTACTAGTTCTATCCAATAAAGTCGTGATTGGCTTCAGGTCAGTCTCTGCTGCATTTATGAAAAGCTCTCTCTGAAGACACCAACATGGTTGAGTTTTCAACACCTGCATAAAGTTTTTTCTTTCCTTCCCCCCCCCCCTCTTTTTTTGTTTGTTTTTCACTCTCAGGCCTTTAACCATGCTATAGGTTTTATTTCTACTTAACATTTTAAAGTTGATATTTAGGAATGTTTTTCTTCTCAATCTTTTAAAAGCACTTTGACTATTCATTGCCTGCAAAACCAATTGTCTATTTTAGTTTTTGTTTCTTATTGTTGCTTTTTAATTGTATTTGTTTATTTATTTTACTCTGTTCTAGGTTTTATATATTTCAATATATATTATCCTTTGAGTTTTGATTATAGGGCGGTGTATAAATTGAATGATTTTGTTATTGTAAAGTATAACAGGGCAAGAAAGAATATCCAATTTCAACATAGGTTGATTTCACTTGAAGCGTAATATTTATTTCATAAGTCAAATGAACAGATGGAGACTCACAGATTATTTCCAAGAATGTAATGTTGATACACCATTAATTCATAATATGCAATCTGACAAACAATTAAAGAAAAGAGACTTCTGAATGTTATGGCACAAGTAACCTCAACTGATAGTATCTGTTTAAATGATATATTTAATGGTTACTGGCAATACTAAGAACAGAAATATTAGTCTTAAATATTAATTACAAGATGATGTGAACTTTGAATTATGGACTACTATGATTTTCCAAATTAAAATGGAAGCATGAAATACAGGTTGTCCTCAACTTATAGTTGTTTAGTGACCATTCAAAGTTACAACGGCACTGAAAAAAGTTACTTATGACAATTTTTTACCCTTACAACCCTGGCAGCATCCCCATGACCATGTGATCAAAATTTAGATGCTTGGCAATTAGTTATGCTTTCTGTGAATGGTAGATTGATTTTATCCATTTTATAAAGTTTTCTCCAAAATTTATATTTTACCTTAAACAAAAAATCCCACTTCAAATTGTCAGAGGCTTTATTTGCATCTAAGATTAATTCAAGTTTCTCAAGTACTTCAAAATGTCCAATGTATTTCTTACATCCTTTAATTGTCTTTTAGCTAAAAATCTATATTGTTCCTCATGACCAAATTGGTGCAAAATTATTTTCAATCTATCAGCTAGAATCTTTGTGAACAGATTGTAGTTATTATTCAATAATGATATCACAGCATAGTAAATTCTAGTTCTTTCTTACAGTGTTTTTTAAAGTTCAGTTACCTCTAAAGATTCTCCAAAAAACTTCAACTGCAGAAAGAGTCTGATTGGTGTTGGGAATTATGACTGTACTACATCAGTTTTACATGAGCATCACTGGTTTTCCATTCACTATAAGTCAAGGTATTGTAAAGACCATTATATTGTCTGCAGGAACCAAGCAGATGGATCTGGCAATCAGATATTGAAATATTAAGCACTGAAAGGAAAAATACATGACCAAGTAGATGAACCTTGTACTCATTACTATGTTATGGAAGCATCTGACTTCCTACTGAAGGTAAGCACCATTCCTCACCCCAGTTCTTAAGAATTATTTCCACATGAGATCACCCTGTGTTTAAAGATCTTTGTAACAAAAGCCAGGCATTCATCTATGCAAGGGTGAAGAGAGAGTAGAAAACAATTAAATGATCCTGAAGTGATACTTTAATTTCATTTTACAATTTATTAAGGTATGAGAATACCGGGCTAGGGAATAGGAGCAAGCTTATACAATTGGCATTCATTCAGTTGACAATCAGATAATTAAACATTTCAGAAAGATTCAGTTATAATGTTTATGCAAGAAAACATGATTCAAAACAAGAGACTTAAAAAGCTTAGATTAGAAAGGCACAGAGTTGTAGAATTCAGAGCAAAGTTTCTATGTAAGTGAAACTTTATTTGAATGGAAGAGAAAACTGAAAGGAAAGAAAAATAGGTACTTAGTTAGCTGCCATGTTATAGCCATGTCTAAGTGCAATGCTGGGAAGGAGAGAGACTTTATGGGACTCTGCCATAAATATAATGGAACAATTGGTTTTATTACTTATATCAGATTTTATCCAAGAAATACCTTTAGTTCCTTGTGGTATATTGGAATTTTATTGATCTTGGAATTTTTCTTTAGAGAATTTTACTGAAAATCTACTTATAGCAGCCACCACATGGACACACAACTCAATTTATTTAACAGTAAAGGTTATACTTTCCTAGCTGTTGGCAGAGGTTATCTCAATCCTTTTAAGATAAATGTTCCCCTGGCAGAATTCTTCCTGGTAAATCTAGACTTGTTTTATCTTTGTTTTTTGACTTAATTAATATTTCTGTTTAGGATGTAGATTATTTTATCAACAGCTAGTATGAAACTCTTTGAAGTACAGTCTCCCAAGTTCTCTTTTCACCATTTATTGACAAAATGATAAGTCTATAGATATTTCAGTAACTGGATTCATTTGCTTTAGAATGCACCCCTTGTTATAACATGGATATTTTTTCTATATTTTTCTGAGATCTTCTATGTATAGTGATGAAGATATCAGACCTTAAAGCCATCTTTTATCTTTGAGCCTTCAGGCCTGCCACAAATTCTACTGTGGGAAAATGGGAGGGGGGATTTTATGGAGTAAAGATGATATGTAGTCAAAATAACATTCTTTCCAGAAAGTCAAGGCTGCTTTGCCCTGCAGCTGTGCTGAAAAGAATGAGGAGGTATCTTCTGTTCCGGACGGTACCTGATTTGTTTGTGTGATGGACATGTGGGTGATGGGCAAGGACTTGAACTTCCTTTTGGGTGAGGAAAACCCAGAAGCTCTCAGATTCAGGTTTTCCCAGATGTGCCAATAAAAATTAGTTTTGAGGAAATTCAAGCCTCGGAGTTTGATTTCCTTGGTAGATTATACTTAGAACCCTGACAGAGGACACTATTTCTTAACTGAGAAGAATATCCAAATGGCAGGGTGTGAAACCCTCTTAAACTCATATGTGACTCTTTATACCTATCATAGTCGGGCAGCAAAACATTGGCTGTTCGTTGGATAGCACAAAGAGTTACATAAAACACCTAATCTGCTGCCACAGAGCAGATTTCCAAATGTTTGAAATCCAACTATGGTTATCCTATTTTACATATTAAACATACTGAATAAAAAAGTGTGCATTAACTGTTTTTTTTCTAAGAATACCCATGTCTCTTGTATCAGAACTACAGGTAGTCTTCAACTGAATGAAAAATTTCCATTTCTAAACAAGGCAGTTGTTAAATGAGTTTTGCGCTCATTTTACAACTTTTCTTGCCGTAGTTGTTAAGTGAATCACTGCAGTTGTTAAGTTAGTAATATGGCTTCCCCATTGACTTTGCTTGTCAGATATTTGCAAAAGGTAATCATAGGACTCCAAGATATTGCAACCATCTTAAACACAGTGTCAGTTGCCAAAAGTCCAAATTCTGATCATGTAACCTTGGGGATGCTGCAATGGTCATAAGTGTGAAAAACAGTCATATGTCACTTTTTTCGGTATCACTGTGATTGTCAGACCTGGAAGCCATCTTTTCAGCTTTGAGCCTTCAGGGCTGCCATAAATTCTACTGTGGGAAAATGAGAGGGGGGATTGTATGTAGTGAAGATGATATGTAGTCAAAATAACATTCTTTCCAGAAAGTCAAGGCTGCTTTGCCCTGCAGCTGTGCTGAAAAGAATGAGGAGGTATCATCTGTTCCGAAGGGTACCTGATTGGTTTGTGTGATGGACATGTGGGTGAAGGGCAAGGACTTGAACTTTCTTTTGGGTGAGGAAAACCCAGAAGCTCTCAGATTCTGGTTTTCTCAGATGTGCCAATATGATGTCTCTAATAAAAATTAGCTTTGAGGAAACTCAAGCCTCAGAGTTTGATTTCATTGGGAGTGTTACTTGGAACCTTGACAGTGGTTTTGAACAGTAATGTTTCACGTTGAGGACTACCTGTACATGATTTTAATCCTGTACAGCAGTGTTTCCCAAACTTGACCCTTTGAAGATGTATGGACTTCAACTCCCAGAATTCCTCAACCAGGCATACTGGCTGGGGAACCAGGCATACTGGCTGGGGAATTCTGGGAGTTGAAGTCCATGCATCTTAAAATAGCCAAGTTTGGGAAACACTGCTGTACAGGATTCTAAACAATACATTGTATTTCTATGCAAAGGAATTCTTCATTACAAAACACAGACCATACTGGATGGATTGTTAAAGGTACTATAAATGCAGGAAAAAGTTCCTTGTAGATACTGAAGCTTTACCTACTCTGATTCTAATAAATCACCTAAATAGGGATGCTTTCCAACTCCATCAGGTTATGGAGGGAGGTACTATATCGTTGGATATGTAAAGCCCATCACAGAACATTTCTTTTTTGCTGCCTGCCTAAGTGATATGATGCCACAATAACTGAAATTCATGATTAATGAAGAGTAAAGTTACATCTACACTAACCGTAATCCTACAATTAACTATAGAGTTAAACTGGATTGACTTTGAATGGTGCACACAAAATTATAGTCTGAAAAAAAATATCTAGGTACAGATCTTACCTTTCTAAGGAACATAAAGGCTACATGGGTACAAGAATGGATTTGGAGCCCAAAATTAATTTACTGTAATCTGTAGCAAGTAATTACATCAATAATAAGTGAGCTGTGATTAAAAATGGGAGGGGGAAGGACAGAGATATAAAGCAATCTATGTCTTGAATAGATTTACTTTGACCGTTTCTCCCTACTGTGACTCCTATAAAATAGTTCAGTGTGCTTAGAGATTCTGGGACTTTGCCAAACTATTTGGCAACCATTAGAATTTTAAATGATATATTCAATGTGTCTTGGCAGTTGATAAAGCTCTAGTAATGGCTGCCTCAGATAGTATCAAGCTTTAAAATAAAGATAATTGATTTTGTTTTTTTATAAAAAATAAAAACAGGATTTCTTTTTTTTAAAAAAATGTCTTGAGTGCTACAGAGAGCCAGTCAAGTTGCTCATCCTACCCTGTGAATATATAGTCTCTGACCTAATGATTCACTGTGGAATTGAGAATTTATACCTCTTACGAGGGAGCAGACACAGTGTCTACAGCTCGGTATCAGCAAGAGAAGTACAGCCGAGAATTAAGGGACAATCTGGGAATTTATATCTCTGGTGCCATATAGTGCGTCTATACTCTTACTAGAGAAGCAAATTATGGCATTAGTCCTTCATAAGTTGTTCTTGCTTTGTCCCATTGATTCATGAATGCTTTTAAGTTACCAAAGGTACTTATAACTGAGAAGTGCAATATTGGGTTAGCATAAAATAAACTGTGCAGACTGTACAGCGTGTCTTTTAAAAGCAAAGTCAATATAATACAGTAATAACTCACTCATAATAGCACAGGAGTCACTTGTTGATCAAGATACTGTAGCTGATAAAGAATTTATGCTATGTTCAATAGATAAACAGTATAGAGAATTTATTGCATCCTTTATCTTTGACATATAATTTTTATGTGATCTTGGTTTTTCGTTTTTAACTAATTGGATAATATGAGCATAACAGACTGAATTCACACATGAGATATGAACTCTTATGAGGTTTGCTTGGTGTTGATTTAGTGAGACTAGCCATTATGGCTTAGGGACCAGCTATTTGCGAGACCACCTTCTGCCACTGATAGCCTCCCATCGGCCAGTTCGGTCCCACAGAGAGGGCCTCCTTAGGGTGCCGTCGGTCAAGCAATGCCGACTGACGACCCCCAGGGGGAGGGCCTTCTCTGTGGGGGCACCCGCCCTCTGGAACGAGCTACCCCCAGGAATACGACTAATCCCGGACCTCCGGACCTTCCGTCGAGCTTTGAAGACCTTCCTATTCCAGCAAGCTGGGCTGGCTTGAAATTTTTAAAGGGTTTTTAAGGGGTAATGGGTTTTAAATACTTTGGGAAGCCAATTGGATTTAATTCTGTTTTAAATTATTTTAAATTTTGTATTGTATGTATTTTAATCTGGCTGTGCACTGCCCTGAGTCCTTCGGGAGAAGGGCGGTATACAAATTTAAATATAAATAAATAAATAAATAAATAAATAAATAAATAAATAAATAAATAAATAAATATGATAGGCAAACCATGGTTATACTAATTGTATTACATGATCTCGGTCTGAATGTTAGAAGAAAAGGGTTTCAAGCCAACTTTTCCAAGCCAAATTTTGAGAAGGATTTTCCTGTAGCTATTTCTCAGAGAAGTATTCAAACATTTAGTCTATAAGATACATAAAATGGATGTTGAGAGCTCACACTTGAAGTTGCCTGAATTATACATAATATCCCCAAAATGTCTAAATTGAAGAGCTTTGGGAATTAAAATGACTATTAAACCCAACCCAATCCCTAGCATATGACTGAGGTAAAAAAGAGCAACATTGATACCTATCCTTGATACATAAACAATTTATGATATAATCTGAGACCATAAATATAAATATAAACTTAAGACCAGTATTAGAATGAAAAGAAATCAGGCCAAACACGAAAAATAGCTTGTTATACTGTAGCTATTCGACTTGAGTCCTGTCTTTTCCTTTTAGGTCACCTTGGTTTTACTTGGGACAATGAGACAATGACCATTTTACATTAATCTCACAGTTATGTATTTTCATATTTCATATTCATAGGTACACAAATTTTGAGGAAAGGAATTAGCTAAGCAGACCAAAGGCAAAATTGAAAATTTTAAAGTTAGTGAGCTAGGAACAATAATTACGAATGTTTACCTGAAACTCTTTGATGACTTTCTCGATAACTAAGATAACAATAACAGATAAAAAGGTACAGAATCCATTTATTTTATAACATAATATAACAGCAAGGTGAGTTGATGGCAGATAGGTAATATTTTTAAAACTGTCATTTTTTCTCCTCATATTTCTGTAATAAACTTAACAGCATAACTAAGTTATTAAAATTCTGCATTTCTAACAGTGCTGCCATTGACTCAGTCAAGCTCTGGTTCTAAGATTTACTTCATTTCCTTTGGAGTAATTTAGACTTCAATTATATATTGCCTTAAAGGAATAGTTAGATGCTACATTAAAAAAAGAAGAAGTACTTGGTGATTTGACCTGATCAGAATAGAGGAGAAGTGAGTTAATCTTCAACCTTCCCCTTTGGATTCTGAATTTTGCCAAAACCATGCCATATGGCTATTTCTATTGCCACACATGTATTATTTTACATACAATTAATTCATATATTTGGGATCTTAGTAAAATCAAATAAATTAAGATATGTACATATTAGGTCAGTTGGGATTATTTTGCCAGTCGTAAAGTTAGAGGCTTCTAGAATTCATTCCAACTCCTTTACCAGCACTGACAATAGCAACACATGACAAGGAGTAAGCAAGAATGGAGAATGTCGTGTGTGTGTGTATATATATATGTCATATGTATGTATATATATATATAGAATAGAATAGAATTCTTTATTGGCCAAGTGTGATTAGACATACAAGGATTTTATCTTTTGTGCATATGCTTTCAGTGTACATAAAAGGAAAAAAAGAAAAAAATACATTCATCAAGAATCATAAGATACAATACTTAGTGATAGTCATAGGTTACTAATAAGCAATCAAATCATATTAGGAAACAAACAGAAAAATATAAATTGTAAAAATACAAGCAACATGGTTATAGTCATAAGTGGGAAGAAATAAGTAATAGGAAGGGTGAGAATAATAATAATAATACAGCAGGGGTGAAATCTACTTATCTTCCCTACCAGTTCAGAAGTGCACGTGCTGCGCAGACCCTCTGCGCAGGCTACTTCCAGGAAGTAATGACAACCGGGTGGGTGGGCAGAACCTCGTGCTGCCATTGCTACCGGTTCTCCAAACCACCTGCTATCATCATTACCGGTTCAGCCGAACTGGTCTGAACCGGTAGCATTTCACCCCTGTAATACAGTCTTAGTAAATAATTTGGCAGTGTTGTGGGAATTAATTGTTTAGCAGAGTGATGGCATGTGGGGAAAAAATGTCCTTGTGTCTAGACACTGGTGTGCAGTGTTTTATAGCGTCGTTTTGAAGGTAGAAGTTGAAACAATTTATGTCCAGGATGTGAGGGGTCTGTAAATATTGTCTCAGCCCTCTTTTTGACTTGTGCAGTATACAGGTCCTTAATGGAACACAGGTTGGTAGCAATTATTTTTTCTGTATTTCTAATTATCTGTTGAAGTCTGTGTCTGTCTTGTTTGATTGCAGAGCCAAATCAAACAGTTATAGAGGTGCAGATAACAGACTCAATAATTCCTCTATAGTAGTAATAATAACAATAACAATAACAATAACAACAACAACAACAACAATAATAATAATAATAATAATAATAATAATAATAATAATAATAATAATAATAATAATTTTATTTATATACCGCCCTTCTCCCGAAGGACTTGGGGCGGTGTACAGCCAAGATTAAAAACATAAATATACATTATCATAGTTAAAATTAATTAAAATCATTAAACAGTTTTGGCCAAATTTTAAAACCCAATATTAAAACCCAATTTAAGATCATTCAGTTAGACAGCCCCGTTGTAGAACTGAATCAGCTGCTCTTTGGGCAGTTTGAGATTTCTGAGTTGGTGCAGAAAGAACATTCTTTGTTGTGCTTTTTTGATGACGTTTTTGATGTTAGGTGTCCATTTTAAGTCTTGAGATATGATAGAACCTAGAAACTTGAAGGTCTCTCCTGTTGATACTGTGCTGCCTAGTATTGTAAGAGGTGGTAGTATAGGAGGGTTTCTCCTAAAATCTACCACCATTTCTATGGTTTTAAGTGTGTTTAGTTCAAGATTGTTTCAGTTGCACCACAAGGCTAGTTGTTCAATGTCCCATTTGTATGCAGATTTGTCATTGGTTTGAATGAGACCAATCACTGTTGTATCATCTACAAACTTCAGTACTTTAAAAAAAGGGATCTTTTGAGATGCGGTCATTGGTGTATAGAGAAAAGAGAAGTAGACAGAGAGCACACAGCCCTGGGGCCTCCTGTGCTAATTGTACAGGTATCTGATGTGATTTTGCCTAGCTACACATGTTGCTTCCTGTTTGTTAGGAAACTTATGATCCATTTACAAGTGTGGTCAGGTATAGCTATCTGATTTCGTTTAGTTAGAAGAATATCTGGAATGATGGTATTGAATGCTGAACTGAAAGACCCTTGCATAGGTCTTTGGAGATTCAAAATGTTGTAGGATGTAGTGCAGAGTCATATTAACAGTATCATCTGTCGCTCTATTTGATCGGTAGGCAAATTGCAAGAGGTCTAACAGCGGATCGTTGATGGTTTTCAGGTGGGCCAGTACTAGCCTTTCAAAGGCTTTCATAACTACAGATGTTATACACAGGGGTGGGGTTCTACCAGTTCACACCTGTTTGGGTGAACCATTAGCTCTGACTTTCAGCTGTGAGTGAACTGGTTCACTCTGATTTTGAAGTGGGCTCATCCATCCACCCCTGCATTATAGTCACCTATATTTCCATTTCTGAAGCCCAGCTGATTGGCGCAGCAGAGTGGATTGCCATGCCTCAGCGGTTTTCCTCGCTGGCTGCAATGTGGAAGGTGACTTTTTTCTAAACTGTGCATGCACACTCAGCAACCCGGTTGTTAAACCGGTAGGATCCCACCACTGGTTAGACAGATGTGTCTCTGTGTGTGTGTGTGTGTGTGTGTGTGTGTGTGTATGGAGAATATATTGAATGGAGAACTTACAGTATATACACACACATATATAAATATTTAACTTTTTCCCTCCCCCCTTCTTTTTTTTCCAGCCAATTTATATATCTATGGGTATAAATTGTAGAAACCATTCCTTAATATCTGAACACCTATTTTGTATGTATATGGTTAGTTTTGCCATTGCTGCATATTCTCCAAGTTTAATTTTCCAATCAGATATTGTCAATCTCATCTTTTTTCACTGTTGTACACTTTGTTTCTACAATAGTAAGCATTCATCTTAAGTAGGGTATTTTTCTATGTTCTGGAATTATATCTAGTAAAAAATATTTTATTTGAATTATTTTATTGTTGGTGTTGGGTATGTCGAAAAGAAAGTATCGGAAATTTTGATTTTTTTCCCCACGTCCACCATATACCATACGGTATAATTTTCTTTCTTATTTGTGGCATTTTCAGCATTATTATACAGTATGTTTGACTATTTTAGCAATTATTGATTGTGTTGTAAAACATTTTATAGCAGTTTTCTCACAAACCACAGTTTGGCCTAAATTTTATATATTTCTTTATATAAATCCCATTGTTGTATTGGGAGTGGTTTTTTGAAAATTTGTATCACATTTATCATGCATGGACTATTTATTCATCTCCCTATCATTTCTAAGTAGAATATGCAACCTAACTGGTGGTCTTAATTCTGTATAAATATTTCAAATTCTGATATTTTTTCTTAATGCTCTGAGATCAAATGTTATACCATCAATTTGTACGTACATAAGCTATGCTATATTCCTGCCTTCTTGATGTATCTTTATTTATACAGTCTGGGTGCTCCATGTTTGCATACTGTATGTAATTATATCCTTGTTATTACATCCCCAACATGAAAATCATTTAGAGGTGAGGCAAAAGATAAAATTGCTGGGTTTATCATTTATCTAATGGAATTCCATACTTTTATTAAGCTTTGTCTTATAATGTATCTGGCTCTTTTTATTGACACACTGCATTTTATATGGTTTTAAGGCTTTTATTTTTTAACTGTACACTGCCCAGGCAGAGAGATGGGTGGTATCAGGGGTGAAATGTTCCCAGTTCGGACTGGCTCGGGCGAGTAGGTAGCGATGGCGGTGGGCAGTTCGGAGAACCGGTAGCAAAAATCCCTCCCCGCCCAGCCTCCAGCTTGCTTACCTTCACTCTTTGGACCGAATCCTGAGCTGCTGGTCGCAATGCCTGCCTTGCTTCGCTTGCTGTAATCCCTGCAATCCATTGCATCAGCAAGCAACTGAATCTCCCTGCCTGCAATCAAGATCATCGGTGAGCAGCTCTATCTGCCTGCCTGCCTGTCTGCCTCAATTGGGTAAGTTTTTTTCCCCTTTGCTAGGTAAGTTTTTTAAAAAATAGTTAATTGGGGGTTTTTTTAGTTGTTGTTTTTTTAGACCTAGCCATTTAAAAGTTTAGGAAGTTTTAAATTTAGCTGCTTTTATATAAAAATAAAAATAAAATAAAATAATATTTGTGCAGCTTTCTGAGATTTTGTGTGTTTCTGTAGTGTTTCACTCTAACTACAGAAACACACAAAATCTCATAAAGCTGTATGTGAAATTTTGTGTGTGTGAAGTGTGAAAGTTGTTTTTTGGGACTTTTTGTGCCTGTGTGAGGTTCCTGTTGTTGCAGGGGCCATTTTGGGTCTAGCACAGCTGTTTTTACATTGTGGGTGAGCCAGTTGTATTGTGTTGTGTTGTGTTTGTGTAAAGTGTGAAAGTTGATTTTTTTGGGCTTTTTGTGGCTGTGTGAGGTTCCTGCTTGTTGCAGGGCCAGTTTGTGGGTGAGCCAGTTGTGTTGTGTTATGTTTTGTAGGTTAAAAAAGGGCAAAGAAATGACGCCGACTTGGCCACACTCACCTGACCAACAAGCCACTCCCACCCAGATACCTGACCACAAGCCCCACCCACTAATTAAGCCAGCCCACAGAACCAGTCGCGAAAATGTTTAGATTTCATCCCTGGGTGATATCTAAATTTGACAAATAAATGAAAAAAAATGGAGCAGTTTAGGTTTTTATCCTTTTTTGTGTCCTTTACCATAAATACCTATGGAACTTATTAGTTAGGTCACCTCCTTTCAGTATTGATCATAATTGCTTTCCTCAACTCAATCTTTGTGTGCTGGCATGTCACTGTTTTGGTTGGGAAGAGAAGAGAGGAGAATTGTAAATTAATATATCGGTATAGGCTTTTACAACTGGAATCTGTTGGGCTTCCAGATTAAGCAACTAGAGTCCAGAGAGTAGATTGCCTGATGTTTTGCTGGCAACTGTGGCTGGAATCTTCAGAAGCAAAGTGATCAGGTCACAGACAACTGAGCTGTCTTTATAATCAAGTGTCCTTTTAATTAGCTTTTAGCTGAGATAGTTTCCAATTGGTACCACTTGGTGAGGGATCTATAACAATTCGCTACTGCCAACTTGCCCCGGCCAACTTGCCACAGGACAGCTCGCTGCAGGAAAAAAGTTACACTAATATCAAAGACATGGTAGAATAGAATAATTAAAGAAAGGGTACAAAAGGAAGGACAGAATGAAATGTGAATGGAAAAAATTAAAATATTTTTATTTATTTTATTTTATAATTAAATAGAATTGTTAAATTGTCTCACAGCAAGTTGTCCCATGGCGAGTTGGCTGTGGCAACTTATCCAGCAGCAAATTGGCCATGGTGAGTTGGCTGCAGCAAGTTGGCTGTTGAAAGTTGTCCCATTGGTGAGGGTTGATGTCTGATTGGTTCTTTATTTGTGCCAGATCCTGATTAGTAATTTTGGAGATGTTGATTTATGATTGGTCCTTTTTTTATCACAGTTTCTGATTGGTCATTTTTGGAACTTTGGGTCTTTTTTAAAAGTTTCAGATCTTTTCTTCTCCACTAGTTGCTAGACTACATTGCCTTGTGCAATATTGATATACTGGATTTATTGATCCTGGCTTTACATCTCTTGCAGAGATTAACTTCCTTCTTTATCACAAGTTTTCATCTAGGATAAAGTTCAAACTACTTCGACTATCTTGGCTGGAATTCATTCCTGCCTAATTTTGTATATCCCAGTGGCTTTCATCAACTACAGAATCTTTTTGGATCACCTGATAAGATTTGGCCTTGAAGGGATACTTTTACAGTAGTACTGGATCTACAGGAAATGATGCTGTAGAGTATTGTGAAAACTTATCATTGACCAGTGTTGTGTCACAGAATCATGTTTTGTTCTTATACTGATTAATAGCTACATGACATTGCTGCTGGAGTTCATGTGGCACTGTGGAGCAGGATACCATACTGATGACACTTAGCTCAACTTCTGCTTTCTATTTTTATTTATTTATTTTTAAAAGCAATCTTTACTCTTGAACATTATTTACTCTCATCCAGTAATCTGAAATCAAGATAAAACAGGGATGCTATTCAGAAAACCAGATCGGGGTAATTGGTAATAAGTACTTTTGGCATGGAGCTCTATTGTCTTAAAACAAATAGGTTCACAGTTTGAGAGTGCTTTTTGATCCACAACTATCAATAGATAAGTAGGGGGATTGTCTCTGGCAAGAATGGTTATACAACTGTGACAAGTATGCTAATTGTGATACTTTCTGAGCCAATAGTCCTTGCTCTCTCCTCCTGCTATGAAACTACTTTCTTTGTTAGATAGAGTCCATTTTGAAGATGCACCCGCTGTCAGAAACTTACTAACTTGTACAGAAGAGAGAACCTTCTCCAATGTAACTCAAAGGCTACAATATATTTTCCATAAAGATGTGCACGTGGCTTCCATTCTCCCATTATTTAGAAAAATGGAAAATATGCTTATTTTTGCCAAGCTTTAAGTTGTTAATTAATTGTAATTGTTCTGTTTTTAATGTCATGTTTGTATTTTTGTTTTAAAATATTGTAAACCACTTTGACTTCTTACTGACTAATGTACCATTAAGTTGATATTGATGCTTAACAACCACATAGATTTTCCTCATGACAATCTGTCCTTCAGGTCTTCCAATAGTTCTCCTATTGTCACTGTAACTCACTTCCCTGCTGGTCATTATCTTCTCCCTTTTTTCTACCTCTTCCAGCATGCAGTTTTCTCCCAGCATGAGAACTAGAACATCACAAAAATGTGTCCAAAGTATAATTTAAGATGGATAATTTGTGCCTTGAATGTAAACTCTGGGTTGAGTTGTTCAAAGATTCATTTGTTTGTTTTCTTGGCTGTTATTTCTTAGGAGCAGTTAAAGAATATATCACCAAATAAATTTCACTTTGAGGTAAGATTTAAACTGTGTACCTGACTCATTGTTAAATATTATTAGCAAAGAAAGCCAAGTCTATAAAACAATTGCTAACATTTGGGAAGCTTCTGAACATCTGGCATCAGCTTGTGATTCAGTGCTAGGGCAGATGAAATCTTTTGAAGGAGGAGAGAAACAATTGGAGAAGTTCATTTCCATACTTGAAGAATTATCTTCAAAATAAATACAACAGAAGTTGTGGGAGTACATAGAAGTTTAATGAAAAATGTGTTGAGCTTCATCTTATCTATTAACTTTCCATTTTCCCTGCAGAAATTGTTTCTGTCAATATTTTATTATGATGGGGGATGAATGGGAAAAGAAGTGAAGTCGAATCTAAGCAGATGTTATCATAAATAGTACACAGTGATAGAGACTACTAAAAAAATGGAAAAAGATCCTTCCCATATTTTCTATATTTATGCTGCAAGTAGTAAAATGATTCGATAAAAATAAATGTATTTTTTAAAAATGCAAAACAGTGGAAGAATGTTTCATGTACTCAAAATATCACTTGGTTATGATGTAAGATTGAAATTCTCATTGGAGTTTTTTTAAAAAAAAAATCAATGGATTTGTGGTTAACAGAAGCAACATATAGCAGTATATTTCCTATACTCTTGAATCAATTATCTCATTTTCTGAAATATTACAATAATTCAACAAAGGAACTTCAGTTCTTTCTTACTGATTCTTATTGATTTCAATTCTTTAAATTTTTGCTTACTGATAGATCAAATGCATTACAGTCAGTCTCATGTCAAGAGCTGAGTGAAAATACTAAATGTGGCTAGTAAAGGGATACTTAGCATGATATGCAAAAAAAGGGAGAAGATTAGCTATAATTTCATTCTGATTAAAAATCCAAAATTAAACTAAATGTTAATACTTTGTAAAAAATATTTGCAAATGTCATTCTGTGCTCCATTTTTAGAGTAACTCATTCAAAATGCATTTGGAATAAATGTCAACAAGAAAAGAATAAAATTGTAACACCTATTTATAAAATAATTCTATTTTATATTTGATTGGAATGTGTATGAGTCCTGACCATACTGGCTGAGGTAATATCGATTCTAAGTTCAGTGGTTCTGTGATATAAGAAAGCATTGTTTATTTGATGAAGTGGTTGACCTATGAACAGAAAGTACTAAAATAATGTTATTAATAGCACAAAGAGCAGGATTTCTTCTTAAAATTATGTATCTTGGGGACAAATGAAAAAGTATGTTAAGGTAAACTCTGTAGCTTTATTTATTGCTCCCATCCACCTAAACTGCAATTCTTAATTGGACTTAAAATTTGCACTTTGCAATGAGATCTCTTTTGGCTCAAAACAGCTTGTAGCTTTATTTCTATAAGATAAACACAAATGTCTTTTGGATAGCAGAAGCTCTTGGGCTCATGGAAAAGTGAGTACCTTGGGATACCTTTTCCATGATCTCTTCTTTATCCAAATCTGATAGTAACAATGAATAAAATTAAACTGAGACCCACAGCTGACCTTCTCAAACAAGCTCTATAATAGTCAAGGATGCAAGCATACCTTATATGGCTGTCCATTTGTATCGCTTATTCTGAAAAAAAAAATAGTAGATTTAATGGGAAAAAAGTTGTATCAGTAGTGTCTGGCAGCTTCTTTTAATGGACCAGGAAATAAGCAAATAACAAATTCAGCAATTTTTCTTTCTGCGGGAAAGAAATCAATTAACTGAGCAAGTCATTGAATTCTAAAATATGTTTTTTCAAGGAAATAACTATTCAATGTATCTTTTAATTATTTTCATAATTTTAGTTTTATTTAGATATTTTTCTAAATATCATTCCTTTTCAGTATTTTCTATTTACTGTCTCTTGGGTTTGTTATTTCTCTGCCTGCCTGCTTGCCTGCCTAAAAAAGTCATATAATTTAGAAGAATTAGGAATTAAAGGAGTATGGAAAGTTGATCATAATGGTATCATCTTTCAACCAAAGTTGAACAGTTGCTGATTCGTTGGAAGATCATTTTTCACTAAGGCATAATAGCTGATAAACTTCTCTCTTTTAAGTAATTCCTTGTAGTAATAGGGGCCACAATAATATTATATTATTATGCATATAATAATGAGAAGAGATTTCATAGTTTTTGACTGATAGATGAAGGGCAAAATGTGTAAAATGTGTCAAATTCAGGATATAGGATATAACTGGCAAGTCCACAGAATATATTATTTCTAGTGGTAAATAACCATTTTATTCTTTGCATTCCAAGAAGGGGGGAAGGGTGTTTTTCTCCTTTGATTTCCCATTCCTGAGATAAGAACCCATTTTTTTTCTTACTTTAAATTTGCTAAATTTTTCAAGAAAAGGATAAAAATCATGGTAACTCCCTCTTTCCCAATTCTCCATACTTAATTTTCTTAGCTTAACTAAACTTCTGCAGGAAAAATAAAGCTGTCTCTTTCACATATATCTGTATATATATCCAAAGCAATTGCAAAACTTTTAGTGTAACAGAACACCATTGGTTGTCACCAAAGGTAACAACCTAGTCAAGTAAAATATTAATAAGTTACATCTCATACTGAACAAGGAGACAACATTGTTTTAGACATTGCATGGCTGGACCATATTTGCATACACACAACTGTACAACCTGAAACAGAATCTCACAAGCACTGTGTAACAACAGGATATTGATGTTCACATGGGAATTAGGTCCTGCAATAACCCCCGATGTTTACTTTGCCTGCTGTTTTACATAAACAGAAGCATCATTTGCCCTGCAAGTATACCACAATATTAAAGATACCCTTGCTAACATTTGCCAGCAATGTTCATCTGGATTTTATGTTGGACAAAAAGGGCAAACTTTGTGCAAAATAATTAATGGGTCCATTTTTGATAGTATTATCCATGTACTTAATTGGTTGAATTATTATATATGAATTATTTTCATATCTAGACTATGAATGTATAAGCTTGCTTAATGGCAGAAGCCAACACATTGTTTTAGAAAACTCCAGTTCTTTACACTTTATCTAAATACAGATGCTAGAATAGATATTACTTTTTCCAAAGATGAAACTCCATGAGAAATGATTTGCTTATTATCTTATTATCCAGATTGCAATGAAATGTTTTTTCTGAATAATGCCTAATGTTCTCCATTTTCCCTGAGTCTTCACACCGCCCGGTGTCAAGTCAGTGTTCAGGGCTCAGGACCCTGGAAAGCAACCCGGAGTCTGGGGAGTTGGTTGAATTTTAAAGGAGATTTGGGTTAATGTCAGGGTTCCAAGTAACACCCTCAATGAAAGAAGACAATGAAAGTAGCCAAAAATTCAATGACAGCATGGGCAAAAAACATTGGGCACAACATAAATTTAAACGAATGGGATACAATTTAGAACAGTAATCTCAAAATGACCAGGGCGGTAGCCTACAAGGAAAATCAATATAAGATGCTACATAGGTGGCATCTAGCCCCCGCCAGGATTGCCAAAATCTACCCTAATATGAGCCCAAAGTGCTGGCAATGCGACCACCATCAAGGCACCTTCTACCACTGTTGGTGGACATGCCCCAAAGTGAAAAAAATTTGGAGAACAATTTGGAAATGGATCTCGGAAACAATAGAAGAAAACATAAATTTTGAACCAGAAATTTTTCTCCTGGGAATTCTGAAAAAAGAATATGAGAAGAACACATAATAACAGCGGCAAGAATAAAGTACGCTCAGCACTGGAAAGAGGAAAAAATACCACCGGAAGAACATGTAATTAGTAAGATATTAGAGTGCGCCGAAATGAATAAACTAACACTTGAGATTAACGAAAGAGAGAATACGGAATACTACACTGTGTGGGAAATGTGGTATAAGTGGATGGAGAAAAGAAACAAAATGCATAGAATGAGGGGCACAAGGAATAATCAATAATGACTAAATAGAATTGAGCATTACATTTGCACTATCTTTAAAACTATAACCAATGCAAAGATGCAATACTATATAAATAATATGTAATTAATGTATATATATATATATATATATATATATATGTGTGTATACCACGGAACCGAAAAACGTTGAATTGTACTATTATATATTATAATAAAAAACTAATAAAAAAGAAAGAAAGAAAGAAAGAAAGAAAGAAAGAAAGAAAGAAAGAAAGAAAGAAAGAAAGAAAGAAGACTCTGAGGCTTGAAGTTCCGCAAAGTTCCATTTTATTAGAGATGTCATATTGGCACATCTGGGAAAACCCAACTCTGAAAGCTTCCAGGTTTTCCCCACCAAAAGAAAGTCCAAGTCCCTGCCCAGCACCCACAATTCATCCACAAGTCCATCACAATCAAAGCACCATCCCAACTGGAGATGTCTCCCAGTCACACCCCTCTAGTGAAAGGCAAGATGTCCTTTACTCTCTGAGAAAGGAATATTATTATGACTATATATGGACCCCTGCTCCGTACAATCCCCCCCTCAGGTTTCCCACAGCAGTAAATGTGGCAGGGCTGAAGGCTCAATGCACAAGATGGCTTCCAGACTTGACACCTATTACTTTCAGTATCTATTTGGACTAAAAAGAAAAATTGACAGCATTTCAGAAGTTGCTTAACAAACTCTATCAGATCTGTCATTATGGAAAATTATGAGGAATGATTTATGTTCAAATCATTTGGCAGGTCACTCATTATCTAATCTGACTGGGCTCTTTACTTTTTTAAAGGTATAAGATATAAACATGATATATTGGAAGGGATATGACAGATTTCGAACTATGGGATAGTGAGATAATTTCCAATTTAAAACAAAACGAATTTTCACACTTTCCAAAATACTAACTTAACTGATGTCCTCTTAAGTTCATTCTTTAAAAATAAAAGTGTAGTTTTTGAGTCACAAAATATTATACTTCCTAATGTAGATGTTCAAATGTAGAAGGAAATTTGAAAACTTCAAAAAGGGATAATTAGCAAATCCATTGTCAAAGTCTACTGTATCTTCTTTCTGTTGCTTACCTTAATATATTAATTATAGTTTCCAAATAATATTTCTATGTTGTTGTTGCTGTTGCTGTTGCTGCTGCTGCTGCTGCTGCTGCTGTTGTTGTTGTTGTTGTTGTTGTTGTTGTTATTATTATTATTATTATTATTATTATTATTATTATTATCCTGCAAACTAATTATAAGCAATAACATAACACAGACATCAAAATGATTACTGGAACATCTATCAAAGTTATCATGTGTCAGAAATAAAGGTTTGTAGGACATAACAGTTGAAAAAGTAATTGAAAATGAGCAGGTTAAAATATTGTTTGATTTCCAAATATAAACTGAAGAAGTTGGCACATAATGCACCATATTTAACTATGGCTATAAAGAAAAAAAAGTGTGGATAATTGATGTGACAACTCCAGGGGATAGTAGAAGAGAAGACAAAGAATTGGAGAATATTACAAAGTATCATGATCTGAAAATTGAAGTTGAAAGATTATGGCATAAACTGGCGCTAATGGCCTATATCAGTGATGGCGAACTTTTTGCCATCACGAGCCAAAAGTGGGGGGAGAGTGGGGGGGTTGTGCATGCGTGTGCCCACACTCATAATTCAATGCACCCCGCCCCCTGCATATGTGTGTGTCACCCCTCCGCACTCCCACCGCTTTTGGCATGCGATGGCCTGGTGGGCCTGGTAGACCTGTTTTTCGCACTCCCCAGGCTCCAGAGGCTTTCTAGGGGCCTGGGGAGGGTGAAAACAACCTTCCCCACCCCCCCGGAGACCCTCCAGAGGATGGAAACAGCCCATTTCCCGACTTCCGGTGGGCCCGGAAGACCCAAAAATCAGCTGGCCAGTGCACGCATGCATGCTGGAGTTCTGATAGAGCAATGCTCGTGTACCCACAGATATGGCTCTGTGTGCCACCTGTGGCACACGTGCCATAGGTTCGCCATCACGGGCCTATATGATTAGAAGCACATTCAGTGCCATATTAAAAAGTCTTGGAAGGCACTTAGAAAATCTATACATTGGCAAAATTTGCCTCTGTCAATTACAAAAGGCTATACTGCTTGGATATGCAAACCTACTACATAGATAATTGTGACATTCTAGGCTCTTGGGAAGAACTCACTACTTATGAATGCCAACTCCAGTTAAAGGACTGGCCGCTATGATTTCACATTGTAGTGTGTATGATGATAATAACAATAAAGCAAAGTACTATTAGTACTTGAGTGCAATTACAAAACATCTGTAGCACCACTTCAACACCATATACATTCACATAATTATCATCAGTTAATTGCAACAGGCAGCTCTATTTCGAACAGCTTTCATCCTGCAGCAATACCTTTAATATTATGAAACAATGATATCTGTCTATCCCAGGTCCATTGGAAGGACTTAATAGGTGGACATAAATGCCAAATACAGTCTAGACATCTGAATGACTGAACAATTGTAATGGATTGTACACTTGCAGCAACATAAGGGGAGGGTTTCAATTGTGATAAAAGAAAATAAAAGATATCACCAATAGCAATATGCTCCTTGGTTGCAATCCTCAAAATATCTGGAGTACTATTTGAGCACCATTAGAATTGAGAAGATCACCAATCAATTTTGAAAGGCAGTTTTACTTCTAGGCCCTAAATACCTTTAATATTATTCAGCAGCAAAACCTATCTATTCCAATCCTTCAAAGAGACTTGATAGGTAGGTAAAATTGCCAGATCTAAGCTAAGCATTTGGCAGACTATGCAATCAGCCATAATAATATCCCAAGCAACACCGTAAGGGTTATAAAGTCATGTTTCTGGCAATAGAACTGAAGCATTTATGACACATGCTTCCCCTTGGACAAGATGGCAAAGTCAGGTAAGTAGGCTAGATTTCCATAGGCAGGGATTTCCAAAATATGGGGGCAAATTTTGAAAATGCCTGCTTCCTAGGTCCTGTTTGATGACATTCATAAATAGACACTGTTCCTGGATTTTTCACTATTCAAAGAATTGAGAAATAGATAATAGTGCATAGTTCTTTATTAATCTTGGCTATAAGTCAAATCATTTTACTTGACACTCATAGAAATGAAGTGTTAATTGATGTTTATCAAGTTAAAAATTGCTATACTTCCAAATATGTTAAACACTAAACATCTTATCTCACACAATAAAGTAGTTTATATATGATTTTGTATATTTGCCACATGAAAGAACAGATGATAAGGTCTCTTGTAAAAATGTCAGCCAATTTTAAATATTAAAATAGAAATGAATAAATAGACAGTTGGTATATATGGTATAAAAATTATTTTGCACTCAATTCTGACTATTCACTTTTCATTTTAATACATTTGGCAAGTTAATGTAGTTTCTTTAAAAAAATGCTTCTGCTTTTCATAGCATAATTTTTCCAGGTAGCCAAAGAAAGAAGGAAAAATAAGCAAACACAGGGAAGCTGCAATTAGGATCTATGATCAGTTTTTGCTTTGATAATTAGCAGCTCTGAAACAGCTTTAAAGGATGGTATTAGGGATAGGCTTCACACCAAAGACAATAAAATTTCCTCCAATCTTCTTTGAAGATCAAGGAAATATATAACAGGGGGGGGGGGAAACACAAAATACCCTCCTATCCTCACTCTAGGAGAATTACAAAACAGGCTCACACAAAGTAGAAAGCCTTTTCTTAAATAAATTTGGGTAATAATGATTTATACTCTAAGCTAGAAAAAAAAGTCAAAAGGGTATTTAAGGCAACCAATGTGACCATTTCCCAAACTTGAATCTGGCATTCACCCAGAGGGTTAGAAAAGGTTATTTTCTCCTATAATATAATATTAATTTAAAATTGAGGAAGGGATTTACAAATACAGTTTTAATCCCCTTTATTTGAGAGTAAGTTCCTTTCACCTCACAGATGCTTTAAGCTCACATTTGGTTGATTTGGTTTTGGTTTGGCATAATATGTGTGAACCCAATGATTATATTTTAAACAGTGGTTTATAACTTACAACATTGTGTAAACTGCACAAGTATTCTTTATTTGATAAGCCATTGTTAAACAAAGATCCAATGTAAATTTAGTTAAGCTTTTATCAAAGGACAATTTCTCCTTAGGTAGTTGTTCTTCTGTTTTACAAAACAAAAGATTTCCTTCATTGCATTAATTTGTCCAATTTATACACAACATAGTTTTACATATATCAATGTATTCATATGAATTCATTATTTGCTGGATTTACAGTCATAAAGGATATTGGATTGTTGGCAGAATACGAGTCCTATATGAGGGTACAGAGACTTTTTTTTCCTGAAATGAAATAAATCTTAACCAATTCTAGACAGCTGCAATAGTCATCCATTATAATTACCCTCTTAAGAATTTGTTTTATATTGATGAATTCTGTCTGGCAAAAGGCATAAGATCAAGACACAATCTGGGATCTGGGATACATTTTCTGGAAATTGTCATTAGTAATTTGCTAGACAATGGGGAAGTTAAAAAGACCTTTCTGGAAAAAAAATCAGATATGCTCTTTGCCTTTTAGACCACTTAGCAATTTGAAGCATTGGTGATAAAATAGACATTTGTTCAGGAAAGAAAAAAATGTATCTCTCCCTCCTTCCTCTCTCCCAGGCTATTGCACAAGGCTGTAATTGATTACTAAATGAAATGCAAATGAATTTGGATCTCTTGTATTTAAATAGGCCCTGCAGCTGAGAAACTATGAGTTGGAATGACATGCAATAAGTGCTACATCAGTTCAAGTCTGGCCTCATGATCTAATTTATAGACTTATGAAAAACTCTCAGGATATATGTCACTTTGATATAGCCTTCAAGAAAGAATCTGTAAAAGATAGGTCTACCTCTAGCACTGTAATGGCATACCTTATAGCCGTTACTTTGCTGACTTTCCATCGTTTTCTAAGCACATATATATTCTAAGACATTTATATTTAAGTGAAGCAGCCAAGCAAGGAAAGCAGTCTCCTTGATGTTTTGATGAGTAGTATCAAGACACAATGTCTACTTTCGACATGGTCTATTTATGGGATCAGGCTTGCTCAGCTTTACAAATTCAACATGTGAGTTCGAACTGAAGTATATTGATAAAGTATAATAGCAAATATCCTTAAACAGACATTGATTCTAATATGGTACCAAATAGGAAGATTGTAGAAATGGAATAGAGGTCATAATAAAAATAACTTTTATTGTCACTGCACAACATATATACAATGAGATTGGTGGAGCTCCCTCAGGCAGCCCCCCCTAACACAATACAACTCACAGTGAAGACAGAAAATCCCATATCCAATAAATCATATTAACAAACACCCAGTCCTATGGCACCAGTGTGGACATGTTACATGTTGTGTCAGTCCTGCAAGTCCATCGTACTATGTAGTTATGATGTTATTTCACATTCAGGAGTCTGACAGCCTACGGATAAAAACTGTTCTTCAGCCTGTTTGTGCAGCTGGATATGCTTCTATATCTCCTTCCTGATGGTAGGAGGGTAAAGAAGTGGTGACCAAGGTGAGAGTCATGACTATCTTATAAGTATTGAATGAAATATTTAACCTGTATGTCAAAAGAGATAATTGATGTCATCTAAGTTACTACGGATACATACGAAAGTGGAAATTAATAGAGTTGATACAAAGTTACAAAAATGCTAAAAAAGTTTAGTGAATGCATTTCACATTTATGATTTTTACGGTGTTACCTCAGTCATGTGATTGAGATTCAGACATTTCACAACTGTCAGTGGTTATAACCATCCCAACATCCTGCTGTCATGTACTTCACAGCTGGCTTTTGACAAGCAGAGTCAATGGAGATGCTAGCAGTAAAACCACAAGTTATGATCATGTGATGTCTCACTGAATGGCCTTATTGCTTAGTAATCAAATTGCCATTCCCAAATGTTGTCATTAAGGGAAGATTATCTATGTGCTTCAAAGAATGATGAAAATTGAACAGAGATGAATTTCAGAAAAGGAAATGCAATAGTCTAAGCATATACAAAGAAAACATTTTGTTAGACATGGATGTGGGAAATAATACAAGACAAGTCAGAAAAAGTGATTAGATTATCGAGAAATTGATGAATTTTTGAAAAAGGTGACTCTTCAACCTTTGTGGTTTAAACAGAATTTTATTTGTGTTTTCCTACATGTGAAAAAGGAAAAAGAAAATCAAATGTAATTATTTTAATTGTTTATCATGAAAAAAGTGTGACATTTAGTGAACGATTCCAGAAATGAAAATAGATTTACAGCAGGAGTTGATGCACATGTTTTATTTTGAAAAAATATATAAATATCTGAACAGAATGAGTTGAAACTATCCATAAGAAAAGAAGATTTAGAAGGTTCTTAGAATAATATATCTAGAGTTATGCTAAACAGGAGTATGAAAAAAGATATGTGATGTAATCCGATGATCCATGAGAAAAAAAAAATGAATGTAAGAGAAAGGTTAATAGAAAAAATAAAAATCGGACAAATATCCAGTATTTTATTATATGTAAAGATACAGAAAGATTTGATTCTTTGATTTGAAATCAAAGAGATAAAGAAGATTAAAATTAAAAGAGACAGAAATCCCAAAGCTATTTGTATGAATTAAAAAAGAACCCAAAAACTTGTTTTCAAAGTGATTGAAGACAACTAAAGAGAGACCTTCTGGCCGACTGCATGAAATTGAAAAAAAAAATGATAAAAAGATGTGTGATGAGACTGAAGTGAGCATGTGCTAAAAAGAGAATCTTAAAGATCTGGATTAGGATGATAATAGTATATTGAAAAGTAGAGTTGAAACGATTGTTATAAATTGTACGTCCAACCCACCTAGGAACCTCGGAAGGAAGGCAGGAAGGAAGGAAGGAGGGAAGGAAGGAAAAAACAGTGCAACTATGGATAGTGTAACTGAAGAAAGACACTTTGGAGTGGTTCTCCCAAAAGTGGTGTTCAAAGAGCAACTGGACTTTCTTGGGTTTTTTTTCTCCTTGAAGAAAAAAGAATGAAGCACAACTGAAGAAGCTTCTTGGATGAGAAGCAAAAGGGGGAAAAAACAAGTTGCCTTTTGAAGAGCATTATTGGAACAATGATGACCTCAATGATTGGGAATCTCCATAGATATTTGGAGTGTCTCTGTTACTCTCTCTCTCTCTCTCTCTCCTCTCTCTACACCCCCTCCATTTGTGTGTGTGTGTGTGTGTGTGTGTGTTGTGTGTGTTGTGTGTAGGTACATTTTTACCTGAAAATTGGAAGAACTCTTGTCTAGATGTTCTCTACAAAGAGAAATGTATGTATTATACAAGATCTATAGGCAATAAATTACTTGACATTTCTGGAAATGTGTTTAACAAAATTCTGAAAGAAAATAATAAAAATAATGAAAACAATATGGGCTGGGTTTGAGTAGACAGGTTTTTGCTTTTCAGCAGTTGTCAGAAGAAATTTGAATGTAATAAATTATTACCTGTTTGTTGATTTAATGAAACTATTTAGTAAAGTAAACATAAGCCTCCATGATGAAATGTTTTGTGTGAATATGGAGTTGAAGTTTGAATGACAAATGCAATAAAATAGTCTTTAATAAAACTAAAGCATATTTGAAAATAAAATAGTTCAACACTTAGTGGGAAGGAGAATAATGTGATATCCCTTTGGTTCTTCAGTGTATTTACAAATAAATTTGACAGAAATGCTCATGCTGATGTTAAATGTGTTGATTAGTTGAAGATAGGAATGTGCATCACTTCCATATTTGCTGTTAAGAGCCCAATAAATATTTGCAATAAATATTATATAGATTTCATAACACAATAAGAAATGTAAATTTGAAAATGAATGCATCACAGTAAGTTGTGATGGACAAGGAAACTGAAGTCAATGATTTCACATTATACAAAATGGTGACAAAACTAGAAGCAAGTAAATGAATTTGTGTGTATTGGTGTGATGACCCAGGACAAGGCACAAAGGCAACACAGCCATCTGATAGTTCGAACTTCCCTTTATTGCTCCAACTTTTCACCAAACACTCCCACATTTATGGCAAGTTCTGGAGCAAAGTGCTCTCTCTCTCTCTCACACAGCAGCCTCTGTTAGCACAGCGGCTTCAAAGCAAGAGGTCCAGCGAGGCAAAGGAACAAGGCAATGAGTCCACAAAGCAAGGAATAAGGCAATGAGTCCATGAAGCAAGGAATAAGGCAACGAGTCCTGCAAACTCCGAACATTGGCAACGGCACACAAAACTCCATGAATTCAGCATTTGTTCCTGACGAATGCCCCTCCCCACAGCATCTCCTTAAACCTTAGTCCCCAGGTGTGCCTTGTGAAGAGAGGTGGGGCACTCTCCTCCTGAGTCATCGGGTCAGTCTTTCCCACCTCTGCACTCTTTGTGCTTGGGGGACGAGGCGATCCTTGCTCATTGCCTGAGCTCCATCACTCCTCATTTCCATTGCCTGTCCTCTCTCTGCCCCTATTTCTCCCTGGTGGCAAGCTGTCCCAAGCCCCACAGGCCTGGGGTTGCCTTGTCCTGCTCCTCCCCACATTCCTCCAAAGCCCACGAGGCTGCCCCCTTTACCTCCATCAGTCCCAGCTCCAGCTCATCCTCCTCCGTGGATTCAGGCTCCGATGGGGGCATGACAATTGGTAGATTATTCTTGAAAGATGGGTAGTACAAATGCCAGTGGAAAAAAATGGATAGCATAATGTCTGTACTTTTTTTTATGTAGACATGAAAATTATGTATTTAAATTGAAACTTAAAATTGAGTATGGTAGGAAAGGGTTACTTAAGAAGTGTGGGTAAAAGATGTAGAAACATGGTAAAGTATGAATTAGTGTTGAATGAATATGGACTGAGTATTAAAGTGAATGACCAGTTTCAAAGAAAGTAATTTGATCATATAATGAGGATCTAACCGCAGAAGAAATACATAAAGAAAAGTGAATGGGTTGAGAAGAGGACTTAGAAAGTTGTAATTGGGTGGAATGGATGCAATCCTCAGAGAAACAAAGAGAGAGAAAGGAAAAATTTAGAGAAAAAACGACAATGCATAATATGGTAAATAGACCTGGCAGAAATAAAAATAGTTTGAATGATATTAACTGAATTTAACTAGGTTTCCTTTTCTTATTCCTGCTTTTTTACTTCTTTAATTTCTTTGGCTTATTTTTTACTCCTTTTCTGTGGTTTGCCTAATGTTGCTTATCTCAAAAGCAAATACTTTGATTGGTATGTATACATGAAATATCTGACATATTTATACAGACCTAATCCCCTTTATTAGACAGAAAGCAAGAAATAATCTGTGTAGCAATAGACTGTACTTTATAGTAATATAAACAAAAGACAATAGGAAGCATGAAAGACATCACAGAGTGATGGGAAAAAAGACAAATAGAATAAACAGCAAAAAAGAAAAAATAGAGGAGGTAACTTGATCCAGGAATGCATTTTACAAATGCCGTTGCATAAACTCAATATTCGTTTAAGCAAGAAAGGATTAAAGGATTAAGGATTCCAGAAAAGATAAGAAGCTGGGATTTGAATAAAAAGAGGAAGATGTAATAAATCCGGGGTGGTTGTTGGCTCATCTAGAAGGCCAGCAGAGTTTCTTACTTTGATTTCCTCAGATGGGTAAAAATGGAATGGAGAGCCTAAATATTATCTGTAGTGGGAGATCAACTCTACTTAACTTTTTTTCTAAAAGTTCCCAATTCAAATTGTAAATTATAAGATGTTCAAAACATTGATTTACCTTATTTCCCTGTTTTTCCCATTGTGTGTGCATGCGCAGGTGTGTGTGTGTGTTTGTGTGTGTGTGTGTGTGTGTGTGTGTGTAGTTGTTAAGCTTTTAAGTTTTCTACTATTACAGTAATGTTAGAAGTTCTGGAAGTCATTTCATAAAACAGAAAAATAAAAATGCTAATTATTATGATTCATCTAATAATGAATATAACACTAAATATCAATATTGTCTAAATAATTTATAGGGCTTTTTTAACATGGGAAGATCTGTCTGCTCTGTAGATCAGTTAATGATTTTATTGCTGAAGTAGATTTAAAATCAAGAATATCCCAATTCATAAGCAAAGCTTGAATGTTATCTCAGACTGTGATGAACATTCTTTTATATCCTGGGCATTATTTTTATCACACATCTATTTCAGTTTAATTTACATCATCTTAGCAACCCATTTTTTAGTCCCTTCCTTTTTTCAGCTATAATATCTCTGGGACAATTGAAGCCAGCGACTGTAGCATAAATGTCTATTGATGACAGCCACAAAGATTCTGCTACAAAGTAATCATGAAGAAAATTGTACTGAAAATAATAAAAGGAACAAAGATTTCCACATAAGAAAATTGCACTCATAAATCTAACTTGAATATTCCATTTGTAGAAATTTCACAAGACCTCCATGAGGCAAAACCATTCATTCTAAATGCAATCCTTTAATATATAAGATACAAAATGGCTATCTCATTAACAGAAATTAAAATGCTAGATACACAAGTCTAAATGTTATCAGTTATTTATTAATTTTGTGTTGACTTGAATTAAAAACAAGTGATTTCACAAATAGTATCAATATTAATTCCATAATTCTTGAAAGGATTGAAATTTACATTAGATTATAATCTTAAATAGACTTTTTTAAGTTATAAAATGAGGTACCATTAGTCAGTGAACTGTCCAGAATTTATAAAGACATTTCAGATTTATATTGGAAGTGTAAATTACAAAAAGGGAATCATATTTGGTGGATGAGTAAAAATCTGGATTCAACTACACACACAGAGTCAGAAGATTTTTAAACAATATACAATTGATACCAGAGCTTTTTCTTTTGGGGTTGGTAAAAAAGTCATGGAACTTTATTTTTTGTACATGGTAACTGCAATGCGATTATTGTGTGGAAGTTGATTGTCCCAGAGCACTTTAACTTCTTCATTTTCTGCTACTTTGTCCATTTTATGATCCTATCAGTTCTTGATTGCAGGTAAATGATATTTCTTGCAGATATTCCAAAGCACTATTGTTGCTATTTTGTCATGCCATTGATGTTCTTTCCAGAGGGCACTTTATTCCTTCAGTTTTCACCATTTTGCCCCTGATAATGGTAAGAATGGTCCATTTGTTCAGTCCAAACTCCATTAAAATATCTTGGCTGTAAATTAGGAGAGTGTTGAGCAGTAATTCTATTTTTTTCCATACAGCTTCAGATTTCTATGTAAAGGAGATGGGATAGCCTGGCAAATATTTTTGTTGCTTGATAATAGTGGCCTGTCTTGTTCAGTATGGTTGACAGAGGAAGAAATGTAATGACAAACGTAGTGATAAAAATGAGTCTTCATGAAAAACTTGCCATCTATCAGCATTAATCAGCAACTGTGTTTTCATTTATTTATTTATTATTCGTATTTCTATGCCGCCCACTCTCTGAGGACTCTGGGCGTCTTACAACAAAGACAACATGAACAACATATTGCCCCCAACAATCTGGGTCCTCATTTTACCCACCTCGGAAGGATGGAAGGTTGAGTCAACCTTGAGCCGGTGAGATTTGATCTGCTGATCTGCTGAACTAGCAGTCAGCTGAAGTAGCTTCAGTACTGCACTATAACCACCTCGTCTCTTCATTTATGCCAAGAAATCTAAATCCAGCTCACATTGAATTCCATTGACACTTATCAATTGCCAATTTGCTTTTCCTATTAGAGAATGTGCTTTTCTTGTAGAGAGCATAAGCTTACAATAAAGCTTTATATTCATTTGAACTGCTTGGACTTCTGATTTTCCACGCTAGATACTTACGGTAGATGCAATATCAAAACAAGTGGAACACCACTTGAACACCATTAGCATTAACAAAATCACCACCAGTCAATTGTAAAACACAGTTTTACTTAGAACAGCTTATATTCTGTTACAAAACCTTTAACACCATCAAACAACATCTGCCAATCCCAGAACCTTCGGAAGAATTCTAAACAATCTAAACATCTGTCTGATTGTGAGCCCAATAATACAAAAAAAATAAAGCATACAAATGTCACTGAATTTTATGTATCATTTGAAATTATCTTGAAATAAGTTGAATAGGATACATTTAAAATGCCAGCAGCTAGATGGTAGTCATATGCAACATATTACCATATTTTATTTTTGAGGATAAATAATAAGCTATTGTTTGGGAACATTTTTATTGGGCTATCATTGAGTCATATTTTCATATGCTGGTTTGAACAAACATTTGGCCAAATCATGACTTTCGCTGAATATGTCCTTCTCCACCCACCACCTCTCATAAGCCACGTTCACCAATATTATGGTGAACGTGAGGTCTTACAATATTGTAAGAGGTCTTACAGTATTAAACAGAAGTGCAAGCTAAGCTTATCTGCACAAATACTATTTTTGTGCAAACCTAAAATAGCCATAGCACTTAGACTTATATACTGCTTTACAGTGCTTTACAGCCCTCTCTAAGCAGTTTACAAAGTCAGCAATTTGGTCCTCGGTTGACCCACCTCAGAAGTCTGGAAGGCTGAATTGATCTTGAGCCTGATGAGATTCGAACTGTGAAATTTCAGGCAGCTGGCAGGCAGCAGAAGTAGCCTGCAGTACTGCACTCTAACTACTGTGCCACTCTAACCACTGTGCCACTGAGGCTCAAAATATGGATTCTTTCTTCGTGATATAAATATTGTGTGGCTCATTAAATATAATTTGGAGAATATTATGACACAAGCTCCATACTATAACCATAGAACTGCAAAGGACAAAAAACAGAAAATTAAAATGGACTATTAAGAGATTTTAACACAGTGCATTCTACCTCCAACAAGCAGTTCTGGAATCTGAATGCTGAATAGTATCCATAACTGAAACTGAAAACCTTGCCTTATGCTCCAAAATAATTTTGAAATTGAAAAATGGGGAAATCATGAATAGGGGAGTCTCGGAAGCCTGGACGAATAAAACCTGAGGTTTGGAAGGAATAGGTTCAATAATCTATTGTAACGTATTTTTCCTTCCGCGTGCCCAGCAGAAAACAAATCATTTCTACAGATTATATTTTGTCTGTTTTATTTATGCGACAATAAACTTGGGCTTACTTTGGCAGACAATGTCATTTCTTTTCAAGGCAGAATGCAGGAATTAAGGATTCTGAGATCATAGGAGACTCAAGAAGTAAATATGATAGACGATTCTTCAGGACAAAGACATTAAGTGACTATTTTCTGGTAATGGCTGCACCAGACCTTTTCTGCATGGAAGGCAAATTTTCTTCTTCTAAATTACAGCTCATAATGATAGGAGCCCAGCAGCTGTTGGCATTGCTGTGATGGCTGTATTTTCTTTTTCCTTATATGATGTAAGCAGTAAACAAAGTATTTATGGCACTGGAACAGAGACAAATACCAGTTTGTAACATGACCATCAGACCACGCCCACAAAATAAGCCACACCCACACCCACAAAACCGGTAGTAAAAATTTTTTGAACCCACCCTTGATCAGAGTACAAAGCATAGGGGCCACAGGATCTAGATATTTTAGACTGAACAACATACAATAGCAAGGAGGTTATAAAATATATAACCTTAACACAATAAAATATAAAATCTTAACACAAAAAACAAAAGAGGATGATATTAAGTACAGCAAAGGAACATTGCAAAATCACCTCGGTCCCCTGGAACTCCCAGACCTTATAACACAGACAGCTCTTGAGGGGCTTGCAAGCATGATGACAAGGATGGAACTAATCTCACTGCTGGAGGGTGGGAAGAATCCCACATACATGGCATGTATGGCAAAGAATGCCTTCCATCTGGGACTCACCAATGAAATTTCCTGCAGATGGGACCCACAATGTGCCCTCTCTGCCAGATGCGATAGACAGGCAGATGTAATCAGGGATAGGCAGTCTCTCAGATAACCCAGCTTAATGCCATGAAGGGCTTTAAAGTTCAAAACCAGAATCTTGCCTTGGACTCCAAAACAGACTGGCAATCAAATGCAGTTCATGAAGCAGAGAGCAACATATACTGCTCTAGTCTTTTGGTCTTCATGTAAGGATTTGCCTTCTTAAAATCTGTCCTACCATCTGAAGTTAGGAATAGTCCTCTTCATTCATAGTAATTCATTTGTTCATTCAGCTAAAACAGATTAGTATATATTTTCTATATGGGTTTTGTATGCACAGTTCTAGCTTGAAAGTTGCCCATTGGGTTCAGGAAAGTTTTGTACATTCTAAGAAATAGGCACAATGGGCTTTTCTGCTGTAAAAACTCTTAAAATTCTTAGAATTGGGTTTGTAAAAGAAGATGATGCCCTCTTTTGTTATATGGAAGAAATGGTCAAAGATTTCTGTTTTATGTTTATTTTTCATGTTTTTTTATTCAAAATGTTGCACTAGTTAGCCATACTGGCAGAATGGCTCTCTCTTCACTAACCAATCATATTAAATCATTGATCAGGTCAAATTGGTTAGGAGCAGAAATAGTAAAAATGTACTAAATGTCAGGTGCAAGGAACCAGAAACAACATGATGAATTGCTCAAGTAGTTTCTTTATTGCTGTTCACCCACAGGCAGGAATCGTACCAGACTAAAGCACACTCTGCATAACTATCAGATAAATCCTATAAAGATTTTAGGAAAGAACCTTTTTGGGACTCTTTCTACACACCAAATATTCAAGGGTGATTTGCCTCTTAGTTCGATGGGGAAGAGTCCCTCCCTCCTGCAAATCAGCACAGATTCCATTACAGTAAATGGAATATATGGCAGATTTAAAAACTGGGCTTTTTAAAAATATTAGGTAAATTAATCACATCTAAACATGATAAGTTGCATGCAGATCTAATAAATAAATACATTTACTATTTTTCATTTGCATTTGCACCCACACTTACATAGATACAAATAATCCTGCATTTCTGTGGTATTTCAAGCTCTGTTTTATTTTTCTCATTTTCTTGTCTTACAATTTTGTACCGGGATCATGAGTCATTTTCAAATTGTTGTCAGCCACACAAATGCTGCCTGAGAACAAGAAAGAGCACAGGATCAGTTCCTGGTGGCTTTGTGATACTGAAATGAGACAAGAAAATAAGCGTGTCCAGGTCATACAGATAAATCTGCACACTTTAATTATATTTTTACACTTTGCCTCTATGACTGTGTATTTTCAAAGTAATAATAAATATTTCTAAAGTCTTCTTTCAAAGGTTTTATCTTTAATAACCCCCATACAATATTCTGTCAGATTGTTATTCAAAGACTTTAAAAAGATGATTTAATGTTGTGCAGTAGTCTTAAAAGGGGCAGAGCAATGTTGGCATTACTTTTTGTGGGGTTTTTTCAAGCAGGAAAATGAGTTTCCTGATGCTAAATATGCATTCTTTTAAGTCATGTCTATTTTGTGTAAGCAGGCAGAATATTTTGTATAGGTTAAGTATGTATTTGACAGAGGCAGCATTCTTTCACAATTATGAACATGTTGAAATCTAAATTTGGTTTAAGTTTAAACCCCAGATTCCTTTACTTGGAAATATTATTAACACAATTCCTTCATCACAAGTTCATTCCATTTATTTAATCAAATTTATATGGACAGCCATCTCGTACAAAGTGACTCTGGGTGTTGTACAACAAAGACAACCATTACAATTGAATATAGAAATCAGTTAATACAAATAATAATATAAATAAAATCAATATTGTGAAAGGATGATTTAAGATATCTGTTGCAATATTTTTAGGATCAGACTCAATAATAATATTTAGAGTTAGAGATTCAAATATATTTCTCTTTAATTATAGTAGGCATTCTATATTCACTGAATATTCACAGATAGAAGCAAGGAAAATGGCGAAGGTGGCTCCTTATATATACAAAGGGTGGAGCCAAGAGTAGGAGTGGTGAATTATGAATACATTAAGAAACAAAGAATAAGTTAACCCCTGATATCCCATATATACATTATTTACACATTAGGGAATAAGGCATTTACATCTGACAAATCCCCCTCTAAATGCCGGTTCGCTATACAACACCAATTACATTCAGATTCAGGACAATATAATACATACAATCTGGAAGTTAAGTATTTGTGCTGTTTAGAAGGTAAAGGCTTCGTCAATATGTCAGCCAATTGTTCAGAGGTATCGCAATGTACTGCTTTGATAAATCCATCTTGGGACAGTTGTCTCACATGCTTAAATTTTATATCTATATGCCTGGATCTTTGTCCAATGGCATCGGATCTAGATATTTCAATGGCCGCTTTATTATCTTCATGCATAACAAAAGGCAAAGCAGGTTTTTTCCAAACATCTGAAATTAAATCATTAAACCATACAAGGTTATTTGCAGCTTTAGATAAACAGACATACTCCGCTTCTGTGGTTGAAGTGGCTACCAATTCTTGTTTACCAGTGTACCAGTAAACTGGACAGTCATTTAACAGAAAAATATAACCAGAGGTACTTTTTCTGCATGATGTATCTCCAGCCCAATCCGCATCTGCGTAACATGTAAGTCTTGGTTCTTTGTTATCACTAGGTTCTAATACTAGACAAAAGTCCAATGTACTTTTCAGATATCTTAAAATTCTTTTGACAGCTTCCCAGTGATACATTGTTGGTTTACTAACGTGCCTTGATAATAAATTGAGTGGTAATGCAATATCTGGTCTGGTCCAATTAGATATATAAAGAAGTGAACCTATTACTGATCTATAGAATGTATTATCCTTGAATTCAGGGGAAGATTCAATAGTATTTCTAAGGAAATCAGTTTGCATAGGAGTGTCGCAGGGTTTGGCATTGTTTAAATTACATTTGTTTAGAAGTTCAATAATCTTATCTTTCTGAGTAAGTTTGAAACCCTTTCTAGTTTTGTTAATTTGTACACCAAGGTATTTGTTTATTTTACCTAGAGATTTCAACGAGAAATGTTCATTTAACTTGTTTACAAAGATTTCTCTTCTCTCTCTGTGTTTTCCTATATATAAAATATCATCTACGTAAATCAATACAAACTCAACGTGATCATCACTCTTTTTGACAAAGAAACAGTTATCAGCAGTGGTAGCTTTGAAATCCATGGTTTTAAGTACTTTTACCAAGCAATCGTACCATCTTTTGCCAGATTGCTTTAATCCGTATAAGCTCTTGTTCAATAGCCAAATTTCATTTTTATTAGTGTATTGACTGTGAGGTGCTCTTACGTATATCTCCTTATCTAGTTTTGCGTGTAGGTACGCAGTCTGTATGTCATATTGGAATACATCAAGATTGAGTGTGGATGCTACTACTAGAGCTGTTTTAACACTCTCTGTTCTTACTGTGGGGGAGTATGTGTCAGTATAGTCCTCCGGATATTTTTGTGCATAACCTTGTGCGACCAATCTAGCTTTGTATAAGGTATTGCCTCCTAGATTCTTAATTTTATAAATCCACCTGGTACCAATAATTGTTTTATCTTTGGGTGCAATCGCAGGTGTGAATACATTTAATCCTTGTAAGCTCTCCATCTCCTTTTTCATAGCTAGTTCCCATTTTTCTTTTTCCTCACGAGGTAGTTTTAATACTTCCTCATATGTATTAGGTGTTATTTGTTCACCATCCATATGCATTATGTAATCTTTGTATTTATTTGGTATTTGATTTCTGTTGTTCCTAATAGTTCTTTCTGGTTTGCTATGGTAGTCATGCAAATATCTTGCTTCCTTTTTTGTTAATGTGTCTGTCTTTATTTTGTGTTTACTATTTGTCCATGTTTTGGTTTTGTTTTTGCCCCTGTTAATATTTTGATTTTTTATCGTCCCTTCCTCACTAGATTTGATATCCTTGCATTTGTTCGGAAATATTTCATTAAGATGTAATTTAGACCAGTTGGCCTGTTCATGGAACACAGCTGTTCTGGAAACTATAAATTTATTATTATTATCAATGAATCTGTACCCTTTGGTGCCAGTTTCATATCCCATAAATCTTAATCTTCTGGATACGTTTTCTCCCTTTCTCCTCAATTGTTTGGGTATGTGTACGTCTGCAGTGACCCCAAATATGTGCATGTGTGCTAATTTTGGTTTCCTATTATACATCACCTCATATGGTGTCTTATTCACAATACTGGACCAGGTTCTATTTTGAGTGTAATTTGAATAATGTAGGGCTTCTGACCAAAATTGTTTGCCTAAACCAGCATCCTCTAATGTGCATCTAATCATGGTTTGTAGTGTGGAATTTTTTCTCTCTGCAATCCCGTTTTGGAACGCAGAAAATGGACTAGATGTGTAATGTAACATCCCTCTATCCTTTAGCCATTGGGAGAATTCCTTAGACATGAATTCACATCCCCTATCTGTCATGATTTGTTTTATTCTGATATTATGTTGTGTTTCTATGCGTTTATAAAATTCCTTAAATTTTTGAAAGGTTTCATCCTTGTGTTTTAATGTGTAAACAAAACCATAGCGACTATAATCGTCTACTATTGTTAGGAAGTAACGTTTTCTATAAGTGACTGATGGAGTTAATGGACCAACTAAGTCCATGTGTACTAAGTCAAAAATTTTGTTAGTAGATCTGGTGGATTTTTTTTTGGCCTGGGACTAGTTTTTAATTTAGTAGATTTACATACTGAGCATTCCAAATAATTTTCACAATTTTTTATTTTGACACCTTCTGCGTGTTCAATCATTTTTTGTACTACAGGAAAACTTGCATGTCCTAACTTCCTATGTAAGATATGAGCACACTCGTCATGTATTGGTTTACCTATTTTTGGTTTTTTCTCATTGTGTGTATCTGTGTGATCATGAGATATTTTGCATTCATCATTGTCACTGTTACTAATATTTTCATCATCTGCCTCAATGCAATCTTCCATATTTGAATCAATATTATGTAACCATCTTTCTTTTGTTATCAGATAGGGTAGGCCTCCTTTAATCATCACAGTGCCTACATTAGTTTTATTCTTCTCTAAAGTTGCTTTTCCCTTTGAGAAAACTATATTGATGTCAGAATCTCTGCTTAATTTTATGACACTTAGTATGTTATGAGGTATTTCTGGTATTAACAATACCCCCTCTATTTTTCCTAGACCAGGCAAGGTCACATTCCCTCTGCCTAGTACTTGAACTTTTTCTTGGTTAGCTACTTTTATTACAAACTTATCTTCTGTAAATGAAGACAATATATTTTTGTTATTAGTGGTGTGATTAGTTGCTCCAGAATCAATAAGCCAATTATTGTTCTCATTTGGTTGCGTTTTGGTGCTATCTTGTTTATTTAGTCCATTCAGTGAACCAGATTTTCTCTCTTTTGAATTTTCTCTGCCCCCTCTATTTTCTCTGTAATTTGGTGGGCTTCTATATTTATGTCTGTCTGTGGAAGACTGTCTATAATTGTATTTATTCCTATATTCTGACCTATGTCTTTCTTTTGAGATTTTGGGGCAATCTCTTCTATTGTGTTCTCTGGATCCACAATTGTGGCATTTAAAGTTTTCATTATATTTTTCTTGAAAAGCTACCTTCCTAAAAGGTTTGTGTTCTGTGTGATTGCTATAACGATTTTTCCTTGAATTGTCTTCTGCTATCAATTTGTTAGATAGACTTTCTATTGACAAATATCCTAGATTGATGGTGTCTAAGTGTGACATAAAACTATCCCATGATGAATCAAGTGAGTTGATAATAACACTTTTCATTGTTTGATCTGAAATCACTTCCCCCCTCAAATGCAGCTCAGCTCTTATTTTGTTTAAAGATATTAAATGCTCACTTATGGAAACCCCTGGTTTTACTCTGGAAGAAAAGAAGTCCTTAGACATTCTTGTGGTGGTTGCTACACTATCGCTGTGAAACAAATTAAACATGCATTGAATTATTTCTGAGACAGTTAGGTTTGGTTTGATGCTATGATACATTGCAGGAGACACGCTAGATATTATTAAGAAAAATGCCTTATGGTGTAAACAATCTATTTTTAAAGTCCAAGGTCTTCTTGGGGGACTAGTGATAAAGAATAGTAAATTTTCTTTCATAAAGACAACCTGAAGCTGTTGATACCATTCTTGTAAATTAATGCCATCAACTCTAAGTTTTGGGAAGTCATTGGGTAAGTTACCCACATTATTTTGTCCATTACTTACAACCTGAGGCAGTCCGTGGTCTCGTAAGTGTAGAAAATTGCAAAACGGCATGGGAATGCTCGCAACGAGTCTGCGCGGTTCTCTGGCCAGTTCAAGTCTTTCCGGACCGTCTACGTAGTTTCGCACATGCGCGTTGTTCATTTCTTCTTTGACGTCGTCGTGGAAGGTTCTCTCCATTGCAGCTCGCTCGCTTCGTTCCTCTTCAGACGAGTCGGTCTCTGGCTCGGTCTTAGGAGTTCTGATGGCGGCGGCTGTTCTTTTCTTTCTTTTGGGTGCGTTGGCACTTGCTTCGGTCTGCGGTGTAGGGTGGAATCGACATGGCTCTCTGGGCTCGGGCGTCGTCGTTCTTGAAGTCAGGATGGGAGCGTGCAGGTCTTGAAGCATCGGCTTGTTCGCTTGCTTCTTTGTTGGCGCTTTGGAAATTTTTAATTTTGGCCCGAATGCGGCAAAAAGCGTCTTCATTGCTGACTTTACTTGGGATTTCGTTAAGTCGTTCTCATTTTCTGATTCTGGCTCTTCCGAGGAATTTGAATCCTCCTTTTCACTTTCGTTGTCTGATAACGTTTTTGGCGCCAGAAATTTTGAACTGAGCATTTTGATTGGCTCTGCTTCGCTCACTTTGGAGGCTTGTTGAAACCAAGATGGCTGCCATTCAAAATTTCGCGCGGGATCACATCTTTTCTTTTTCATAACGACTCTCTCTGTAGTCACATCACTCACAGTTTTTTGGTCTTTGGGTTTCTCTTTAGCGATGTTTTTCTCTCTCGCTGCTCCGCTGTTCTTCAGCATTTCTTGGAGGTTCGCGATGAGGCTTTCATCATTCTTCTGGCTTTTTAAAATCTTTAGTATCTCTGACCTGAGTTCGTTGTTTTCTATTTCGATTTCTTCCTGACCATCATTTTCATTTATTAGTTCTTCTTCTTCAGTGGTATATTCTTCGGATTCTCTCGAAATCGCGTTTGTGGATTCGTTGATTATTTCTTGTTCAGTTTCTATTTCTTTGCTGTAGGCCCTGGTGTTGGGCCTATCTTTCTTAGACATTTTTAGGTATTTATTGAGTCAATTAACCATCCTCTGCTACCAGTTTGTTGCAATATTTTTAGGATCAGACTCAATAATAATATTTAGAGTTAGAGATTCAAATATATTTCTCTTTAATTATAGTAGGCATTCTATATTCACTGAATATTCACAGATAGAAGCAAGGAAAATGGCGAAGGTGGCTCCTTATATATACAAAGGGTGGAGCCAAGAGTAGGAGTGGTGAATTATGAATACATTAAGAAACAAAGAATAAGTTAACCCCTGATATCCCATATATACATTATTTACACATTAGGGAATAAAGCATTTACATCTGACAATATCATATGTGGTGCAACCGACTGGGGAGATCTCTGTTGTCAGAAGGTCCCCAGGCCTGATTTTAAAAAGTCATGTTTTGAGAGCTTTCGAAAAAGCCATGAGGTTGGAGCTATTTTTACCTCAGTAGAATGATGTTCGAGAGGGCAGGCAAGATAATATGTCTCCTGGGTCCTGTCAGATGGAACACTTTAGCAAATAGAATCCAAAGCATTCCTCTTCTGTTACCCTGAAGCCACCAATCACAGTACAATGTACTCCACGTTCAACCCCCAAGCTGTTCCAGAAGGATATTATGGTTGATGGTACTGAAAGTAGACAAGAAGTAAGGATAGCTAGGATGGATGTGCTTCTGCCAGAAATTCAAAAATTTGACCAACGACATTTCTGTCCCATGTCCAGGCCTGAATCCAGACTAAAAGTGGTCTGAATAAATTGCTTCATTGAGAGTCCATTGAAGCTGCTTTTCCAAAACTGTACCTAAAAATGGAAGGATGGATATTGGTCAAAAGTTGTCCAATATGGTGGTATCCAACAATGTCTTCTTGAGAAGAGAATACAAAAATCCCTCCTTATATGCCAAGGGAGAACCATATCTCTCAAGAATGAATTCATCGGTGTTAGAACCAACCTCCATATCACTGCCTGGGCAGCTTTGACCAATCAGGAGGAACAGATATCTAAAGAACAGGTAGCCAAGCTCCAGTCATAAGAATCCTGTCCAATTTTTCAGGTCCAACAGATTCAAACTGTTTCCAGATAGAGACATCCAGAAGCCTGGGGATCCAGTTCCAAGCATCTTCACAGGACCTGCACCAAGGCTGCGATTGCAGATGAGGGAAGCTTTATTACAGTCTGACCTGGTGATCAGTAGCAGCTATCAAAAGCCAGACCTCCAAAGGCCCATTGACCAGGAATCTGGATTGAGGTCTGGGTCCAGAATATGCAACTGGTACAAGACAATGTGCCAGGCTACTTCCAGCCTTCTGTCATACCCTCCTATTTCTGTCATCACTGTGACATTCTTTCCTTACCTTGATTCCCCTTGAATTCACTACACACCCTATTCCCGTGATGGCGAACCTATCCCACTCATGCTGGAAGTGGCACACAGAGCCATCTCTCCAGGCATGTGAGCTGTCACCTGTTGCTCTTCCGGGTTCTGGTGCACCGGCCAGGTGGTCTTCACGCACACGGGAGAGCCAGAAACTGGAAGACCAGGTGGCCGGTGCACATGCATGCACTGGAAACCAGAAGATCATCTTCCCAGCTTGCTCTTCCGGTTTCCGGCACTCGGTGCCAAAAAGGTTTTGGTGCCAACACTGCCCTATTCCATGCTTTCCAGTGCCAAAAAAGGGATCCCCATATTCTTTCCCAGTGACCACTCTTTCATTCAAAGAGAGTAGGATGTGTCCCCAGGCACTTCATATCATGCTCCTAACTCCATCAAGGATTTATAAGAATCCCCTCCCTTTCACATCCTCCCTCACCAACTGCTGTCCATCCTCTCCCCAATATCTTTTCTGATCAATTCTATGGAGGCATTCTGTTTTGATTCCATTCCTTCAGGCTCCTCCTGAAGATGAGTGTTCTGCTATTTCTAAAAGACTTTATGGACATTTTTCTCTGTATGGCTTGTGATAGGGAATTGAGTAATGTACCATGAATGCAAATTTCAATTGCTTTGATTTATTTCAATTTATTACTTGTTTCCTATTCCATGAGGCCAAATTAACTGAGCTCTTACAGAGTTTTATTGCTGAAAACATTTATTCCTGCAATTAAAAAAATTATATATGAATGTGTATTGATCATCTGTGTATGGAAGAAGAGAAAGGAAATGAACAAATTTATGTTCACAGCCAGTTTTGCAACCTTCCCATTTAATGCAAAGTAGCATAATAAATACATTCTGTTAGACAAATTTTAGAAATGTGATGTAAAAAGGAATAATGCAGATGTCAATTTCTGTAGCTGAAGTCTATATCTAGTAAGCATCCATGTGGAAGACTGGAAGTTGTCAGACAAATAATATATAACATTAATATGGACTAATATGGACAAAATTTAAATTCCCACAAAATATATGGCTGAGTGAAGCTATAAATCTCTGATGTATAGAGCTTTTTCAATGGACAGTCTATAAGAAGTCCACAGATGTTACCACTCTTTTGCAAACAAATCCAAGGAAGGTCTACATCAGTGTTTGAATCTGCTAATGGAAATGAAACATTCATGTTACATATATGACAACTCTTGGTAATTTATCAGGGAATGTCAGCCCTTAGAGGTAGGCAAAGTCAAGAAGTACAGCAAAGGGAGTCCAAGAAAGTTCTTTACTCTACTAATTATAGTAATAGAATCTTGAAACTCTCTTTAAGTTTTCTCTGTTCCATTTATACTAAACTAAATCAAGGCAGAGGTACCTTTATTTCTATTTCTTTTCCATGCTTTCTTCTTTCTCAAGGACTATATATTATTTTATGGAAATTACTCCTTAACTACATGTTTTTTTTCTTGTTCCCCTTTAACAATTTACTCACTCCTTTGCTATGCAGAAGATCAGCTCATCCCACATTTATAAAGTTATGTTGATAGCTTGATATGCCAACTGTATTAAATTTTGAACATAGTATTACATCCTTTAATAATATCCAGCCTGAAGTGCTTCAGCTAATCTAAAACATTATGGACAGACTTTTTAACTGGGCCCAACTGTAGAGAATGAGTTAAACCAGTTCTATAAGGTTCCAGTCTATTTCATTCAAAGTGCTTATTAAAATTTGTAAGACATTATAGAATTTAAGATCAAACTAAAGTATTTTCTCTCACAAATACAAATCTCTTAAAAATCTAGATTTCAAAATCTTTGGGAAAGACCCTTCTTTGTAACTCCCCAAATTTGAAGGCATGCTTAGTAGAGGAGGGAGAGAAGGACTTTTATGGGACTAATACCAGATTTAAACAATTTCTTATCAAATAAGATTAACTTAGCTGCCTTTGCTCCTTGACAGGAACAATAATAATAGCAGCAGCAGCAGCGGCAATCCAGGTAGTCCTTGAATTATGACCACAATTGAGTCCAAATTTTCTGTTGCTAAGTGAAACAATTGTCAACAAATGAATTTTGTCCCATTTTCTGAAAATTCTTGCCACAATTAAGTGAATCACTGCAGTTGTTAACCTGGTAACATAGTTGTTAAGTGAATATGGCTTCCCCATTGACATTGCTTGATAAAAGGTTGCAAAAGCTGATCACATGAACCTGGGACATTGCAACTGTCATAATTATGAGTCAAGTTAACAAGCATCTGAATTTTGATCACATGACCATAAGGTCATAAGTGTGAAAAACTGTCATAAGTCACTTTTTTCAGAGCCGTTTTGACTTCAAATGGTCACTAAATGAACTGTTGTAAGTCAAAGACTACCTGTAACCACAATCACAACAATAAACAATTTGGGTAATAATATGGATGGGTGCTACAATCTTATTAATGTATTTTAATGTGTTTCCTGATTGCTTATTTGTACCCTATGACCAGGGGTGGGTTCTACTTACCTTTACTACCAGTTTGCAACGGGTTCTCACATGCACGCTCACTTTGCTCATGGGCGCGCCAAGCTTCTGCGCATGCGCAGATCACCTATGATGACATCCAGGGCGGTGGGCGGAGCCTCCCGCCAGTTTTACTACCGGTTCTTGCGAACCGGTCCGAACCAGGGGCAACCCACCACTGCCTATAACTATCATTAAGTGTTGTACCTTATGATTCTTGATGAACATATCTTTTCTTTTATGTATACTGAGAGCATATGCACCAAGACAAATTCTTTGTGTGTTCAATCACACTTGGCCAATAAAAAATTCTATTCTATTCTATTTAATACTATTTTAAAATTGTTTTTATTTAAAATGCTGTTATACACCTGAGCCTTTTTATTAATGAAATTTCTTAATGAAAGTATAAATTAAATGTATAAATAATATATAAGTAGGCTATGAGAGAACTAGTTCTCTATCAGTCTTGCTTCTCTCAGGCAATGCCACTTCTATACCTAAAAATAAGATAACCATTGATAGTTTGCCTTCTAGGGATTTATCTACTGTCATTTTAACAAGATCTATTCAGAAAAAAATTACCCAGAGAGACAATGCTCCTGTAACTCTAAAAGGTAAAGATTTCCCTATCTAGTTGTCTGACTTTAGATGTAGTGCTCTTGGCCAAGGAGCCAGCACTGTTCAAAGACATTTTCCATGGCTGTGTGGCCAGCCTGGCTGTACACCAAAGGTGCACTGAACACTGTTACCTTCCCACCAAGTGGTACCTATTAATCTACTTGTATCTGCATACTTTTGAACTTTTAGATGGGCAGGAACTGGGACAGGAACAGGACCTCACACCTTTATGTGGCACCCAGGTCTTAAACCCAGGCTATAAGCTTTCCAGCTGATAAACTCAGTGTCTAATCACTGAACCTGCCCTGTAACTCTAAGACATGTATATGTTTCTTCAGTGCCACCTATAGAGACATTTGTACTAGTTCTTACATGACTATTACTTCATCAATGCCCAAGATGCACAGGACATGTTTATAATACCCTGATGCTTTCAGATACCAACCCTGCTACAGCATGGAGTGTTGCCAGATTCTCTGCAGTAATGTTCAAAATTTGTTGGATATAAATTAGATTTAATCATTTAGTTTGCCATATTAGAGCACTTGATAGCTATAGTCTGAGTATCTCTCATTATGCAGCATGTAAGCAATAATGAAGCAACAATGAAGCTGATAATGGTATCGGGGGAAAAGTGTGTGTGTGTGTGTGTGTGCGTGTGTCTATACACACACACACATTTTTACCATGTGTACACACACACATATACACATACATGTATACATATATCAAAGAACAACAAAGAAATTTCTTTTTTTAAAAAAAGAGTTTTGGGAAGTTTTATAACTATTTATATTAGGAGATTGCATTGAGTATTAATAAAAAATAGTCTTCATCAACTTATATTTTGAACTAGTAGAACACCACTGCTCTATTTTCACTTTTTTCTCTACTATTTCGCAAATGTATGGTTTTGTAGCCATGTTTGGAAAAATATATGCTGGGCTTAAATAAATAAAAATAATATGCATCTCCATAACCAAGTATATCTAGGATATTGTTGGCATAATATTTTTTCATTGTGTATGCTTAATAAATTGGTTAAGTAACTTGTTGAATTTCTAGGTCTTTCTGTCTTCAGGTACCTCAGAATTGAAAACATGGAATGTTAAAAATAATGGCTGTAGATTACCATCACTTATTACAAGCATTTGGAAGACATCCATGCAGGAGGTGGCTAGCTTCTTTTTATTGTCACCATTCAAATCATCTGTCTTCCCATATAGAGATGCACAGACACTGGCTTCTGCCCTGACCCCAGGGGGCATGACAGCACTCAGTTTCCTGCAGCACTCTACCAGCCAAAATGGGGCACGGGGGTTAATTACAAAATGTGGGCTTTGCTTTGTGACATCCAGATCCAGCTAGCAAGGGGTGTGAACTGCACAGAAAATACACTTTTGTTTTGTTATGAAGAACTATCGCTAAAGTCAGATATACACTAAATGTAGACTGACTTTTAGCTACACACCTCCCCAGCAAACAGCAAATTTTGAAGCTCCAGGTAAAGAGGATTCATTTTAGGATGAGTAACCACAGTTTGCATGTTGGAGGTTCCTAAAGGAATGCTGGAAAACTCTGTATTTTAAACTCTGTATTGAAACTCTAAGTGTTTTAAAGAACACTTGAGGGAGGGGTGCAGAATAGCCCTTCTCTGTCTGAGGCTGTAGAGACCCGGCACCAATCAAAACACTTTTTGTGAAGCAACTGATCAACACTGACAGGGTAAGCCACTAGTATATGAAAATAAGAGCAAACTCCACTCCATTCTAGTACTGATGATATTAGTTTGGTAATGAAACATCTGCAAGAAAGCCATCAAGCTCAGAGAGAACCAAGGAACCTACAGTTCAACCTACAAATATTCTCTTCTATGGATAAACACTTTTTGGTTAGAGGGATTCAGAGTCTGCGTTACATGAGATGGCTCCCAGTGGATTTCATTCTAAATTTTGATATGATTTCTGTAAATAAGGAATGTAGAATTATTAATGGCTGAATATTTGATCCTTCATACATCAAAATAAATAAATAAATACAAAGCTAAGGGATAAACAAATAAAAAACAGATTTGAAAAAAAGAAAAGGCTCAGGAAAGAAAAAGAGTGAAAGGGTAAGAAAGAAAGAGAAAAAGAAGGAAAGCTGAAAAAGAATGACTTCCAACTTTCTTTGGTACAGATATAAGTTAAAAAAAAATCTTACTCTAAGATTAATATTTTTCTACATTATTATCATAACTCCTTATTTAATTATCAAAGCACAGATCAACTTTTAATTTCAGTTGGTCACAAAAAGTCCAGTAATGGGTCATATCACTTTAATGACTATTTGTTAACGAAACCACAACTGATTTTTTTAATTGCACCAAACTCTACATAAAACAGGAATGGAAAAATCTAAACTCTAGTGTAGACCCATGCTTCTCAACTTTGGCAACTTTAAGGTGCATGGACTTCAATTCCCAGAATTCCCCAGGCAGCATGAAGTTCTCCCATCTTAAACTTACCAAGCCTGAAAAATGCTGACTACAGATAGGGATTTTTCCATTCCTCTTTTACTGGTTCCTACTTACTTATGAGCAATCGTAATGCAAAATCTCAATTTTCTCAACTTACCCCACAGTAATAATAATGCAAAATCCTCATTCCCAACTCACTCTAGAGCAAAGATTTTGGGCCTGGAAGGCTTCCTGCACCACCCTGGAAGCCAAAGCAGGGCACATGGGGAGACTCCTGGGAGGGGAGAAGATGGGTAGGTGGGGGGCAGCCAGAGGTGGGATTAACTGGTTTTTTGAACTGGGCAAAGAGTTAACAAACCATTCACCTGAACCAGTGTGAACTGTCTGAATCCCACCTCTGCACAAAAGGTCATATCAAGGGTAGTTTTCTGGTCAAATTAAAATTATGGAGATGGAAGCCTTTTTTTTCCCAACCAATATTTATAGTGATGTGCACATATCTTTATTACACATAGCAATGAAATCTGGGAAATGATAAATCTTGCTTTTCAGTGGACATATTACAAGATGTCCATTTACTGCTGTTCTATATGATATACTGTAAAATAATTTTAATATTTAAAATAATACTAATTTCTCTGAGTTGTGACTATGACTTGAAGTTTTTTTAAAGAAATGAATATGACAAATGTTAACTAAAAGAGAATAATATTTATTTTCTTTTTCACGTAGGTAAAAGATTAACTGCAACTTATTCTTTAGAACATTAAAAAATTCACTTTGACGCATTTAGAAAGAAAGGGTCATTTCTCAGAATGCAGATCAGATTTATTTTATATATGCAGTTTTATTAAACATTTTTTAAAAAAAGAAAGTAAAAACTAATATACTTAATTAATATTAATATATTAATATTTATATTAATATAAAGTAAGAAAAAAAGAAAAGACAAAGAAAAAAATCAAAGAGAATGCTAAAAACTTAAGAAATGAAAAAGAAAAATAATATATATATATATATATATATATATATATATATATATATATATATATATATATATATATATAAAGAAGTAGTTTCCAATATTCTTTACAGCAGTTATAGTAGAATTATAAATTTATCTCCTGCTCTGTGGTTACAGCATAACTCTCTTCTTTTTTTAATCTATTTTGTATAAGCATTAGAACCATGAATCATAAGTTCATTTTTTTGTTTCATGTGAAAAGTTCATAAGAGTATAGAGCACGTAGAAGCACTCCACATTCTAGATTTTATGTCCTATCTGGGCTCTACCCACAGTCAGATAGATTGGAAAGCTCAACTGTCTTCCATTTTGTTGCACAAGTCTCTAGTCAGCTAAACTTTTGGTGATGATTTTTTTTCTCCAGTTTTTTCTCCAGGGAAAAGCTGTAAAAAGATTTTCTTTCCTTCTTCTTCCAATCAGAGTGCAGCTGGAAGAGATCTTGAAGATATTCTAGTCCAACCCTCTGTTCAAGCAGGAGAGCCTTTACCATTTCAGATGGGTAGCTGTCTAGTTTGTTCTTAAAAACCTCCAGGCATGAAGCACTTACAACTTCTGAAGGCAAACTGTTCCACTAGATAATTGTTCTCACTGTTAGGAACTTTCTCCTTAATTCAAAGTTGCTGATCTCCTTGATTAGTTTCCGTCCATTGTTTCTTAGCTTGCCTTCTGGTGCTTTGGAAAATAAGTTGACACCCTCTTCCTTGTAATATTCCTTTATCCTTCAGCTTAGAGTCAGGGTGAGGTTTTTTAAAAACAAATAGAGATTGGAGAGCAGAGATGGTGAGTTTAATTTTCACACCTAATTTTAGGGGGAGGGGGGAAGAGAAGAAAGATCAACTATTTAATCCCTCTCAGTTTTTGCTTTCTTTATTGAATAACTCTGGTTTCTGGGGAGGGAGGGAGTTAAAGCAAGGGAAAAGGTTTGGGAAGTTTGTCCTGAAGGTGCCATCTTTGCATGCAGGGAGGGAATGGCTTTCTAAAACCTTGGCAAGAATCACGAGAGGCTTGCAGCCTCCAGCCAGCATTCTGATTGGCAGCCAGCTAATGGGGCAGAAAGCTGCAAAAGTTTCCACCATTTCCACCAGGAATTGCACCTATAAACTGCTTCCAGGAGGCATGGGGAACAGGCCCAAATGCATCAGAACAGGTTAGTCGGGGTGTGTGTGTGTGTGGTGCTGTGGCGTCCTGAAAGTATGTGGTAAGGGTGAATGACCATAGAGATACTGCTGCTGTCATAAATTTCAAACAGGTTTCTATGTAATTTAGAGGTGCCCATCGTAACTCTGGTCATTCAGTGGCCTATAATTTCTCAAACATTATCTGTAATATATTCATAGCAACTGTCTGTATTATATTGTTGGGTTTGTTAACTGTCTTACATATTCTAAATCTATTGGATATAAAAAGAAAAATAAGAAAAATGTACTTTGACTATGCTGATTTAAAGATAGTTTATATGCTTATTATATGCTCATTAGCTACTGCATATTATAAGTGAACTCTCAGAAAAAAACTGTGACAAACTCATAAGTATCAAATGAATGTGTGATGATTAATAGAGTTTCATTTATTATGAAATGATTCTTTAATGATGATTGAAGACTAATACTTTACTTTTGACTCTTACCAAATGCAAAGAATCTCACTCTGATCAGAAATGATAACAGGAATAGATGTTTAAATTTAGAAATAGAATAGAGGCTATGGGGGATTTTTACAAGAACAGGACAGAGAGAAAAGCATTCCACTAAATATCGATTAATATATTTAATAATCACATTATTTATCCACAGTACATGTTATAGATGTAGTTTAATAGAGATACCTTTACTTAACATTATTCGCTTTTGGTGTTCAATGTGTATTTCTTTTCTTTCTTTTTTATTGATTTTATTCAATTTTTATTTCTGTAAATAATCCCACATTAAAATAAAACCCAACTTAATAAAACCATAATATATCAAGTGAAAATTCAAGCTGCCAATACAATTTTCACCTCTATTGCCTGAAAAAGTATTCTGACCCAATGTTTGAGGGAAAAATCTGGTCTTCACAGCCTTCAAAATGTTTATAAAGTATTAGTCTACTAATGAATTATCTAGTTAAACTTTTGAATCTGCTTTTTTGTGTAACAACATTAATGGGCTCATGTATCACATAGGAATAATGTGGCATGGTTTGTTTTGTTTCTGACATCATGTGATGTGAATCTAATCATTATTTTGACTTGCATTCCTAATCTGCATTTTACAATATTTTTGATAGATTGGATTTTCTTTTCCTTTTATGTAAAGACAGATGCAAAAAAATGAATTAAGCAGTTCTGCTTTCTCCCTACTGCTTGTCACCTGCTTTCCATTTTCTCCCATTTATTGATCATCATTTCCTTGACTTTTTTCTTGTTTTTTACAAGTTGAAAGAGGGCATTTTTTATTTTTGACATTTGTTCACTTTGAGCTTTAGCTTTCCTGACTTCATCTTTGCAGGTATGGGATATTTGCTGATATTCTGCTTTAGTTATGTGCCCCTCGTTCCACTTTTTCTACTTGTCCTTTTTGCCTTTCTGTTTATCAGAAAATTCTTTGTACAGGTATTGTGTGAGAGATCTCTTATTTTTCTTCTTCATTAGAATTGTGCTAGACTGAGCTTTTATAATCTCACTTTCAAAATTTCCCAAGCTTCTTGTGTTGGTTTCTCCTTGAGGATTTTCCTCAATGGAATCCTTCCCAAGCTTTCTCTAACTTTATTAAAATTAGCTCTCTTAAAATTCAAGACTCCAGTTTGACTTTGTTCTATTCCTAGTGCTTGCATAATGTTGAATTTCAATATTGCATGATCACTCCCCTCAAGGTTCCTATAACTTCAACACGTTCCATCTTTTCATTCTGTTGGTGAGTTTTAAGTCCAGTATGGCTGATCCTCTAGTTTCCTTTTCTACTGTTTTGGACACAACATTTTCTGCTAGGTTTCTCAATCTGATCTTCCACTAGGTGCAGAGTTTTTTTCCAGTTGATATCACGATAGTTAAAGTCACCCATTACTATTGTGGTGTACTTGCTACATATCTTAGTTAACTGAATAGGAAAAAATATAATCTATTTCCTCTGTTTGGTTGAGTAGCCTGTAGTATAACACCTAGAGCAATGTCATTCTTTTTTTTTCTTTTATATTGACCCAAATGCATTGAAGACCGTTTTCATTATTGTTCTGCTGTATTTCTGTAGAGATGTAGTTATTTCTTATATATAATACAACTCTACCTCATCTTTTAGTAAGTCTGTTTCTTTTAAACAATTTAAAACCCTCTAGCTGTATAGATGACCAACAATCTCATCATAATATTAAAAAACCATGAAGAGGGCGGGAGGGAGGGAGGGAGAGAGGGAGGGAGAGGGAGAGAGAGAGAGAGAGAAGAACCCTTAATATACAGAGCAAATAAAAATAAAAATGCAAAATGTAAAAAAAAAATACAAAAGACACTCCTGCAAATCTGCCTTTTGTCAGCTCCGGCATGCTGGCCAACTAAGAGCTGCCATTTTGCGGGGGGAGCAGTGACCACCCAGCTCTATGAGGAGCCAAGGGGGATGCACACTACGGTGCTGCACTGCCTGATACCTGTGGGAGCAACGGCAGGGCTGCCTTTCCATGGGGGAGTCGCGTGGCTGCCAAACAGGTAAGAGGTGGTCGTGCAGCGATGATGCCAAAGGCAGGAGGAAACACTTCCAATCTCCTTGCATCTTACTCCAACTTTCCTGGCAGCAATTCTAACTGTGCATCTTCCCTTGACTGTTATAGACTGATGACCAGCGCAGCGGCTGGCTCCCTTTCCCAGCGGGCATGGCCAAGCAGCCTGATGGACATGGGATAGGCCAGGCAGATGCTGGCTATTGAATATTGTAAATATTTCTGGATCACATGGGAGGGGGTTGTGCACGTGATTGGGTAATGGGTGGGTGGTGACTAAAGTATAAAAGGCGGTAGAAAGTACGGGCTGATAGCCCTAACAATAGTTTCTTTTGGATTGTCAGTGAGTGCCAGAAATAAAAAGGCAGTAACAGACAAGGTTTGTTTCTGTCCTTTATCCTCCTTAGCCTGGAACCTGACACCTTTTTTCAAAAATACAGATGAATTTTAACAGCTTTTCTAAAGCCTACTGATATGGAGCTGGCATTCTTGTTAATTAGCAACAATACATAATTTTAACACTTGGTATTACGGTAATATTGATCACTAGACTTTCCACAATCTACACTTTTCAACACAGTTTTATTATTTTTATGTGAATTTCCTATTGAACTATTTGTTTTCACAAGCAGCAACATCTGGTTAAATTATTTTATGTGCTAACTTTCTTCATGCTTTTTTAAATGTTTTGCTTAAAGAATTTCATTTAAATTCCTGTATATGAGTTAGTCATCATTGGACTTCAGTCAAGCATCTAACTTTGAAAAAAAGATAGATTGGAAAGACTTAAATTTCTGGAGGTGTTTATCTTCTCACTTCGCTTTAAGTACCTTAGTGAACTGCTTCTTAATGAGTCTCTCTTTCAGCCAAAGACCATCAACACCTTTTAATTAGGAAACTAGAAACAGACTCCTTAAGCACAACAGTTAACAAAAAGTACATTATGACTTAAACTGTCAGCGTCATTTAAACAATGCCTAATGCTACAGAATCTGTAGCTTTCTCTGTCACTCATCTTGTACGATCAGTTTTTTCTCCGTTCAAGAGCTTGAATAGTGTGAAAGCAACTATAGATCACAAATGTACATTTTGCATGGTGGTCATGTAATATGTAATGTATTAACGTAATCAATGAAGCCTTTCCATGAAAATCTGTAGGATGGAGGTAGGGGGTAAAAACCTGGCAAGATGGTAGAAGTGACTTCATGATTAAAGCCCTGCCCATTTTGTATGTATGAATGATGTAGTCAGACATACAAAAGGGATGGAGTTTTAATTGTAATCTATTACTGTTCCCTGGACAGCCTATGATACTTTATCTACTATCTACTATATCTAGCTATCATAAATTGCAATGTGTATAGACAGCTAAAAAAGAAACTAGCATGTAAGCCAGGCAGAAAACTTAAACACACTATGTAAGAATGATATATGAACTGAAGAACATTTTACTCTTTTAAAAGTTCCTTCTCATTTGAGAAATAGGTTCCAAATTTACAGTAGAAGTGTTCTCAGACCTTTCTTTCCTTATAGGCTTTCAAAAGCATGCCATATCTAATTATATATTACTCAGTGGTAGAGCTTATTCTGCAAAAGATACTAGATTTAGGTACTCACGAGGAAAAAATGGAAGAAGGGGATCCTATGTATGCTGTCTTGAACTCAGAGAAGCTGTGTATTAATAGTTGCTGCAATGGCTGTTACATAGATTTATTTATTTTTTTAAAAAGTAACACACTAAGACTTTTAGGTTAGTACTAAATATCTGATGTTATATGTACTTGACCTAATATAGAATGCCCTCTTAAAATCCTTGCAGGGTTCCCTTAGTTTTATCACCATAGAATGTTCTCCTTACTCAGTTACAAATAAGTCTGATGCTTGTGACATTTTGTTAGTAACCCAGGCTAAGGTGGGCCTCCACAAGAGTCTGCTGTTTTCATCATAATATTTGTACACTATGCTGCTTTCATTATTCTGTCCTCCTCCATTGAGGCTGTGTGCCAAGTAAAAATGTATTTGTTCATCCAGGAATTTGATTACATTTGTGCTGCTGTGCCGTCTGTTTGGTGGATTTTTTTTTGTTTTTGTTTTTAATGTTATAAAGATTTTCAGCTGTTCTGCAGCATCTAATTCACCGGGATAGTACTTGGACAGGAGCCCAGCAGAGCTGTATTTAAATTGGGAAGTCAACAAACAAACTAAAAGGAAGCAATGGAAAGGACTTCCATATTGTTGCCAAAATAGCTACATGGACATATCCATAAGGTCAGCTGGAGGTGGACTTTATGTTTCATGGTTCTAATTAGATGGTGTAAAGTAAAATTTTGTTAAATGCTCTTAAATAATAGTATCATGCCCCTGGATTTTTTTGAACAGTAAAAATACAGAATAAAAATATTATAAAGAGAATAGGTCTATTTAAATCTTCTGATAATACAAGCAAGAGACCCATTATTTGCTTATGTATTTTTCATCCAAAATCTATTGAGCAATATTCAATGCAATTTTCTCCCTAAAATAATTTAGATACTTGTTTGTCAGTAATATAAATATATGTATAAATATATTTCCTATATATGTAATAAATATATGTCCTATGTATCTTAAACTATCAATGAGTAATTATTTTCAGTATTGTGGCATAATAATTGCCATGAAATACATAAGACTACTTATACAATACATCACGTAGTCTGGCCAATTTGGATTTATAATATTGGTAAGATAACTTACATCATATAAAAAAGGCATTATGAATATTTGTTCACTATTTGTACTCAACTTTGTGAAGTGTAATCCATACATAGCTTCTTTCTCTGGTTGAATATTAGACATTAAATAGATTCTGAATACTTGAAGATTCATTAAAACCTTATCAATCATTGGATTTCATTAATCAGGAAAATATTTCATTTTATATGTATCCTTCTGTTATTATTTTTACAAATAACTCAAGGCAGCAAACATATCCAGCACAACCTTTTCTTCCTATTTTCTCCATAACAACAACAACAACAACACTGTGAGGTGAGTTGGGCTCAGAAAGAGTGACTGGTTCAAAGTCACCCAGCTGGCTTTCATGCATAAGGTGGGGTTGGAACTTACAGTTTCCTGGTTTCTAGCCTGGTGCCTTGACCACTAGACCAGGGGTGTCAAACTCAATTTCATTTAGGGCTGCATCAGGGCTGTGGTTGACCTCAGGGAGCCAGGTGGGCATGGCCAACTGGGTGGGCATGGTCAGCTTGATGCCACTTCCCAAACTGCTGGCATGTTTTCGCTTTGCATTGGGTAGACCAGGCCAAAGACATGCTGGCCCAATGTTTCCTCTTTGCATTGGGTAGACCAGGCCAAAGCCACGCTGGCCCAATGTTTCCTCTTTGCATTGGGTAGACCGGACCAAAGCCACACAGGCCCAGTGTTTCCTCTTTGCATTGGGTAGACTGGGCTGAAGCCATGTGGGCCAGCCCTTTATATTTTCCAGGATGGCCCTGTGGGCTGGATCTGATATTGTGGGCTGCATCCGGCCCGCAGGCCTTGTATTGGACACCCCTGTACTAGACCAAACTGTCTGTCTAGTGGAAAACAATGAAAATACCTTGAAAAGGATGTATGACAATGTCTGAGGGAGAATTTTGGAAAATAGCCATAGGTTCTCTTGGCTAGTTTGACATATCATACTAAGAATTAGCTTTATTATGGTTTGATTTATAATCATGGTTCATAGCCAAGCATTATATGTGAACCAAATCAGTATAATTTATTTTACAAGTTATGTTTAAAAAATGATGTGTGGCCTCTTCTCCAAAATCTGGGTTTTAAAAGGAGGGTGTTGTAATGACATCACTGGGTGAGATCATTTTCCACCATAGAATGAGGTACCATCAATATGCTGATGATACTCAACTTTACATCTCCATCCTGGCAACCGAAGTGATGATGAGGCTGCCCTTTCATGGTGCCTGGGGGCTGTGAAGGTCTGGATGGGGGACAACAGACTTTGGCTGAATCCTGGTAAAATCAAATGGCTTTGGGCATGTGGAACTTCTGGCTCCAGGAATGTAACATCTTTAATTCTGGATGGAGTTGCACTGCCCAAGACAGACATGCGCACAATCTGGGAGTTCTCCTAGACTTGCAACTTCTGCTCAATAAGCAGGTGGCAGTCGTGGCTAGGAAAGCCTTTGCAAAACTTTGTGTTGTGTTCCAGTTATGCTCTTTCCTGAATCAGGAGTTCCTGCATTCAGTCACTCAAGCCCTGGTCATCTCATGCTTGGACTACTGCAGGGGTGGGCAACTGTGGTCCTTTTACAATCTGTGGACTTCAACTCCCAGAAATCCTGAGACAGTCAAGCTGTCAAGACTACTGCAATGTGCTGTTATGTGGGGATATGTTGTGGGGATACTGTTAAAATGTATCTGGAAGCTTCAGCTGTTGCAGAACAGTTCTGTTGCATCACTTTTCTATGATCTGCAGTGGCTGCCAGTTTGCTTCTGAGTGAACCTTGAAATCCCTTTATGGTATGTACCTAGGCTATTAATATCTAAAAATAAGCCAGGCTTGCTCATATTTTTTAAATAAGGATATCTACATCAAGCAAAATCTATCATCAATAAAATTTGAATTGGATTTGCCATCCAGTTCAGTTTGAGTTTCTGATTCGATACTAAAATTATAAAAATAATTTTAAACATGCATAGCAGCCTTCTAAATATATCTGGAGATACCAAATTGAATTCATTTGTTGTAATACTGCTCATTCTGTCTGTAAATTTCATTTGTGTATATGTTCACATACAAATCAAATTTCTAAATCAAATAGTTCATTGATCAAACACTCCATTCATTCCTTTTGCTAATGGATAGAAGTCCTTTTCCCAGGCAATAAAATTTTGCACTTACTTTTAGCTTTGTTCTGCCCACATTATCCTAAGCACAAAACTGTCTATATATTATATGAACAAAAATAATGGGAAACTATGTTATGTGACTGCTGCTACTTTTCTAAGATTTACCAATGCAAACCAGAACAGAGTTGTTCAGTGCTTCCAGAAGAAATTATATAATATACTCCCATCTAATAGATAGGACATTCACCACAAAGAAAATTTTTTGATTGATTTGTAGTTGAATAAAGACAAGAAACAGAAGTACATTTTGGTAGAAACAACACAGCAATAGAAAGACAGCTGCAGAACAGGGAAAACAGTGTCATTTCCATCTTAGGGACACAGTCAACTGTAGAATGCATAATGAGAGGTAATTTAATCAAAACACATTTTCAGTTCTATGCTAATAGCAAGTGCTTCTATTTTCCTGACAGAAATAAAAGAAAAATCAGTTAGGGCTGAACAAATATTCTGCTATGAATTATTTATCAAACAAGTTGTGCCTCTTTTTGTGCTGGTGGGATATCCATAAGCAAATTGTAATTTCCTTCAAATTTCCCTCTTGTTTAAAGTTATTCCATCAATTTCATCTCATCTTACTAACTCTGTAGAGTGATTGTAATATATTCCTGTCTGTGCCTCTTATTTATTAATCAGTATTCCAGCTGTGTGGGATGTTCTGATGGGGTGGCAATCACACAATGCTAAGCCAAAGTCATATGATACTCGTTCCCTTCTTCTTTCCATTAAATATTTTTCCCTGTTTGCTTTCAAGATTGTGAGCAGGATGGCACTCCAGAATGCTGCAGTGCTATTACTAAATCTTGCATCGTCCTTGTATGCAATCGAGAAATTCTTCAGCTATGTCATTCAATGACAAATCTATACATGGAGTGGTAGCAGGGCTTACCCAAATAATTCTTGGAAGTCTGCAAATGAAAGAGGACGATTAAAAAATCTGCAAGGCATTACTACTAAACCTAACAGCAATGGGATTTTATTATTTGTTTGGCATGAGATGAATAATTGTGGTCAAAAATATTACAGTTGTTTAAATGAAAACCATAGAAGTTTGTCATGTCTCACCTCAAGATTTCCCAAGTCTTTATATTCTTGTTAAAAAAAAAGTACACAATTTCAAGTTTAACTTTGATTTCTGTGGCTGTGTCTAGAGTTGTTAAGTATACTTCATTTATAATTGACTAAGAGTTCTATATAAAGCTTTATACTAACATAGTAATTGAACTCATTATAGGAACAGCATCATAATCTAAAATATCATCCTCAATAAGGTGTCAATTACATAGCCTTTTCAGAGAGATGATCACAGGCAGTTCAGAGTTGTTTTGAAAGCTCATCTATATGCATAGAAGTAGCCAACAATTCAGAATCAGATAGCAAACGATTCTGGTCACATGAAAACTCTTATAGTTTTACCTTAGTTTATATTGCTCATGAAATATCTGGGAAAGAGATATGATGCACAGTATGTTTTACAAATGCAATACAGAAAGTTCACTTGTGTACCACATTAAGCTACATTTAGTTATAGCTTGACAAACCTTGCCACATTGGATCATTTCAAAGATATTTTGTTACTTAAACAGAGTAACAGAAAGTCCACGGTGGTCAAAAAAGCAATGGCAGCAGGAATGACTTCTGACTTCCTGCCAGCTTCCCCACTGAGTTTCTTTGTGTGAAGCTGACAGGGAGCATCAGAAATCTTCCTTCCTCTCCTCCTGGCTTACCCATATTCTTTGCTTGTAAGGCAGTCCCATATAACTCCAAATGAGTTGTGATCAGGACGTAAATTACAGATGCAAGGACATTTTGGTTTAGATAGAGTCATAACAAGAATACTAGCTGAAGCTGCATGCTGTCAAGCCTGAATTTGAACTACTACTTAAGCAGAAGCTAAGAGTTCAGATATTAAATGTTCTGGCTGTAACCTAATCGATCCAAAGTAACTATCAAGACTGCCCAGATTATTCAGATGTTTGATGATAATAAGCAGCTGCATCTTGCTATTCTATGGAATTAATCTAGGTTTCTTTCGCCATATTCATATCATCACAAGCTCTAGAAACTGGTTCATGACTTCCAAAGCATCTATGGCTCATTATATATCACCTGGGGTGGTAATACATAATTAATGTCATCACCTGCTGATGCTTCACCCTGAACTAATAGATAACCTCTCCACAAGCTTTATGTAATTATATTAACCAATATGGGCAGAGCAACAAATATTCATAAAATTCTCAAAACATCTAAAACATGGGTGTCAAACCCTTCAAATCAGGGGTGAAATGCTCCCGGTTCGGACTGGATTGCCCGATCCGGTAGCGATGGTGGTGGGTGGTTCAGAGAACTGGTAGCAAAAATCCCTGCCCTTCTCCCCATGCCCAGCTGAGCAGCACAATCATCAGAGGCTTTTTTTTTAATTTTTAAAAGCATTTTTTCTACATCCTCTTCAGCCGAAAAAATGATTTTAAAAGTGAAAATAAAAGCTCTGATGATCATGCAGCTCAGCTGGGATTGTCAGAGGCTTTTAAAAGAAAAAAAGCCTCTGCCGATCAGGCAACTCAGCTGGGATCGGCAGAGGCTTTTAAAAGCAATTTTTACAACCTCTTCAGTTGAAGAGGTTGTAGAAAAAATGGTTTTAAAAGTAAAAGAAAAAAAAAGTTGGCCATGCCCACCCAGTTGCATTACCCCCTCCCCACCATGCCACACCCACAGAACTGGTAGTAACAAATTTTACATTTCACCACTGCCTCAAATCATGTTGATGTCACGTGACATAGCATAACTTTTTTTTTGCCTTCGCAGATGGCCGTGACCTGCGCATGACACATCTTGCTTGCTGGCCACCAGTTTGACACATCTAAAACAACCAAAAAAGTGTGCATTCCCCTATGTAAATCTTAACAAAATTGATCAGTATAGTGATCGATGCTTTTCATGTCTTAGGATCAGGCTTGAATCCATACTGGAGATTATCCAGACAATCCTCTTTTACAATATCTTTTTAAGCATTGTCACTATCTTCTCAACAATCTCTTCCCCCAAATGGGAAGTCAGTAAGAGAGTAGTGATACTTTCCGTTAAAACAGAACTTTGAGATTGGATGAATGTTATCAAATTCAGTTGGATCCATTGAAGGCTTCTTTAAGACAGGTTAGATAGAAGTTGTAGTTCCCCCAAAGAAATACTGATTATCTCCCAGATTTAGCAATTCATAGCTTTCTGGCTGAGTCAGGAGACACATGAGTCAAGTCCAAAGTTTGCAAAGAATCCTTTCAACTTTCTTGAACTTTACAATATCAAAACACTCTGCAATTCATTAATTCATCACAATACTGTAAATAAACACGTATTTGTTTTCCATTTTTAGCAAGTAATTCTGCCTTGCTTCTTTTTTTCCTTCTGTTCAATCCTGTTCAATTCTCAGACAGCCTGGACAAATGCTTGCAGTTTCTGTGGCAAGATTTTTTAGAATGGATTTCTATTGCTAGATAGTCCATTGGTTGTGACATGATTTGACCAACCAGCTTGTCACCAAAGCCTGATATGATAGACTAGGTCTCACTAAGAGAACAACCAGCCCAAAGTCACTCAGCCAAATTTCATGTCCAAGGCAGGCTAGAACTCATGGTAACCCAGTTTTTAGCTTGATGCCTTAATTACTACATCAAACTATTTCACCTAGGTAACTTAGAAAGTACATAAATTAAAAAAACATAGTGTAAAAGCTGCATGTCAACATCAAATTAAATATAATGAAGAGTACTTATATAAATCTACAATAGCATAAGACAAAGGACGCACAATAGGCAAAAACCATAGGAAGTAGATTATCCAATAAGTAACCTAGCTTGTGCATCAGTTTTGAAGAAGGTTTCTCAGCAACTAGAATTATCCTGTCATACATATTAAGGATTTTTTGGGGGGTGACATAGACACTTGAGTGGTAAAACAGAGAAAAATAATGTTTTGTATATTAGATGTACAGTAGTTTAGGTGGTGTATCTAAATGTATTAATTAGATTTTTGCTTGTGTGTCCTTTTATCTCCTGTACAAACAATTTCACCAAATAATAAGTGTTGTACAATGTATTAACACATATTTTTTAAAAAAAGTTTGTAATGCTAGAAATAAAAGGTTAAAAGAATACTGTTTATTCACAGTGTGAGTAGAAAAGCAAGAAAAGTGTTAAGATGCCTCATGAGGAGAGAGCCATTAAATTTGTTATGACTGTGTATTTCATTTTATATTGAGAAACTTTTGATAAAAACACAATAAAATATATGAACAAATATATAGATGAAATTACTTACTTTATGTTACAAAAATTTTAATACAACTAGCCCAATTTGATGTAAGAAAAAATAGGTATGTCCCCATTAGAAATAGAAAAACTGTTTGGTGCAAGTAACTATCTATAATAATTTAGTAACACTTATATTTCTAAGGTAAATGCATTATCACCTAATTATGTATATCCTCATATGTCTATTCTATTTGTTTCAAATTAACAATATTCAGTTAGATTCTTGTTTACAATTCATGGATTAATAAATGGATTTCTGTATGTATTTGCATATCCAATTTTTACATTAGCCTTTTTAAAATCAATATATAAATATATTAGCAGACAAATATATAAATAAATATATTTATATTGATTAAAATCTAATGGGAAAAACATGGTTTTGACTTTTTACCTATTTTCTTGATGGCTGCACTGGTGGCTGGTCCCTAAGAGGAAAACGAGCCCTGTCCGGAGCCATCAGAAAGGGTGACTTGAGGCATCAGAAGTTTCAGAAAGCTCAGTAGCTGAATGGGATGTATTCCTGGGAATGTTGGGAAGAAGGGTGAGTGATCTACCAGACGAGCAGCCACTGAAACAAGTAGGAGATGGAGATGCATGACTGCTGCCAGCCAGCTCAGAAGAGCAATCCATGATGAGGTCGGCTGAGGAGGCATAGTGGCAATGGGTTGACTCTGAAGAGAAACAGTTGCTTCCCCTGCCCGATCTGCAGAGCTGAATGCCAAAAGGCACAGAAGAGCTTGATGAGGCTATTCATAAGGCAGTAGCCTTGTCCCTCCTAATAAGAAGCACCAGTTGGGATTGATTTAAGCAGGCAGAGGGAATTGGGTGGTTGTCATAGACAAGCATTCATCTTTGGTATCTTCTGCTACTTGCCTTGCTCCTCTTTTTCATCTCAGTGCCTTGTTCCTGTGCTGCAGATTTTGTTCAAGGATGATATTGTTGCCTTGAGCTTGTCCCTGGGACTTGTGTTTGGACTTAGACTTTCTTGGGGAGACCTGCTCTTTGCTTCATTGTCCGTTGGAACCATTGAAGCCCAAACTGGTGGCATCCCTTCTGGTTTGGTCGCTATTAGTTGTCTTTTTCCATTTTGCACTCGAGCCTCACTACTTTGTAGCCTACTGGCTGTCTCATTGTTGCCTCTGTAAAATTGTCTCTGCTAGCCATGCTCAGTTGATGAGCTTCTGGTGCCCTTGCTGGAAGACGTCCAGTCACCAAGGTCATGACTCTTGACCTCTTACAAACTGGGAAATTGACTTAGGGTTTTGGTAAATGCTTTATGGGGTTTAGTTGTGAAATAAACATACTAATTCCTTCTTGAGTGCTACTTGCATGAACTAGAACAGGACATTTTCTTAGTATGTCTCTTCCATTTCCCCAAAACTGGTATTACTCACACTTGGAGAGGCAAGAACAGAAACCTGATGTTTCCATATTACATACTCCAAGGGTTTGCAACAATATCTTCAGATTGACCATGCAGATCAGAAAGGTAGCATTGGGTCATTGTGCCTATAAAAATGCACTTTTTTTTAAAAAAAATAAACTTTTTGAGAAAACATAATCAAAACACTGGAAAATCAAAGAAAAAAAATCCTGGATATGTGTCTCACCTGACTGAATCAATCACAGCCACTTCTAAAACCATAGTTTTAAGCCGGCATCTTGAATTCTCTCTGAAATCTGACTTTCAACTATACTTGCATTCTTACCAGTTGCTGAATTTAATATTCTATTTGTGTTTTTCATTCTGCTTCTTTTATTACATGCACCTTCTCCAGCATTAATACTAATGATTTTCTCTTCTTTTCATCAATAAAAAGATGTGCTCCAGAATGACAGTCAGATCATCTGCTAGAAACCAATTCAAGGTTGATAAGACAATACAAAAGAAAAAAGAAATTTATTCCATACCAGTGCCTGCCACATCTGTTCATGGTGTAGGGGAATAAAGATTTCCTTCTGTTTTCCATTGAGAAAGATAAAGTATCTTTTTCACTTGCTTGAACTAAGACAGCCATATTACCATAAGCTATAACTAGTTCATTCCTCTATAATAGCTATACCAAAATGCATGAAAACTGAGGCAGAGGATAAAGCTAAAGGTTTGATAGGCAGAATGAAATAGGATCACTGATAAGTGAGCTTATCCACCGACAATTGATTTCATAGCCATGCTTGTCCACTATGAATATCATTCCCCATCTCAACAGAGAACAAGGCATTTATTTGCAATAGAACATTTGATGTGAAGATCTTTGGTGAGAAGCACACTGAAGCGACATCCAGTAAAGTGGTTAGAACAACTCTTTTGTTCCACAGTTTATATGCTTGGGCCTAAATATTGCGCTCAATATTTCGTGCATGTATGAAATTTCAATAACATTGTCACAATGTTGAAAATAGGGTATGGTGGCAAAAACAAAACAAAACCCCAACACAATCAATTTCTGTAAAACTAAAGAAATAGTGTTGCTGAAAAACTTTGGGAGTATATCATAAATGCATTAAAAAAATACATGAATGAGATCCTTCCTTTTTTATATTTTAAAATAGTATATAAAACTTCAAATATTTAAGCATTTTACTACTAATTATATACCAACATGAAATAAATTTAGAACAGAGAAATCTAAATTGACCTTCAAAACATTTCAATAATTTAGAATTTAGGTGAATTACAGTGTTAAAATGAATATCCTTGGACCATGAGTCTATCAACTTTGGAAGGATTTTATGCAGAGGGGGGTTTCAGCAGGTTCTGACCAGTTCTGGAAAACCGGTGGTGGAAATTTTGAGTAGTTCGGAGAACTAGTAGTAAAAATTCTGACTGGCCCCGTCCCCATCTATTTTCTGCCTCCCAAGTCCCAGCTGATTGGGAGGAATTGGGGATTTTGCAGTAACCTTCCCCTGGATTGGGTTGGGAATGGAGATTTTACAGTATCCTTCCCCTGCCATGCCTACCAAGCCATGCCCACCAAGCCACACCATGCCCACCAAGCCACTGCCATAGAACTTGTAGTAAAATATTTGAAATCCACCACTGATTTTATGCCTTACTTCAATAACCATAATATGGTAATTTGTTTATTGAAGAAAATCATCCAAGCTATATACTGTATTTGTATGTGGCAAAGGTATATGCAAGCTTTTCATTTTTAATCAGGTAAGTTTTTTTTTAAATGTCCAATTCTAAGAAAAACAATCAGAGTTTATAGGAAGAGCTAGAATCTGATTCATTTGTGTAACTGGGCCATCTTTATCTAGTTTTAGGACTTTTGTGGAGAACTGATTTTTGATCATATTGTTACAGAACGTTCAAAAGGGTTGATAAATTTACCTTTACCTTTGTAGCGTATAAACATAAAATGAACACATCATTGTTAAATCTCTTAAGAGCATGATGTAGCCATGAGGATTAGTATTGCTTTCCACTAGCCTAAATAGGATCACTGACCAATATTGATGTCAGAAATGTACAAAGTAATTCTCTATCAGACCTCCAGAAAGGCACATTCTGGCCATCTTTTGCCATTGCTGTACATAAATGGTATTGTTTTATGAATTATACCAATGCAAACAAAGGTGTGTGATTCACTTACATATATAACAGTAGGGAAATAACTGTACTGCAGTTGGCTACTATGCACTGTTGGAGAAAAGCTGCCTCTTTTTGCATAACTGGCTCCTCCACACTTTTGTTTCTTAAAAAAAGTTCATTGAAATGATGGACTTGCAATGTTGTCTTCTAGCCAGGTGAAATCAATTAAAAAGTACAAGAACCAAAGATAAAGGAAAATGGCAATTGTGGTCCCTTCCTTCCTGTTTGCTGGTGCCATGTAGGAAAATGTCAAGCAAGAGGAGCAGACAGAGTAAGCTCATGAAAAGAGCATAGCAATTAAAACTGTATGTCTTTAAAGACTTGCCATAAAAGTAAAGTGATTAGAACATAAAATCCAAGGGAATCTACCATTGGGTTTCCCAATGTATCCACTTTAGTGGATCCACCAAAGCTGTGATGACAAACCTATGGCACGTGGCACGAGGAGCCGCATCTGTGGGCACACAAGTGTTGCCCTAGCTCAGCTCCAGCGTGCATGTGTGTGCCAGCCAGCTGATTTTTGGGCCTTATGGGCCCACTGGAAGTTGAAAAATAGCCATTTCTGGCTTCCAGAGGGCCTCCGGGAGGGTGGGGGAGGCCGTTTTCACCCTCCCCAGGCTCCAAGCCTGCCTTTGGTTACCGAAGTTACCGGTGGTCCTTCAGATCCACTTCAAGATGCTGGTACTTACCTATAAAGCCCTTCATGGCATGGGACCGGGGTACTTACAGGATCACTTTCTGCCTGCCTCCAACCGCCCAGTGCGCTCACATAGGACTGCCCTCCTCCGGGTGCCATCAGCCAGACAATGTCGGCTGATGATGCCCAGAATGAGGGTGTTGTCTGTGGGCACACTGACCCTCTGGAATGGTTTACCCACTGGGCTCCGGATGGCCCCCGACCTCTGCTCTTTCTGCGGTGACCTGAAGACATGGCTTTTTCAACAAATTTGCTGATCTGATGGGAGCTTGTTAACTTTAATCCTTTGGGGATTTTAATTGAGTATTTTAGTCATAATTTTACTGTTTTATTGTTTTATCTTTGTGAGCTGCCCCGAGTCCTTCCGGAGAAGGGTGGCATATAAGTATAAATAAACTAAACTAAACTCTGGAGCCTGGGGAGGGCGAAAAATGGGCCTACCGGTAACTTTTTTGCCGTTGCGTGCCAAAAGCGGGGGAACCGTGGGGGAGGGGATCATGCACACATACATGGGGGCATTGAATTATGGGTGTGGGTATGTGTGCACTCTCCCCACGTTCCCCCCGCGCTTCCCCTGCTTTTGGCACGTGACGGCAAAAAGGTTAGCCATCATTGCACTAAAGTATCCACTTTATATGTAGAATAAAAGGCCATGACCGTGGGAAAGGATTTTTTGTTTGTTTGATTGATTGATTGATTCGAATATTTATATCCTGCCTTTTTATTATCTTTAGAAAAAAAAACTCATGGCAGCAAAAATACCTAACATTCCATCTTCATCTTATTTTCCCTACAACAGCAACCCTGTGAGGTGGATTGAGCCCAAGGTCATCCAGCTGGTTTTCATGCCTAAAGTGGGATTAGAACTCAAAGTCTCCTGACTACAAGCCTGGTGCCTTAAATCTACACCTAGCCAGTTTTCTAGTTTGGATGGAACTAATTTTTAAAATTAAAATAAACTTTATTTTCTACTGGTCTCTTTATTTTGTATGAATATATACTGTTCTTAATTTGTTTGTTTCTCTATGTATTTGATGAATCATAAAGACAAATTATTTCTAAAAATAAAGTTGAAAGAGGCTCTATTAGGATAACTTCATTTTAATTAATCATGTGGTTTGCCCTTCGTTGTTTTCAAGGGCAGGCCACATGATTAATACTTTGAACCCTAGAAAATTAATGGACTTTAAAAAATCAATGCAGTGATGATGAGTTAATAAAAGGAATTTATCTTTTCTATTACAATCTTTTAAAAAATGAATACATTTTCTTTTATATATTCTTGGATTTCTTTCTTCAATTAGATATGTAAGGTATTATATTGTGGGAGTAGGATAATGTGACTAAAATAAATATAAACCACTAGAGCTTACATTCATCACAGAGAGAAATTTATTTTTCCTCTTTCCATTTTAGTAATTATTTACTTGAGCATCTATTTCATACCAGTACCAGAGAAAGGGGGGAAAAAAACCCTGCACAATGTCATTTTGCAATTTTATCAATATATAAATAACTAAAATGAAGAGGTGAAACAACATGTTCCTTTTCTGAATTTAAATTGAATTTTATTTAATTTGTTGAGTTTGTTCGTCAGTATCACAGGAATAGGATGTTTAGCTGTTTGTGTTCCTCTCAAAAACTATCTTTAAAAAGGGAGGGGGAGAAGGGAAGCCATATACAAATAGATTTTTTTCCCAACTGAAAAGTACTAACCAAAGAAATCCCTGAGGCTGAATACACACAGCATTTTCTAAAAGGAGTTATACTATAGTTATACAGAATAATAGTAGTTATACACAAGAAATATTGATTTCCAGCCAAGAAATTTACAAGCCCAAACACAGAAGCAATTCTCTTTAGCAATAATAAATTAAATAGACTAAGGAAAAGTCTTTTTAACTGCACACTGTCAATGATGTGGGAATTACATTGTCACTTGATGTTTCAACAACAAGAATTATGTTGTTATTAGATTATTGTATGAGTCATTCACTAAAATTCAGCGGCTAGCACAGTACTACTCTTACCAGAAGACACTCACAACAACAATTCTGTTCTGAGTTCTTACATAACAGGACGGGGAATATTGTATCTTCATCATGTAGAGCAATTTGTTATTTACATAGGCAGATTGGGTTATAGACACTGATAAGCATATAGCAAAATTTATTGGAGAAGCTCACAAGATCCACAACTTGTCCTCAAATATTTGCTGAGTTCTGCAGCTTTTTTTGGCTGTTGGATATTGTTATTAATTCAGGACAGGAGAATATGTAAGTTCTGAAATGTAAAACTCTGCTTTCTGCAGATGACTAGGCTGAAGTAGCTTATAAAGTAAGTTGTAAATTACTTTAAATGCCTAAATGTAAGATATAGCCATTTGTATATTAGATAAAATCTATCTGTTTATACAGACTACAATACTTGATCATCTGCTTCACTGTTAAGAGACAATATAAATGTAAATGTTGACAAAAGAGACTATGATTGCTATTGTCTACAGATTGTAAATTTTCTATGGATACCTGATTGGAAATTGTATATATATTGAAAGAATGTAAAACCATTAACTATAGCTTCCACAACAAGCCCCTCTTGGAAATATTTATTTTCATTTTTGTTAATCACTTCCACACCTGCACACATTTTACAGATCACATCCCAAAACGAGACAAATTTATTTCTTATAGATAGTCCTCTAGTTATGACCCTAATGGAGCCCGCCCATTAGGATCTGACATCAGGACAATGTTAAATGAATTGCCTCAAGTAATGACCAGCTATCTCCTGCTCTCTCCCTAGTATATTCTTTAAATGGATCCAAGGGTCATTAAGTGGGGGAGGAAGAGAACATGGACGATCTAATGTAGGGACTAGCCTCCCTCGTTACTTACCCCATACTCTGTTTCCCACCCTTGGGTGCCTTGCATGTCGCACATGGCATAGTTGACTGTTGTGCCAGCAAGAAACAATGAGGAATAAAAATGCTGCATGCACCAACTTTTCCTAATTCTGCCACTGCCCTTCGTCCTGCCCAGGTGCCCTGCCTTTCTGGGGCAAATAGAGAATCAGTTCCCTAGCTTTTTGGAGCTTTTTGCATCAAACAGCTGCCCCTCATCAGCTGGCCAGTAGGGCTGCAAAGCTCTCTTGCCTCTCTAGGCTATGGGAAGGCAGCCCTTGCATAAAAGGCAGCTTGAGGATGAGTTGAATGATCTTGATGAACTGCTTCAGGATAAGATGGGTCTTTGCAAACTTTAGCTGTCTCTCTGACTGACTGAATTTAAAGGCTAGACTGTAGCAGCCCTCTGCAAGAAATCAGAAGAAAATAGCTAAAGCTTATAAAAACCAAGCATCGTTCATTTTTTAGCAGAAGTTTCTGGTCAACTTAAGCTTTGGAGATTATTTTTTTCCCCCTCCAATTCTAGGAAAAAAATCTACACATTTTTTTTTTATGATTTTTTGCTTGTTTGCTTGGTTCCTCTATTTTTTAGCATGGAATAAAGATAAAGTTTTTAAAAGAGATAGAGAGTGGGGAACAGAAGGAGAGTTTATTTTAACATCTAATTGGACCAGGAAAGGAAAGATCAGCAAGTTTGCCCTTCCAAGCTTTTTCTGTTTTTTTATTGAACAAATATGGCTTTGGACGAGGGAGTTAAGGGGTGGGGGGAGGGCTAAGAGCTAAGCAAGGAAAATATTTTTGGAAGCTTATCCTGTACTGCATCTGTTATCTGGTGTAATTTTGAAACAGGTTTGTATGTAGTTTGGGGAAGTTGGTTGTAATTTTGAGCAGTCATTAAGTGGCCTGTCATTTCTCGAGGTCTATCTATGCTACCTTCATTACTGAACTTTGTGCTTGGAATTGCAAACAGCTCCTCTTCTCTCCCTCCTCCCTCCCTCCCTCCCTCTCTTTCTCTGTATAAAATACAGGGATTATCCATAACAGATGCATTTTGATAAATTTTATCCAGATAAAAAAAGATTATATAATTTTTCTGATAAGATTGTTAATTTTTTTTATTATGTTGAAAATTTGAGGAATATTCTATCCAGATTTGCCAGTAAACTATTAGTCATAAGAAAGAGACAGAGAGAAAGAGAAAGAGAAAGAGAGACAGGGAGGGGGGGGAGAGAGAAGAGTCATAAATAAAATTCTATTCTATTAAAGGACTTCTGACATGAATGTAGTATCTTCATGCCAGTTTACCATACACTCTGTGGTATCATCTTAGAAAATTCTTGGCTGACCCTATTGCCTGGACACGTGCTTCCATATTTCTAAAATAGTTTGAATAAATTAGACTCTTCTTTTTCTTCTTCTTTTTAGAATAGCAATATATAATTATGTAAAGTGGAGATTTTAGCCATCCTCCAATGCAAAAGTTAGACATTTCTCATGTTTCAATGACATTTTAAGCAAACAGAAGCTGGCAGAACCTACGTTTCGTACAATGTTAAACATGATAATTGTGCAAACTTGAATACATACTTATTATTTATGTTCAAGTATTTTCCTGTCTTCAATTCAGTATTGACTATTGGCAAAGCTTCAACAAATCCCTGCAGTTTTCTTTACAAAGTTTTTTGGCAGTAATTTGCTATTGCTTTTTTTCCTAGGACTGAACAGAATGACTGGCCCAAAGTCACCTAGCTTAGGTGATTACATCACTAAGATGGAACTATAACTCTGTCTCCCAGTTTCTATTAATTACTTAACCACTACATAAAAAATGGATCCTTATATCTTTTTAAATGTTTAAAATAAGAAAAGAGTGATTTGGCAGATGAAAAAAATGGCCCCTCTTTTATTTAGTATTTTGCAGCATCTTCTTTTTTAATATAAAGCTTCCAACTATTTCCTGTAGCCAAGGATGCTAAAAAAAGATAATGATTTAAACATCATCCAGAAAATACTTATAAAGAAAAGGTCTAAGAATATTTTTGAGCCAGATTAGTTCTTTTCTATGTAGAAAAATAGAAATATTCAAAACAAAGGTAGTAAGATTTTTAGCTAACTACAGCAAATGTTTGAAAACTTTTATTTTTATCACAGAAGATGTTATGAAGTACTGACTGAATGCATTTCAAGCAATTTCACCTGCTGTATTCCCTATTTTGATATTTTGAATCGGTGTTTATGTGAAATTGAAATGTTAGCTATTTAATTTTCATTTTTGGGCCAGTACAACAGGAAGTCTATACTTTGCTTCTGATGCTGTTGACATTGGCTGATTAGAATGATCAGGGAGTGACATTTTGGAGTTTTGGAACAAAGCAGCAGGCATCCATTTGGAAGGAAAAGGTGACACAGTGAGGAACCAATCAGGAGGTGATTACTTTCCCACTATCATCCTATTGCCTAACTCTCTGCAAAATAAATGACTGCTGCTTCTTTGGTGAGAATAATTACAGGAAAGTTGGAATTCATATTTAGTATTTTTCAGTTTATATGTGTACACAACCTTCAGAAGAAAAGCAGGTAGAATGTAAATGAAAACAATTTTAATACTGTAATAGTATGACTGTTCTTCTGAGCTTAGTTTGCATTTGTGTGCACACAAACGCATGCACTCCTTATAAATGCAGTCAATCTTTATCTTCAAAAGCAGATTATCAGTGGGACAATGGAGCATGTGCAACTGAGCAGTATGGCTCAGCAGTGTGGCTATATTCAGCAAACTGTCAACAATTTTTTATTTATTTTTGCTAATGTTGTACATTGTTTGGTTGAGTGAAACTGAACAACTCTTTTGGAGTTGTGGGAAATGTGCTGGTTGATTTGCTGGTTGATTTTTGGTATCCATCACTGCATTTTACATTTTCTTTTGTCTGCTTTTTGTTATGGAGAGTTCAATGTGCGCTTACAAAATCTAATCTAGTTAGTCTTCTATTTTTTTCCCCTTCAATTCAATTGTGTCCAATTCTTACAGACTGCCTGTACAAATACCTGCTGATTTCTTGCCAACATTTTCAAAAATAGTTTGCCATTGCCTCCTTCCTAGGGCTGACTGGCCCAAACTGGCATTGTGACCAAGGCAAGACTAAAATTCACAGTCTCCCAGTTTATAGGCCAATGCCTGAACTCAGAGGTGTCAAACTCGTGTTGTCACGGCATTGTCACGAGATGTATTGTGACTTTTTTTCCCTTTGCTAAATGAAGCGTGGCCATAGTCAGCGTGTGACACATCTGGCCGGTGGACTGTGAGTTTGACAGCCCTGCCTTAACTATTACAGCAGACTAGGTCTCTTTTATTTTTATGGTAGGTTGTACAATGAGCCTGATGTTTGGACTATTATTATTTTAATTTTTTGGCTGCCATCTCCATTGTTATTATACTATTATAAACATATTTTGTACTATGCTGATAGTACAAATATATAAAGACTTCTTACTTTGACTTCTATTTGGCTGTCTTTCTATTACTTTAGTATTTCAAGTGTAGAAAGAAATGTGCTACTGAGCAATGCTGTGTTTATGATTCATTAATTTCTTCGTTGTTCTGTGCTTTTTGTTTTTTTCAAAAACAGTTTGTGAGCTCCCAAGGATATATGGCAGATTGAAGACAGAATGCAAATAAGCAGATTCAATATAATATATAATAATTATATTATATATTATTATATTATATTAATATATATAATATATATATAATATAATAATGCATATTGGACATTAATACAATTGAATGAGTCCTGAGATATTTCACGAGAAGAGTCCTCCACTTCTCTACTCGCAACAGAATATCTTATGCCACCAAACTTGAAATTTTGGGCTTAGACATTTTAGAACTACGCCGTCTTTGGTCCGCCCTAAGCGTAGTATATTATTATTGTTGTTGTTGTTGTTGTTGTTGTTGTTGTTGTTGTTATTATTATTATTATTATTATTATTATTATTATTAATTTATTCAATTTATATACCGCCCTTCTCCTAGTGGACTCAGGGCAGTGCACAGCCAGAACTAAAATACATAACAATACAAAATTTAAAATTAATTAAAAGAATTATATACTTTGGCCCGAATTAAAATAATGCGAATTAAAACCCATTAACAGATTAAAACTAAACAATTAATACCCATTAAAAACTAAAAAAGGGGGCGGGGTTCACGCCAGCCCTGCTTGCTGGAAAAGAAGAGTTTTCAGGGCACGGCGAAAGACCCGGAGATCCGATATCCTTCTTATCTCCGGGGGCAAATCGTTCCAGAGGGCGGGAGCTGCCACAGAGAAGGCTGTCCCCCTGGGGGTTGCCAGCCAACATTGCCTGGCCGACGGCACCCTGAGGAGTCCCTCTCTGTGGGAGCATACTTGTCAGTGGAAGGCTATCGGCGGCAGAAGGCGGTCCCGCAAATACCCAGGTCCTATGCCATGGAGCGCTTTAAAGGTGGTAACCAACACCTTGAAGCGCACCCGGAAGACCACTGGAAGCCAATGCAGCTCACGCAGGAGAGGTGTCACATGGGAGCGACCCCTCGCTCCCATAATCCCCCGCGCGGCCGCATTCTGCACCAGTTGGAACCTCCGGGTACTCTTCAAGGGGAGCCCCATGTAGAGAGCATTGCAGTAGTCCAGGCGGGAAGTGATGAGTGCCTGAGTGACTGTGCGTAAGGAATCCTGATCCAGAAAGGGACGCAACTGGCAAATCAGGCGGACCTGATAAAAAGCCCCCCTGGCCACGGCCGTCATATGCTCTTCTAAAGACAGCCGTGCATCCAGGAGGACGCCCAAGTTGCGAACCCTATCCGTGGGGCCCAATAACTCGCCCCCAATAGCCAGCGATGGCACCAGCTGGCTATATCGGGACGCCGGAAGCCACAGCCACTGGGTCTTGGAAGGGTTGAGTCGGAGCCTGTTACTCCCCATCCAGATCCGCACGGCCTCCAGGCACTGGGACATCACTTCAAGGGCATCGTTGGGATGGCCTGGGGTGGAGATGTACAGCTGCGTATCATCAGCGTACTGATGGAACTCCACCCCAAAGCCACAGATGATCTCACCTAGCGGCTTCACATAAATGTTGAACAGAAGGGGTGAGAGGACCGACCCCTGAGGCACCCCACAAACAAGGCGCCTCGGGGTCGACCTCTGCCCCCCTGCCAACACCGACTGCGACCGGTCAGAGAGATAGGAGGAGAACCACCGCAAAACAGTGCCCCCCACTCCCAACCCTTCCAACCGGCGCAGCAGGATACCATGGTCGATGGTATCAAAAGCCGCTGAGAGATCTAACAGGACCAGGACAGAGGAACAACCCCTATCCCGAGCCCTCCAGAGATCATCCACCAACGCGACCAATGCCGTTTCCATGCTGTGCCCAGGCCTGAAGCCGGACTGGAGTAGATCCAGATAGGCAGCTTCATCCAGGTACCCAGGAAGCTGTTGCGCCACCACACTCTCAACAACCTTCGCCAAGAAGGGAAGGTTGGGGACCGGACGATAGTTAGCCAAAACAGCCAGATCCAGAGCAGGCTTCTTGAGGAGGGGCCTCACCACCGCCTCCTTCAAGGCGGATGGCAAGACACCCTTGCTCAAGGAAGCGTTGATAATACCCTGGAGCCAGCCTCGCGTAACCTCCCGGGAGGCCAGCACCAACCAGGAGGGACACGGGTCCAATAAACATGTGGTCACGTTCAGCCGTCCCAGTATCCTGTCCATATCCTCGGGAGCAACAGGGTCGAACTCCTCCCAAATGGCAGTCTCAAGACCGACACCCATCATCCCGTCTATACCTACCCAGTCAGAGACCAAGCCTTCCTGAATCTGAGTGATTTTATCGTGCAGATACTGGACAAAATCCTCGGCACGACCCTGCAAGGGATCCTCCCGCGCTCCCAGATGAAGGAGAGAACGGGTCACCCTAAACAGGGCGGCCGGGCGATTATCTGCCGATGCGATAAGAGCGGAAAAATAGTTACATTTTGCTGCTTTTATCGCCACTAGGTAAGTCTTAATATGAGATCTTACCAGTGTTCGGTCGGATTCGAAGCGACTAGATCTCCAATTGCTCTCTAGGCGTCTTTTCTGGCACTTCATCCCCCTCAGCTCCTCGGAAAACCAAGGAGCCAGGTAGACTCGGTGACAGGTCAGAGGCCGCACAGGCACAACTCGGTCCAAAGCATCAGCGGCTGCCCTATCCCAGGCGGCCACCAGATCCTCAGCCGAGCCATGAGTCAGGAAATGGCCCAAGCTCTGTCTGGAACCTATCAGGATCCATCAGGCGCCTGGGACGGAACCATCTGGTCTGTTCCGCCTCCCTGCAGCGGGGTGTGGCGGTTAGAAAGTCAAGCCTAAGAAGGGAATGATCTGACCATGACAAGGGTTTAATCATAATCTCCCCTATCTCGAGATCATTCTTCCACTGCCCAGAGACAAAAATCAGATCCAGAGTGTGTCCTCCTGTGTGCGTGGGTCCACAAATTAATTGGATCAGGTCTATGGCCGTCATGGAAGCCATGAACTCCTGAGCTGCATCAGACGCTTCGCCGACAGACGGCAGATTAAAGTCCCCCATGACCATAAACCTGGGGGTCTCCACCGCCACCTCAGCAATCACGTTGAGGAGCTCGGGCAGGGCCGCCGACACGTGGCAGGGAGCCAGGTACGTATATACGTACGTATATAAAATTATCTGCTACAATGTCCTACCTGTCAATGACGACTTCAGCTTCAACCACAACAATACATCAGCACACAATAGATACAAACTTATGGTAAACTACTCCAAACTTGATTGCAGAAAATACGACTTCAGTAAAAGAGTTGTCAATGCTTAGAATGCACTACCTGATTCTGTGTTTTCTTCCCCCAAACTCCCAAACTTTAACCTGCCAAACTTTAACCTTAGACTGTCTACTGTCGACCTCACCCCATTCCTAAGAGGTTTTTAAGGGGCGTGCATAAGCGCACCAGCGTGCCTACCATCCCTGTCCTAACGTTCCCATTTATTTGTATCCATTTCATGTATTCATAATTATGTTTATAGTTATAACTGTTATCTAATACATCTTGACAAAATAGATAAAGAAATATAAAGAAATAAATAAAATAAAAAATGTTTGCAGCATTAACAAGGGAGACATTGTAGATGTCCCTACAGTGTTCTCTGCATAAAAGAGAGATGTGTGCTTGCCCAAGCTATTTCTCTTTGTGGCTCTTTCTCTTCCTCTTAAAGAGACTGCAAAACAGTAATCTCTGTGGTGGTGGGATAATTGGAATATGGGGAAATTTTTGCTCCATCTGCAAATGGAGCCATTTAATGCATACTAAATTCATTTACTTCCTTTGCTAATTATTTTTGGGAATTGCCTATTAATTGCTTCAGATAAATTAGACACCTGCAAAATCACAAGATTAGAAATACTGGGAGAATGCCTTCAATCTTCAATCTAAGAATATGAAGATTTATTTTTATAAATCGCCTCTTGAGCGGTGGCACGCCCCGGTCCCCATAGCCCTTCTCGTTTCCCAGGCTGTTCAGACTCTCAGGGCCTGAGCCTTCGGCTGTTGTTGTGCAATGCCAGGTCCGTGGTAAATAAAGCCCCCCTCATTTGCGATCTTATTCAGGAGGGGGGAGCAGACCTGGCAGGTATTACGGAGACCTGGTTGGGCCAGGAGGGGGGAGTTCTCGTCGTAGATATGTACCCACCAGGTTTCCGCGCATTCCACCAGCTGAGAGCTCAGGGCAGGGGTGGAGGGGTGGCGGTTATTATAAAAGAAGGTCTTGATCTGAGGGAGACCACTGTTCCACAGATAGCCGGATGTGAGACCCTTCTTGTGAAGTGGGGCCGTGGAGTGCAGATGGGCTTGTTGATCACGTACCTGGCTCCCTGCCACGTGGCAACGGCCCTGCCTGAGTTGCTCAATGTCATAGCCGAGGTGGCAGTTGATACCCCCAGACTTTTGGTCATGGGGGATTTCAACTTGCCATCCATCGGTGAAACATCTGAGGTGGCTCGGGAGTTCATGGCTTCCATGATGGCCATGGACCTGACTCAGTTAATTCATGGCCCTACTCACACGGGCGGGCACACTCTGGACTTAGTTTTTATCTCTGGTCAGTGGTCGGGTAGCCTTGATACAGGGGATATAGTTATCAAACCCTTGTCATGGTCTGACCACTCACTCCTTCGACTTGACTTTCTAACCGCTACACCCTGCCGCAGAGAGGCGGGACCGACTAGGTGGTTCCATCCCAGGTGCCTGATGGATCCTGATAGGTTCCAGATGGAGCTTGGGCCATTTCCTGAAACTCTGACTCATGACTCGGCTGAAGACCTGGTGGCCGCCTGGGACAGTGCGGCCGCTGGGGCTTTGGACCGCATTGTGCCTTTGCGGCCTGGGACCCAGCACCAAACTCACATAGCTCCTTGGTTCTCCAAGGAGCTGAGGAAGATGAAGCACAGGAAAAGATGCCTGGAGAGCAATTGGAGGACCAGCTGTTCCGAATCCAACTGAACACTGGTGAGGTCTCATATTAAAACCTAACTAGTGGCGATAAAAGCAGCAAAATCTAGCTATTTTGCTGTCCTTATTGTGTCATCAGATAATCGCCCAGCTGCCCTGTTTAGAGTGACCGGCTCCCTCCTCCATCTGGGAGCGTGGGATGACCCCTTGCAGGGTTGAGCTGAGGATTTTGTGCAGTATCTGTATGATAAGATCACTCAGATTCGGGAAGGCCTGGCCTCTGACTGGGTAAGTCCGGATGGGATGATTGAGGCAGGTCTTGAGAGTGTTACCTGGGAGGAGTTTGATCCTGTGGCTCCTGAGGACATGGACAGGATTCTGGGACGGCTGAACACAACCACATGAAGGGCTCAGAAAGCATTGAACTTTTTGATTTTGAATATTAAGATTTTGAAGTTACGTTTTAAAGAATAAGACTATGCTTATGGGAAAGAAAAAATATTTTGAGATGGAGATATATTAAGACAAGTACCTTATAATAGCATTTAGAGACATCTTTGAGGAACTGTTCTGGAAATTGCATCAATCATGTCAACTAGGTTGGTGTCTTTTTGAGAACAGTTTGTTCCCAGATGAAAATGTTACAAAAGATATGTGGCAAAATTTACCTGTGGAAAAATACAAATGATATTCTAAATAAGTATTTGTCACCAGATAGAAAACTGGATGAGATTTTAAAAATTAAGGAGGAAATAATGATGACAATCAGAGAACAATTGGAATAATTTATTTTTGTTGGTTTTACAAAAGAGACTGTTAACAGAAAGAGGCAAAGCATTTCAAGCATACTTATCTTCCATATCTTTGACAACATAAAGTAAGATGATGCTATTGAAAACAAATGTGACTAATTATGGTTTGGAGTCTATATAAATTGGTCAGCCTTCCATTGTTCTGAATTTCAGAGATAGAGTTTCACCTGCAAACTTAACAAGAGTAGTGCTGTATATTTGTTGATTTTGAGGGGTTCCAATTAACATCTCTGTAAATTTTTTTAGCCAAAATTCTTTCTCCTGTTTTCCTCTCCTTCCTTCCTTCCTTCCTTCCTTACACACACACACACACACCTGCTTAGCTGGTCCACCTGTAGGATTAACTATCAACTGCTTTCCTATATATTCTGATGATCCTGGACAGTAAAGAAGAGAGTAACAGGTTTTTGTCTGTGTTTCCACTGTTCCCTATAGCAGAAATGTGAAGCTTTTTTTTAATGAAACTATTTTCACTGCTTTTCATTTTACTCTGTTGTAATGAAGCCAACACGAGAACATTTTAATGATATGGTACAAATGGTAAGTTTTGTTTCAAGCTCAAAACATATATTTTCTGTTTTACTCACATCCCTTCAACTGAGATTTGAAATTGGTCCAAATATGTAATGGTCAAATAATACAAATTACTTTTTTTTTTGATACCTGGCCATCAGCTGCAAACATGCTCAGCATGAATTTTAGTCCCTTACATTAATTTGTTCATTACCATGCTTCATTTATTTCAGTATACTTTCATGCTTTATTTCATTTTTACTTTCCAAACATAATACTGTAAAATCAATTTGTAAATGCACAAGGGTTTTAAATGCATCACTCATCCAATTAAGCTATGTGCCCTGTTAAGGCACATGTTAGCATGTGACATGTTAAGGAAATATCCTGTTTTACACCATCAAACATATTTGATATGAACCACAGTGGCGCAGTAGTGCAGTACTGCAGATTATTCTGCTGACTGCTGGCTGCCTGCAATTTGGCAGTTCAAATCTCACCAGGTTCAAGGTTGACTGAGCCTTCCAGTCTTTTGGGGTGGTAAAACGAGGACCCAAATTGTTGGGTGCAATATGCTGACTCTGTAAACTGCTTAAAGAGGACTGTAAAGCATTGTAAAGTGCTATATAACAGGGGTGGGTTCTACTTACCTTTTCTACCGGTTCGCAATGGGATCTGTGTGTGCAGATCGCTTCTGGTGACGTCAGGGTCAGTGGGCAGAGCCTCCTGCCAGTTTTACTACCGGTTCTATAGAACTGGTCCAAACCGGGGGCAACCCACCACTGGTATATAAATCTAAGTGCTATTGCTATTGCTCTATGCAATGAGTCATTTCATAGAGTATCCTTCATTTGACTGATTTATTTCATAATTGTATTTCAGAACTTATTTAGTTTATGATTTATTTTGTTAAGTATTTGTTAAGTATTGATACTGATGTAAATTTCAAATTTATATTAAACAGCAAAAGTGCATTCATTTAAAATCAAAAACATTTTTTTTTCTAAAATTTAGTCTTATTAAGTGCCACAAATGCTGTCACAGGTGTAGAGGAAAACATCCTTTCAGATCTTCTTTGGTTAGTTTCCACAAAGGTTGGGCTAGTTGTGCCATACCTAGAACAACTAAGTCAAATACAATATATGATTTTATAAACTTGCTACTTAGAAATCTTTGCTGATATACTTTATTTTTTAATGTTATTTACTTTCCTTGTATTATGCAATTTGCCCAGACTACAGGTAACTTGAGGATAGTGCTCATTCACACATACAAAAAAGTTATAATGTAGGTCAATGGGATTAAGTAATTAAACACAACAACTACATGTTGTGTGGATGAAAACAAGGTGTCTGTGAATAGGTTATGTGATATCCTTTTGCAAAATAGATAAAATAAATAAATAAGTAAAGAAAGAATAAAGTCAAACCTTAAAGCCGTTCACATCTTTTGAGAAGAAAAAAAATACCAGTACAAGGCTTTGAATATAATAGGAATATAATAGGTGGATGATGTCTGCCAGATCTTTGGATCACAGTTTTCAAGAGTACTGCCCTACTGAGTAATACTGAGAGCTTTAGTCCCATCATAAATGGATGGTACCAGGTTGGAAAAATCTCAGATTAACGTCCTTGTATTCATTCCATTTCACATCTGTTACAAGTAAAACACTTTTTTATTTTTATTCCTACTATATTTATACCTGCTAATCTTATTCCATGCCATTGTATAACATGACTCCTTCCAGTGCAGATATTTCTGGAAACTGTAGCCAATTTTAATAATGAAGCCAAACAGAAAGCCTCAGTAGAAGGCTAACATTATATTATGAGATAGATAGATAGATAGATAGATAGATAGATAGATAGATAGATAGATATGAATAGATATCACAAATTAAAGTTGCTTTAATTGGTCAACTACAGCAGGTAAAGCAGAGTTTTAGAGCTGTAACATAATATTATCTTTATAACATCCATCAATCTGTTCATGCATACAGGCTTATCTTTAAAATCACAATTGCCAAGATACAATTATTTACGGTATGGAATAATTTGGTAAAAATCTGTCACATAGTATTATAACAGAATGGTTTATAGATTTTAAAATACAATTTAGTACATTGTTTACTATCTTTTTGGACTGTTGCCTTCTGGCAGAAGATACAGAACAATTAAAACTTGGACCACAGGTTTTCTGAATAGTTTTTATCCCAGAGCTATAATTGCACTCAACAATGAACTAAAGGGCCCCCATCAGTGAGCAGTTGGACAGCCTTACTTGGTCTGTTGTGTGGATGTTTGGCTGATTTAGGGGTGGGGAATTGTGGTGGGTGAGAGTGTGTTTGGGGATTGTTATGTGTGTTGGACCTGGTCTTTGGGTGTTAAGTGAATTTTGTTGTATGGGTATACTGTGTATATACGTACAATGACGTAATAATAATTATTATTAAAAGTTATTATTATTATTATTATTATTATTATTATTTGATTGTTTGCCACAAATATGTTTGGTCTTTTAGCTAAAATTCCTTTTTTTAAAAAAAAATAATAATGCTACAGTGACAAATAGGAAGGCTAAAGTAAGATAGGATTCATTAGGATCAGATCAGTTTGTTCAATCATTTTATGTGAAAATACTTGAGGATAGCAAGGACATGAGCAATCATTTCAGAGAGGAAGAAGGAGAATGAAGCAGCTGTTATCCACTTGTAGTTCTAGTATGAATTTTTCAGAAGTCTTATGTTCATGTGCTTCATGTATGGGATTTAAACTAAGTAAAATTAGGAAAAAGTACTATATTTGAATACTGGCCCCACCCACTACACTGAGTGGCACAAGTCTACCATTTATTTATAATAAGATTTATGTTGCATTTATTTCATTCGTTTATGTTTATGGCTGACCATCTTATATGTGACTGAATGATTAACAACAGTTAACGTGTTAATATTAACAAAGAAAAATAAAATAGTGAAAATAATAACCAATGCAATACCAATGAGGTCTGAGGGGAAAAAATGCAAGTCATGTAAACTAGACTGATACCCTGGCTCATAGTTTGGGAAACAGCCAAGTTTTTAAGGCCTTACAGAAGTCAACAGGGTCAGGGCTATCCAGATTTTGAGGGAAATATGTTAATTTAGGAGCATTCTACCAAAAATACTTTCTGTATTTCCTACTACAAAGTTGAGTAAGAGTGAGAAATTGCATCATCAGTTTTATCGGAAGGTTCTATGAAAACCTCAAAGAAAAAGGTTTATTTTTAATCTTTAGTTTAAGACACAAGTGTCAAACTCTCCGCATCATGTTGCCATCACGTGATGTTTCGTGACATTTTTCCCATTCGCGAACTTGGGGTGGGCGTGGCCTGCATGTGACGCATCTGGCCTGCAGGCTGCCAGTTTGACATCCCTGGTAAGGGAATCTGCGCCTTCCAACTTTCCTTTGTTCCCCTTTCCCACTTTTTGACAAATGTAAGTTAAATGTAAGTTAAAAAGGACTTACATTCAAGCATAATGCTCCATATGAACATAGACTTTGGTTTATGCAGGTCTGTGTCTGAATGTAACCTTATTATCTCTTTTCATATATGCTTGAATGCAAATTCATTTTATATTTGTAATTGTTTCCTATTCATTCATTTGTTTATGTGAGCATTTTATCATTGTCTAAAATCTAATATGTATTTCATTCAACCACATCATCAAATATATATTTTCTACTTTTTTCATAATAGTGAACCATTTTCATAATAGTGTACCAACTTAGATTCCACTGTATTTTTAAAAACTGTTTTCATGTTTGTGTTGCCCTTTTATTTACTAAATCTCCAGGATATTAGAAGCAGAAATATTCCCTGCTTACTCAGTATAGACTGATAAGACTTGCAGATAGAAATAAACCTCATTGGCATTTGTGCTAAAACCTGTGCAAGCAAAGCCAGCACTTTCTAAATAATTTTTTACACTTCATGGTATTTGAATATCTTGCTTAGTGACCCAAGCCAATATTTCAAATACAAACTGCATAATAAATGCACATTTCAAACATATCCCCTCAAGTAAATGGTTGTTTATGCACAAGTTCTGTATGCTGATTTTTAAAATGTGCAAATATAGTTTTATGTATTTATGTCCCATTGATCATCATGGGAGTTAAGTATGCATAACAGTGTTCAGGAACATGTCAAAATTTAAAAAGGTCCTTCAGAAGTAAAGATTGTTCTATAATATGTAGCGTGGAGCATAAACATCACTGTTTTATAAGGTATGTTTTAGTGATGTGTACATACACACAGACATACACATAGAAACATATTGCAAATATACAAAGCCTCTTTAATATAGTATATGCAGTACAAACCTAATTAACCCAATTACTTCCTATAAAGGTAAAGGTAAAAGTTCCCCTCACACATATGTGCTAATTGTTCTGACTCTAGGGGGCAGTGCTCATCTCCGTTTCAAAGCCGAAGAGCCAGCGCTGTCCAAAGATATCTCCGTGGTCATGTGGCCGGCATGACTAAACACCAAAGGCGCACGGAATGCTGTTACCTTCCCACCAAAGGTGGTCCCTATTTTTCTTTTTTTTTCTTTTTTTTTAAATTTTTTTTATTAATTTAAGAAACCACATAATACATTTATAAATGCAAGTAAAACAATTTACAACAAACATCATCTTTATAACATCTACCTATAATATCTGAATTGTTACAATATCAATATCCTATATTCTTCAATATACAATATTTCTCTCACCTTATATAATGATATTATTTTATTGATATCTCGTGTCTCTTTCTTAAATTTCATTTGATTTAAAACTTTATTTTACTCTATTGATATCTTTTCTTTTATTCAATTTCTCTTTCTTTCTTCTTCTCTTCTTTTTTCACTTCCCTCTAACCATTTATACCATTTTTGCCAGACTAAATAATATTCAGATTCTTCTTTTCCTTGGATCTCCTTGGTAAGTTTATCCATCTCAGCGCATTCCATAATTTTGGATATTAATTTCTCTTGAGTCGGGACCTCTTCTTGTTTCCAATTTTGTGCGTATATAATTCTTGCTGCAGTCAAAATGTGTGTTATTAAATATATTATTTCTTTTTCATATTTGCTTGTAGGTATTCCTAATAAATAAGTTTCTGGCTTTAATGGCACCTTTTGAGTTATTATTTGTTCTAGTTGCATTTTTATATTGTTCCAGAATTTTTTAGCTTTGGAACATGAGGTGGTCCCTATTTTTCTACTTGCATTTTTTATGTGCTTTCGAACTACTAGGTTGGCAGAAGCTGGGACAAGTAATGGGCTCACCCCATTACCTGACACTAGGGATTCGAACCGCTGAACTGCCAGTGTTTTGATCGACAAGCTCAGCATCTTAACCACTGAGCCATCGCATCCCATCTTTCTATAGTTCATGTTAATAAAACATTATATTTTACGTTTGGTAACGTGCGCTTCTTGCTGCTCTATGAGCTTCTAGACATTTGCTAGCATTAATGATGTTACTTCATCAGGTAATAAAATATCTACAAGTAAACAACCAAGCTCAGGTAGAAGTAAGGACTCGACAGTTCAACCCTGAGCTACATATACAGTATTTTTTTCTATTGGATTTAGTAATGTTTCTGAATAAACATTTGATTCATTCACCAGAAGCCAGACTTTCTAGTATATTGCTTTCTGCACAGTGGTGGTGCTTCTTTCCATTATTCATTCATTTATTTCACAAATCAGCAAGATAATCAAACCAATGCCATCTGGCTGTGAGAGCAATAGCAGTTGTTCTTTTTTTTTTATGACAAAGAAAGAAAATCATATTTGCATGAAATATATTGTAATCCATGAATCCATTTTCTTCTTTAGGTTTTTAGTTGGAGGCTCTTTTATTTTTCCTCTTAGAGATATTTTTAATTTAAAATCAATTCAAGGGTGTTGATTCAGTTCAACCCATACCGTCCTCTCACTTTTCCAGCTTCACAAAGCTGATATTTATTCCAATTGATGTAGTTCTTTTACAGGTGGTCAAGTATTTAGAAAATCTTGGAAGTATTGTTACTTTGGTGACATTTAGAAATCAAAATAAACGCTGAGAGCACCTTAGTTCAATGAAGTTCTATTGCTGGCCTAACATACTGTTATGTTTAATTTGATCATTGCAAAAAATCATTGTTTTAATTATGTCTTTACGGATGAAGAGACTATACTTTATTCTTAATTATTTTAACTTTTATATTGCATGTTATTTTAATTCTCGGCTGTTCACCGCCCTGAGTCCCTTCGGGGAGAAGGGCGGGATATAAATTTAATAAATAAATAAATAAATAATAAATACCAGTAAGCCTAAAACAAATAGATTCTGATGACTGTTGGAAAAGTTAACTTCTTTTCTATTGCTCCATTATTAATATATTTAACTATTTTTCTGAGCTACGAACTAGTGTCAGGATTTATTGTAACTTAGTACATATCAAGGACATTCCATATTTTTTCACACCTTTGGAAATTTTAGTTTCAATTTCCCCGCCACCATGTCTAGATTCTAAAATAGGAGCAGAAAGAAGATAAGAGTAAGTGAATATCTGTTGTTGATTTACTATCTAAATCAGGGTTGTCAAACTCACAGTATCATGTCATCACGTGACGTATCGTAACTTTTCCCCCTTTCGCTAAACCGGGGGTGGGGGTGGCCAGCATGTGATGCATCTGGCCGGCGGGCTGTGAGTTTGATATCCATGATCTAAATCAATTATTTAATTAATAAAAAGAGAGCATCATCCTTTCATGTTTACAATGGACAGGTTTTCTGCAGTAATATCCATGTTTTGTATTATCAGCGTATGCTAGATTATTTGTCACCAGTTCACTAGCTTGTGTATATCCTAAGGTAGTAAGATGAAAAATAGATTTATAAGAATGATATCATTTCATAGGTTCAGGCTGTTTGCTAAGCTTTTCTAACTACTTTTCCTCTGTTCCCACATTTTTTTTTTCACTTTTTCAGTTAAAGTTGCCTGACAAAGGCTTTGCTAATATGTGTGTGAATAGTAACAGTGGGTTCCAGAGTCTACCATTTGCTCCAAGCTGTTTTTCTAAGCAACCGCTTTTCCGGCAGAAGGATATGCCTTCCACAATGTTTTATAACTCACCACGAATTATTCACATGAGTATATTGATTGTCACTGTTGCTGCAAATTGCATTCTACAGGATCAGCTGATGATACATCCCATTGTAGCGCCTTCTACTGTGAAGGATCTCTTAGAATCAGTATGTTAGTTACTTTGAAAGCAGGAACCTGGAGATGTCAAAAATAAAGACTTACAAGAATAGCCCTAGGTAAAGCACTTGAGACAGCAGCTGTAACATTTCTGTTTTTCAGCAACTGTTTGCTTATAAAAGCCTCTCCACTGGCAGTTAATGCCTCTTGGGGATTTCTTTATTTGTTTAACAGCACATTGTTGTATTGACAGCAAAGCCCCATCATAAACACTATACCTGAATATAAGTGGATCTCTGTGAACTGTAGCTTGTGCAATTACCTGATGCAATAATTTTAAGGTTTTAGGAATTTAGTTCAATGGGAAATGACAATAATAGGCATTGCATTCAAAATCTCTTCTAAAAAATGTTGATTTTTAAAAGATTTTTAAAGATTATAAATTATTTTATATCCTTTCAGCAACATAATGTATAAATCAGTATCCTATCTATATTTTTTTTACCATTCTGTAATAACCGATCCTGAGTTTGTGAAATTAAAATTAATATCATGCTAAAAGCTATTGTTTAATTTTCTGAAAGTTTTCTTCCTCTGGGAATGAGGCTTTGGTATTTTTTAATATCTCATTGTACAAGTGCTTCATAATTTCTTTGGCAGTGTTTCTAGTTTATTGTTGCTATGTTCCTACTGGATAAAATTTTTTGTATTAGTATAAATTAGAATGTGATTTCAAGTGGGTTTTCAAAAAAAAATCTTGCATTAGTTTGAAGTTTGAAAAAATATGGTATTTCTGGCCTTCATATTGCCTTAGAAAGCTGTTTCCAATGTATTTTACTAAAACATTAAATAGTATTTGTTATTGTTTTATGTCAGTAGGCCTTGACAATTCTATGAAAATGCATTCACTCCATTTTGAATTTTGAGTTTTACTAGAGCATCATTGGGATCCAAAGTGAACAAATAATGCTGATATTTTGATGGTGGCTTCATATATTTAATGTAAAGTCATTCAACATATGATGTGCCAATATGCACAACCCATTACTTAAATTGATTCAATTAAAGAGAAACATAAGATCGGTTGTATGAATATTTTATGAAGTAGTCATAACTGATTTGGGCTACCTTTTTCCTATAATAAATCTTATTTATTTATTTATTTATTTATTTATTTATTTATTTATTTATTTGCCACCCATCTTATAGCAAAAGACTCTGGGCAGCTTCCAGCATTAATATAAAATTTTAAAATTCTAATAAATATTTTTAAAAGGATAAAAATAGAAATCCCAATCAAGATAAAATATAATTAAAAGACCAGGAGGGAGGAAACAGGATAGGCTGTATGAGGGGAGGGGAGGTAGGATTGCCATTCAACTATCATCTCCAATGTGATGTTCCTCCATTGGGGACCCAGGCCTTCTGGCAGAGCTAGGTCTTTAGGTTCCTGCAGAAGGACAAAAGGATGGATCAAATCTCCTTCCGGGGGTAAGAGGTTTCAAAGGCAGAGCTATGGCAGAGAAGGTTCTCCTCCTGGACCCTCCCACCAGAATTCCTTGATCAATGGAGAAGCAGCATGCCTTCTCTGTCGATGAAGGTAGGGCAGGCCAGTCTCAGTGTGGTGAGGCAGTTTCTCAAGTAGCCTGGACTCATGCCATACAGGGTTTTAAAGATAATAATCTTGCATTGCATCCAGAAGCAGAACAGTGGTTAATGAAGCTTGCAGAACTGTGGTGTAATATGGATCATCCTAGGGACCTCAAAAACTGCCCCTGCTGTCTTATTCTGACCTATTTGAAGCATACAAATGTTCTTCAAGGATAACCCCATGTAGAGCACATTGCAATAATCCCAGTCATGAGATGATCAGGGCTTGAATGACTGAGGGCAGGGACTCCTAATCTAGGAAAGGTTGCAACAAGCATATCAACTGAAGTTGTGCAAGGGTTCTTCTAGCAGGAGAGCTAATCATGGTTTATCACAATTTACTTCTCACCATACAGAATATTGAATCATCTCATTCCTCACTGAAGAGATAGTTTTGAAGATCTCCTTCCTAAAGTCATTGTACTCTACCAATTTGGAAAAAGTTCCAAACAAGGATAATTTTCAAATGGAAAAGTTTTGAACAATAGCAAATATCTCAAGGTAGGCTATCCTGTCAAAATCACTTCAAGAGCACAACATAAAATTGGCAGGAAAGCACAAAGGCAGGTAGTTCTGCAACCCATTCCCATCTTGTCATAAGTAAGTGTTTAGGACTCCACTATCAGAAAGGCACAGAATATGGCAGAGATTCATCTGAACTTTGCCAAAAATTACCTGGGAAACTCTTTCATACTTCTGGGACAATACTTTATAGAGAGATACATTAAAACTTAAACTTTTGATGCTGCATGGATTTCACAATGGTAGAAACCAAATACTGTATTCCACAATGTAGAATCTTAATGTTCAAGCATGGAGGGGTAGTTGCATAATGCAGTAATGTGCTGATGTCTCACGATCTGGAAGATTTGCTGTCAGTGAAGAGACATGAATTTTGTTCTGTGTCAGAGAATTCTGTAGAAAATATCATACCATCTGTTTTGCAGTTGAAAGTGAAACCCAAGTGGGCCATACAATAAGATGATGTCCCCAAGCACACAGAAGGTGTAGAAACAAATAGATGAAGTGAAAGCGAGTTAGTGCTTTGAAATGACTAAGTCAAAGGCTGGATCTAAAATTCATAGAAGTGTTGTGGCAGACCATTCAAAACATGACATATGCAGTTCGTGTTAGAACTCACAAAGTTTGCTATGGAAAATGGTCCCAAATTTATACACAATAATAAGAAAGTTTGATCATCAACTGCAGGAAATGTCTGGTTGTATTTATAGAAGCTAAAGATGGTGCCACTCATTACCAAATATAAGAGTGTGATGACTTTTTCACATGACATGGTGCATATTATATTACTTTGTTTATGAAATAATGAAACAAATACAAATTTTAGTGCTTATTTTTGTTTTCCTGTCAGATTTCTTTTTTAAATAGTAGTACGACCCATATGATGCTATTATAATTTTTAGTGCAAAGGATATAAAAATTCAAAAAATCTGAAATGGGGCAAATATATTTTCATAGAAGTATATATGTTGTTCCTAGAGGATTGTTTTAATTTGCCAGTTTCTTTCCATAATTGTCTTTTGTTACTGCTACTGTTACAAAAGATACATAAAACGATAATTGTCACACTGTGACAGAGTTGTGGGATTTTATAAAAGTCTTTTCTGCGTGTTATTTTTCTGATACAAATTGTTCTATTCCCTCCTGTCTACGAGAGCAATTATTTTACCACCAGAACAAAGCGTAGAGATACCAGTACTGCACTTGAATGTTTTCCCTATAAGATAGTTTGACAGATTCAGATCAGGAATATATATGGGGGAAAAGTAGAAGAAATTATTGTACTATCTGGTTTGGTTTCTTCATGGCTGCTTTTACCTATGGGAATGAGAATCATAGCTATCTTAAACTCAGTTTTATGGACAATATTCTTATAAACACCAGAAATATCTTTAATATGGCTGCTTGTCTGAAGCTGCAAGATTATATCCTTGAAGCTCATTTGTAGAAACATTGTATGTTGATTATAAAGGTTGGATCATTCCCAAAGCCCCCACCAAGAGACTGGATTATGTTTCTGGATGAAAACTTGTAGTCTTTAACCCCTGGAATGAATTATCCATCATTTCCCTGCCAGATGTTATAAACATATGTTCCCTTTTCAGACTTCCATACTCAATATACAGATGCCAAGGCAGTAGACATTTGAAGGATAAAAGAAACAGCACACTTTTGTCCCTATTTTAATGTGCCAATGCTCCACTTGTGCTTAATGCATTAATTATCTTTGCATAGTGACAAGTAAACAAAACATGTTATTATCTAGCATATATGACTCATGGTTGAATGTTATTTTCTCTAGAACTTCTCTAAGAGACCAACAAGTATCATTAGAATCACACATACGATTCATTAGCAAATAAAAAAGCTTATAGTAAACACACCATCCTACTTCCTCATGGAATAACTTGTTGATATTTGTGTAATTTATCTTTTCTTGCTTAAGACCACTTCTATTACATATTGTAAGATTTTAAATTGTTTCATTATAGCAAGTATTTTAATTATCCTTACAAGTATCTTTTATTAAAAAATCATCTACTTATTTCTGTTTAATTGTATTCCAACTGCATTCTGATTGAAGCTACCTTATCCAAGTTCATTTAATTTAGTTTACTTTTGTTTTCTAATATACTGTACACACATTTCTGCTAGCATTTATGTCTTAGATGCTAGGGAGGAAAGGCAATCAATCAAAGACTACAGCCCTTTCAAAAGACTGTTTTATTTAGGTTTTTTTTCTCTCATTATTATTTTGCAGGACATAGATTCCATTTTTGTAATTTCTATATTTTATGTTTAGCTAACACACAATGAACTCTTTAAAAAGTTAAGCATAAAGTGTTCAGCTAGAAAACAGCAAAAAGACAGCACATTCATACTTGCAATATTCTATAAATATAGCCATTCTCAATAAATATAATCCTAGTTTTCCTGAAAAGATAATTTCCTAGTCTACTAAGTGGGGCTCACATTCAAAGCTGCACTAACAGTAATTGTGTTTCACACTGATCACCCAAAGCAGAAAAGTCTCAAATGAGTGCCCTAACTAAGTGTGTTTCACAATTCGCTTCAACAGTGAATATTAAAAAAGAAATTTATAAATTGGCTATCATCCAAATTGAAAAAAAAAAACACCTTGTGTATATATGTAGGAGATTAAATGACAAATACACTAGTGATTTGGTTCCTTCTGCTGGACAACCAACCAACCAACAACCAAGACACAGAATTGTAAAGCAACTGCATTTTTAAAGCATAAATCCATTGGGCAGCAAGGGATCTCCTGCAGTTTTGGATGAGTATTTCAGCGTCTTTGCATGTGATGTTTAAGAGTAGGGTTTAAGTCTTCCGTGAATTCTCTTCCATAAAGCATTCATCTTCCAAGAAGTACTGTATTTTTCGCATTATAAGATGCACTCCCCACCCCAAAACAGTGGGTGGAAATGTCTGTGTATCTTATAGAGCAAATATTGCGGTGGGGGACAGGGGACTTGGTGCTGCAGTGGCATTTGTTGCCACCACCTATCACTGCTGTTTGCTGCTGGGGAACGCTGGAGCCTTTGCTGCCGAGCAGCTGATTGGAGGTTGGATCGGCCTCCCAGAATACTGGCGATCAGTTGTTCTACGTGGCAGAGATCGCTGCCATAGTTCACTGCCGCTGCAATAGCGGCAGCAATAGGCAGCAAATGGCGGCGGCACAAACAGCAGTGGCGGTGAATGGTAAATGGCGGTGGCAGCAGTAATTGGTAGATTACTGATAGACTTGACACCACAAGGAACCAACAGCCAACAACTTAATAGGCAGCCATCAACAAATGAAACATAATCAACAAATAAAAAGCCACACACAACCAGGCACCACATAAATGCTATATACAAAGCACTGCTAGAGAGAAGTTTCTTGAGGATGGGCTCCAGTACAAGTCCAAAAGCTCAGAATAGTAAACCTCTGGCCTGGTGACTGACCCAGATTGGATCAAGATAATCTTCCCTTGATTGTTTTTGGCATTAGAGTGAACAAGGTGAAATTGGAAGTCTTTCAAGACAGTCTGTTATTATTAGAATTCCAATAATCCTTATCTCTTTTCTGGCTTGGCCTATCTTGAAGGGATGACATCACTACCATTACTCTCTAATCAGAGAAGCATCAAAATTGTTTTAGATTATAAAGATGGTGTCAGATCCTTAGGGCATCTTTCAGACTATAGAACAACTGAATTATTGTTATAATATCAAGAGCAAGTGTATGCAAATGATAAATTAGCACAATCTCATAGTACAAACTAATTCAAAAAGACTTTCTCATCCAGCAGCAGCACAGGTGCTTGTAGCCAAACCAATATTATTTTGTTATTATACAAATTTGACAGAGACCTTTAAGAGAGCTCAACATTAATTTCTTTCAAGACTCAATGTCAATTGATTATGGGTGATTGATCAGCAAAGTTTCCTACCGATTGCTCCAGGGTTGTCTTCTTATGAGTCTGCTGAAAGAAAGAGCAGCCAAATGCTGTGTGCCCCTGAATATGTGGAATGAACCATTTCTGGATAATTACCAGAATTTCATGGAAAGATTTAAAGTACCTTTCATAATTCATTTGGGAGATTTGAACTTTCTAAATTCATTTTCACTTTTCATTCTTTTTATTCCAGTTTTAATTTTTGTCTATTATTTTTCTGATTTGGCAAACCTTATCAGAATTCTTCTCATGTACTTATCTCAAATATGGTTATCTCTGACATAATTGGAGTTACATTTGTTTTTTATTTGCATTTTAATTACTCCTTTTTGGAGTAACAGCCCATCATTTATCCTTCATTTAAATGGTAAGGATTTTCTTTGAAACCATGAAACTATTAGGTTGGGATCTGCATTTGCCATTTGGGAGGATCTCTGTTTCCTTAATAGATATTGTGAGGGCTTCAGATATGTTGGAAAACCCAATACAATTGTTAGGACATATATATAAGGTGCTATTAAAGTATGACATAGAGAAGTAAAAAATTAAAAACTATAGAATAAAGTGAAAGCAAAACTTTGAAAAAGTAGTTACAGTAGAATTATGGCAAAGACGTATGGTATATATCCACATATATTATATGACATGGAGAAACAACAGTCTAGTTCAGGTGTGTATACATGTACATGGCAAGAAAAACTAATCTTGTATGTTTGCCAGATGGATGGCCTAGGGAACAAAGCTGTTACAGAATCTGGTATTCCTGCTAGAAATACTTCGAAACCTCCACCCAGAGGGGAGCATCAGAAACAGACTGTGAAGTGGGTATGTGGGGACTCACAATGCTATGAACTCTAAGCACATAGCCCTTATAAGTAGTATGCTGAATAACAGGAAGTGAGCTTCCTATAATCTTCTTGGCTGTCCTTACACTCTCTGAATGGACTTTCTCTCTGACACACTGCTGCCACCAAACTGAATGAATAATTAATGAATGATAACCAAACTCAAATCATTAATGAATGATTAAGAAAATCAGAAGAAAACTAGAAATACATATTTAGTGGAACTGGAACTATCGTCGTCGTCGTCATCATCATCTTCATCACATCATCATTGAGTGTAGATTGCTGAATGTTTTTTCTTTGCTTTATTTTCTTATCAGATAGACTGATTAATCATTCATGTCTTTTGTGTTCTAGTTTACATTTCACTCTTAGTGAGTCAGTGGTAGTTTTCTCCTGAAATCTTTTCTAATTTTTAAGTATTGAGGGCAGAGGAAAACATAAGTGTTTTGGATGTATGTTTTATTGGGAATGTTTTGCAAATCAAACTGGTTGTGGTATGAACAATTTACTATAAGCTAAAAGTAAAAAAAATGTAACAAGATAACCATGAATCTCTTACTTTTTTGCAGGCTTGTGATGTGTTTTTCATATCTGGTGAATCTATTCCATTGTGTTTCACTTCATTGGACATTATGCCTATTGATTTTGGAGTCACCAAGATTAATTACATATATTGTAAAAAAAGGGGCCTTTCTTTTAAAGTGTTTGGAAGAAAGGGAAGAGGGAAGGGAAGGGAAGGAAAAGGAAAAGAAAAAGGGAAAGAGAGAAGGGAAAAAGAAAAGAAAGGAAGAAAAGTAGCTAGGTAACTATAACATTATAGATGCAACTTTACTCTTATTCCCATTTGTCTCAGAAGATCTAAGGCCAGATGTTACATAAAATAGAGTAAGGCAGTATCTATCAATTCCCCATCACAGTTTAGATAATAACATGCAGTCCTGGAATTTCTTTAGCTATGTTCTGACCTAGGCTTCCTGAGTCAGTAAAACACATGAATAGTCCCAAAAACCTCTTTTATTTCAACAGCTGTGAATTTTGTTCATTCATGGATGAGTCCCAAATAGTTGTAAAGAGACCTTCCGTATAAGGCTGATACTCATCCACCTATATCTCCCTTGACATGCTGCCAAAGACCTAATTGGCCAAGCCACACAGAATCCAGAATCAAACAGAGCTTCAGACTTTAAACTGAACAGAATTAACAACGTTGCTTCCTGCAAAGGCCCATGTGCCTTTGCTCTTCTTTTAAGTCTTATGGGAGGGGCCAATAATCTCCAAGCCCTATTCCTGAGTCATCCCTTTTGTTTTAACTGTTCTTGCCTTCTGGCAGCTCTGCGCATGCGCGCACTGGGAACAAGCTCCCCCTGTTCCCCCATGCCTTACTGAGGTTCAACTCTGGAGGCTCCGGAGGCAGCATGTACCTCCCAGATGGGCCTTTCTCTGCCTGTAATACTGAGCTCTCGTCCGAGCCTTCCCCAGACTCCAGGACTGGCCCATGTTCTTCCCCAACCTTCTCACTGTCCAACTCTGCTGCCAGCTCTGCAGGCCGCCACCGGATCACAACAATCTAATTGAAAATATGTTGAGTTCCTAATACATTTTGCTCTTCAGATCTTTTACTTTTCAACCCAACTTCTCTTCATCTCAGTGATTGAGTTTTCTTCCTAGAGGAAAATTAAATATGAAACAGTGTTGTCTGCCTGAAGCAGAAAATTTGTTAGAAATTGTAGAGGCTAATGACACTCAGCTGTTTGAATTCCAACAGGTTTAAAGCAGTGCAATACCCCTGAAATTTAGAGCCACACTACCAAATGTAAACGAAACAACCAATACTCTAAGACTCAACTTAAGTTTCTTTATTTGAATTATTCAGTAGGAGCTAACCATGAAAAGATTTTTGATACGCTACTTATCATAGACTATGATGTGAAGAAGAGGACAACAGTGAATATTAGTCACAAGTTAACTATGTTTTCACAAAGTTTTCTTAGGCTATTGCCTGAGGGCATATAATCTTCTTGAAATTAATATAATTTTAGAATAAAATGCTGTACCAGAAAATGTTTTTAAGCTCTAACATGCTCAAAAGTACATATATGAATATCTTTTACTCTCACACACAATGTACTTATTTATTACTATCAATTTTATAGAGACTCAGTTTGATTAACACTTAATCAATTAATTAATACTTGCAATGGAAGTGTCAGTTCCAATTGTGGTGGTAAGCCAAGGACTATCTGAAGTATATAAATAAGTATATACATTCACCTCATTGTGGTCCATTTTGGTATTATTGTACCATTTAGGTATGGTATCATTTAAAATCCTCAACAGGATCTAAATACCCTGAATAAGATCACTATGATATGAATCCAAATTGATCGCAGACTGATATGAGCAGTTCCTAACTATTGACTTCGACAAATTAGACAGTAGTTCTTAGTTTATGCAGGATAGCATAAATAATAATTAATTAATTAATAATGAAAGATAAAGAAGAAAAATGCTCAAAAATTTTCCCCACTAATTTTAAGAGTTTTGTTGTGCTTTTATCTGATTTTTATGCTTTCATTTTTATGTTTATGCTTTCAACATAAATTAGGAAAAATGCTCCAGTTCTTACATAACCATAGAACCCACCTTTGCAGTTCAATAAAGCATACAATTCTTATTTCAGAATTCTGCCTAAGCCTAAAAAAAAATATTCAGCTAAGGACAAAATTCTTTTTTTGTTTGTTTCAAAGTTACATGGATGTACTCAGTGGTGGGATTCAATTTTTTTAACAACCGGTTCTGTGGGCGTGGCTTAGTTGGGGGTGTGGCTTGGTGGTCATGTGACTGGGTGGGCATGGCTAGCTGGTCATGTGACTGGGTGGGTGTGGCTATGTGCATAGGGACTACTCAGAGGGCTGAAAAAAGTCATTTCTGACTGGTCCTCGCACTTATGACCATTCTCACATTTATGCCCATTGCGGCATTCTTAACAATCATGTCAGTCATTTCACCACTACTTCTCTTCACCACTGTGACAAGATAGGGAGCAAAACGTAAAATGTGAGGACAGTTGTAAGTTCAAGGACTGGTCAAAAGTGCGAGGACCGGTCAAAAATAACTTTTTCAGCCTTCTGACTAGTCCATATGCACATAAGGACTATTCAGAGGGCTGAAAAAAGTCATTTCTGACTGGTCCTCAGATTTTTGATTGGTCCTCGCACTTATGACCTTCCTCACATTTATGCCCGTTGCGGCATTCTTAACAACTGTGTCAGTCATTTCACCACTACTTGTCTTCACCATGGTGACAAGATAGGGCGCAAAACGTAAAATGTGAGGACAGTTGTAAGTTCGAGGACTGGTCAAAAGTGCGAGGACCAGTCAAAAATAACTTTTTCAGCCTCCTGACTAGTCCATATGCACATAGGGACTATTCAGAGGGCTGAAAAAAGTCATTTCTGACTGGTCCTCAGATTTTTGACCGGTCCTCGCACTTATGACTGGTCATCATTTATGCCCATTGTAGCATTCTTAACAACCGTGTCACTCATTTCACAACTGCTTCTCTTCACCATGGTGACAAGATAGGGCAAAAAACATAAAATATAGGACAGTCGTAAGTTTGAGGAGTGGTCAAAAGTGCAACGACCAGTCAAAAATAACTTTTTCAGCCCTCTGAGTAATCCATATGCACAAAAGGATACAGCAATAGAGAGGGATGAAGGAAGGAGAAGAGAGATGGAAGAAAGAAGGAGAGAGAGGGAAGGAAGAGAAGGGAAGAAGGAAGGGAAGGGAAATTAGAGTAGGAGTGAGGGTAAGAGAGGGAGGAAGAGAGGAGGAGAAGGAGAAAGGAAGAGGAAGTAGAGAGGAGAAGAAGCCGGGCGCGAGGGGGAAAGAAAGTAAGAAAGAAAGAAAAGAGAGAGGTGGTAGGTTTGAGGAGAAAGATTGCTGTACAGTAAAAAATATGAAATGGAAGAAAGGCAACCCCAAACAAATATAAAGATATTAAGATAAAGAATGAATTGTTAAACTTTAAAGAATAAAAGAGAACAAATATGAATAAATAGCAGTAATTAGAAACACACATACAAACATGCAATTTATTTTCTTTGAACAGAGTATTTGGCCAGTTCACAAATTTAAACAGTGTTTAGTCATTTCAATTAAATTTACAATTTCGATATTTCCTTTTTGCCATATTTATTCCTTATCTATTTTTTTAAAAAAACCAATTTTACCCTTTATCCTCATCTCTAATCTTAATCAAATTCAATTTTTCCCTTCTATTCTATATTATACTCCTTCCCATTGTCATCTATTTTTATATCCATCCTCATATTGTTAATTATGTAATATAAATTCAACATTTTAATATAAATCAATTAGTTATATAACTATCTTTTTTGTATATTAATCAATATGAACATGAATATTCCAATTATTTCCATGCAATCCAATTTCTTACAAATCAATTAATTATATTTACCAATAATAATAAACCAAATAATTTCCCCCATATATTCCTCCAAACCACAATTTAACCATTTCTGCTTTCAACACAATATACAATTAATAGTATCTCAATTATTACAATTCCCTAGTTAAATAGAGCTTTTTTTCTTTTGTGTTTTAAAATCTTGAACTCTCCTCCTTTTCCCTAAAGAGAAACTACTTCTTTAGGGAAAACTACCTTTTCACTAAAGGTAGTTGCACCTACCTCTTTTGGTGAGGAAAAAGAAAAGAAATCTGCCTGCCTAATTTTCCAACGTTGCAGCAACAGCAAAGCCAAGTTTCCTTTTTCAGTAAAGCTAGGGAAAAAAAATCTGCTCCAGCAAGCAAGCAAGCAGCAGAGTCCTGAGCAAAACAGCTGAGATCAAATCAGCTGAGAGTCAGGAGGCCGATCTAATTAATGGGCTAATTAGCCTATGCTGAAGCTCCGCAGGCCAATAAAATTACAAGAAAACACAGAACCGTTTGTTAAATTGCTGGCTCGCCCGCCCCTCGCCCACCACTATTTATTAGCAATAAATAGTGGTGCGGAGGGGTGGGGCAAGGGGAGGGGCGAGCCAGCAATTTAACAAACAGTTCGGCCGAACCGCCTAGAACCGGCAGAATCCCACCACTGGATATACTTTAAGAAAGAATAGAGAGTATGTTTATTCCCACTTACTGTATATGCAGCCCCAAATATTTACTCTGAATAATTGTGATGTCTTCCTTGGATGACTCTCCAGATTCCTCCTCAGATGTCAGCTCAGGAGAAGATGAGCCCATTCCTGGCATGTCAGGAAGTGAATTGATTGATGGCTCTGAAAGACTGTCCAGAAGAAATTTGGAAGATGCTTCAGCTATGGAAAGCTTGCAGTGGCAGATAGCCAGTGAAGAAGAGGAATTGCCTTCTGCACCTGATCTGAACACACATAGGGCAGAGAAAAGGCATGAGCAGTGGAGGAGGCCAGACCAGTCGAGAGGAGAAAGCCCTGCCCATCTTGATGGGCTGCACCAGAAAGCTGGCTATTTATCACAACGGACAGATAGAGGTGTTCCTGGGAACAATGTGTGTTTTTTCTAGCTGTGTGTTTTTAATGATAGTGTTTCCTGCTTAACTCTGGATTGACACATTGTTTGGAATTGATCTATACCTTGAAGAATCTGGAGTTTTTCGGCCTTGTGATTTCTTTTGTGTGTGGATTTAAGTTTGTTTAGTGGATTATTTTATTTGAGCAACTTTCAGTTGCTTTGTGGAGTATTGGGTTAGGGTTGTTCATTCATTGCTGTGTGAACTAACCTTGGCCTGCTTGTGGCTGGACTTAATTCAGACAGGTCTGAGTTTTGGTGAAGGAAAATGCTGCGGAATATTAATAAACTCACTAAACCACAATTAGGTGTGTGTGTGAGTGAGCAGGGCAACACAATATTTTATATATATATACAAGTCCTATGAAAATGTGGTGGCTCAGCAGTTAAAGATGCTGAGCTTGTCAACTAGAAAGCTGAAAGCCTGAGTGTAAGACCTGAGTGCCATGAGATGGGGTGAGCTCCTATTATTACGCACCTAGAAATTCGAAAACATGCAAATGTAAATAGATAAATAGGTACCCCTTTGGTGGGGAGGTAACAGCATTCTGTGCACCTCGGTGTGTAGTCATACTGGCCACATTACCATAGAAATGGTCTTTGGACAATGCTGGCTTGCTAGGCTAATAAATGGAGATGAGGACCACTCCCTAGAGTTGGAAATGACTGGACAGGGCAAACCTTTATCTTTACCTTTACAAGTCCTAATCCAAACATGTAGCTTATCTGCTAATGTCTAACACATCTCTACAATGGCAAAAGATTGCAATAGAATCATATTGAAATAATAAAGATTTTGTAATAATTTGGCAGTGAAAACAACAACAGTTTTCTAGCACATGACATAGTATCCTATTTCCTGCTGGTTTAATTGTTACCATATTTTCAGCATGCAGGAAATATAAGTTCTTATGCTAAAGCACTCAGCCTCATTGAAAGCAAATACAGGTCATCTGGAGCATAACTGAAAGATTTGTCTGAAAGGAAATCTATCGTTATATTTCTATGGCCAGTTTTAAATAGCTATCAAAACAGAGAGGCTTCTTTTTCATGTGGCATCTTTCCCACATAATCTGCAAATAAGGAATCTGTCTGATAACAAAAAAAGTATTCAAGAATCAGCCTCAAGAAGCTTAGAGACTGCTTCTAAAAATAGAGAAATACTTTCCCTATCACAAATTAATCTCATTTCAAAATGATTTTCAAAATACAGTTTATGCAATGCAAATCCCTGCTCCCAAAATAACCTGTAGTTGTGGTTGTTATGCCCAGCCAAGAGATAAATTACTGTTCAGTGAACTGTTTCAGGATGGCTACGTGAAGTGAAGTTAGGATTAAGAGAACTGATGAAGCATAATATACCATGAAGGAAATAAAAACATTTTATAGAACATATAGGTATTATTAACAGGTTTCCTCTGCTTTTTCAAACACAATTATTTTTCTCAGTAGGAAACACTGTTTGAAAAAGAAAAAAAAACCCACAAGAATTTCATATGCTACATAATGCATTGACACATGCAAATGTGTGTTGGCACCAAAATTACAGTATGCAATTATTTTCTTTTTAGTTTGTAAAATTTAAATATGGATACTTATTTTAAAAAAGTTTTTTGTAAAAAAAAATATTTAAAAATACTTTTAAAATGTTTCAAGGACCCTTAGGCAGGTACTGTTCCAACAGCATATGGGTTTTAAATTACTATATTCAATTTCCAAGGGCTTTGGTGGATGCCTGTTTCTTGTGTTCTCTGTTTTATATGAGGTTGTAAAATATAATAATCCTACCATTAGTTGAAAGTTACCTGTACAACATTGCAGACTTTGTAACTGAAAAACCTCTAGCAATTTACTGGATAGTATTATTAGGAACAAGATTGATATTGTATACTGGTGGTGGGATATTAGAACTGTTGGACAGTTTGTTGTTGTTATTATTCTCATCAGAAATATCTACTTTTCAGGAAAAGATTGATGAAGTATCATCAATTCACAGGAAGAATAAAATTCTAGATGTTTCTTTTTATTCTTTCTTGGAAGTTTCTAAGGTAACCTGTCCCAATGTATACTTGGCAACTTTCCAAAACTTCCAAAAAATAATATTTTTAAAAAATATGCATAATTCCCTTTTCTTTAAATTCAACATATTTCACAAATTCAGGTTTATCCTTTATTATTCTTAACAAATCTAAGGCAAACAAATCATTCTAGAAGTAATGTACTATTCCATGCAAAGTAACTTTTAAATGCTTATCAGGAAAACTGCTACACAAGAGAAAAAAAAGTCTAACAGACAGGATCTGGACAGGGCCCATAGAGCTTATTTTCCAGGGTGCTCAGCATAAAACCTACCTTGAAACAATTACTCTGAACCTTTCTTTGACAAAGTAACTTTAAAAAATGGTTTATGCCATATCACCTGTCTTCAATTTAAAGCAAGGGAGCGAGCAAACAAACAAACCTAACTATCTAAAGTTTTCTGAAAGAACCACACAGATATATCTTTCACTATAACCTCATGATGTGTCCCAGCTGCGGCTATTTATTGGCTTAGTCAAGAGCTCTACTATTTTGCTCTAAAATGTCAACTTTGATTCATCCATGGGTTCACTAGCTGTCAAACACTGTTAAACAGAACTGGAATCAGTACTCCACTTAGGTTTTCATTAAAACAGAAATGAAATCAGCTCCTTTTGTATGTTGAATTCAGCATTGAATCAAACATCAACTTTGATGGACTAGATGCTAGTTTAAACCTCAGAATCTTATAATGGTGACAAATCTAAAATGAATAAAATATAAAATATTACTATAGGCAATGTATTCCTAGCATCCAATAAAACTGGCCTGGTTTCAATTGCAGAAAAGTTATAAAATTTCAGGAAAATCTAAAGAATAAAATATAAATACATTTCCAGCAATGATTCTCATTACACTAGACCCATGATGGTGAACCTATGGCATGCACGCTGGCCAACTGGTCTGGGGGCATGCGCGTGGTGGCCAGCTGCTGTTCTGGGTTCCATTGTGCGCATGCGCTGGCCGCCTGGTCTTTGCATGAAGACCAGCTGACCGACGCGCTGGAACCCAGAAGAGAGCAGCTGGCTGGTGTGCATGTGTGACGGACCAACTGTCTGGCACACATGCATGGGCCAGAATCCAGAAGAGCAGCTGGCCACCATGCGCATGTGGACTGGTCAGCTGCTCTCATCCGGGTTCCGGCACACACACATACTCCAGTTTCGGCACTTGGTGCCGAAAAGGTTAGCCATCAGTGCACAAGACAAACCTAGTACCTTCCAGATATTTTGAATGTTGACTTTCACAATATCTTTCTTGCCTATATTGGCTAGGATTATTCCAATACCAACTTTCCCTAATATTTTCTTTAGCTTACATGAAATCCTGGCCAGATAACTCTATGTTAATTATACTGGCTAGTCATTCCTCTGTGTGTGACAGTGCTTTTTCCTGAGAATCGAAGCAAAGGATATGAGTATCTTAAGGCAGAGATAGGACAAAAGTAGATTGTGATCAAAACTACTAGTGCAGTATGAATTCGAGTGATTTTCAACAGAAATTTAATGAATCTAGCTTCTAGATATTTAACAGTAGCTGGGTTAATACACGCTTGATATATATTAGAATGAATTCTTGTCAGGAAAGTTTATGAACTCAGTCCAATTTTCAGTTTTAAGGTAGCCCTTCTCTGATATTATATTCAAAATCTGTGGTCTTTATCTGATTCTTCATTCATACAAAATATACTAATAAATTAAAAAATAACATATTAGCCTATTGTGCCTCTTATCTTAGTGCCATATTTGTTAATGATATGCATCATGAGTGACAATATATTGTTGATATTACTGAAAACTATACACATAGTGGAATAATGAATTTTATTTAGGACACAGGAAATTAAAGCACTGGAATAATCCCTGACTGAATTTGTATTGGCTTCTAAGCATAATGGAATATACAATAACTTGTAAACTCAATGATGTGATTCCTTGCTGTTTCACAATAAATCATTCAGAAGCAATTAGCATGAAAGTTACCATTTTCTTCTTCCTTATATAATTACAAAGAAATTATAAATTATTTCATGAGTTAATTACAATGAAATTGAAAATATCTTTCAATCTTTCTCAAACATGCAAGACTGTAACCCTAATCTAATTCTATTTTTTACTTCCAGGGAGAAATTCCCATTGAGCTTAACAGAATTTCTGACAGGATAACTGTAGGATTGCAGAATGAGCATACTATGAACATTACCCAAATCTAGTAAAAATAAATTGCTGAGTTTTCTCCATAGATTTCTGTTGTGATATAAAGTTGAAATAAGACAAACAAGTATGTGCACTGAAACATTATGTGATTATTCTTGTCATCTGAAAAAAAATGCTTGATTTTGCTTGGGGTTCTGTGGCCCACTGGTAGTTCCACCCGATCAGTCTTCCCTGTCTTTACTACCGGTATTATCAGGCCACACTTCTCCAGTCTGAATGAATCTCAATGTCCTTACTGTAGTTCTGTGTCAAGAAGATATTATTCCCTCTCTACTATTGGCAGATATTTCAATATACCACTGCTGCTACTTTATCATATTATTTTTTTGTAGTCAGTATGTGATCTTCTTGCATCAGCTAACTAGGTAGTCCATTGTTTTTTCAGCTTCCTTGCAAGGTGGCAAGGAAGATGTCTGTTGTTGTCTTCTTAATTCTGGCTTTGTAAGCGTTTGTTCTTATGGCTTGGTTTTATACAGCAAGAATTAGTTCCTCTGTCTATTTGATTTTCCTGTTCTTGGCCATTGCCAGGTCTTGTTGTTATCTAGCTACTGCTAGATTTGTTTTTATGTGCTGATCATGTAATATTTTCCCATGTATGTTTTCTATACATTATTTTGTTTTTCATATGGACCAGTTTGATCTGTTTAGTATTCAGTAAGCCTTCATGGTGTACTACTTTCATTGAATCTTGTTCACTGTCTTGGATATTCTTAAAATGCCCACCTCCCTTTTTTCAATTGTCAGGTGTTCTTGTAACATTCCATGCCCAACTGTTGTTATTGTTGTTGTTGTTGTTGTTGTTGTTGTTGTTAGCAATTTTGATGTTACTATTTTGCTTATTGTGCACTGTAATCTTAGTCATGGGATGCTTTAAAATGTATTTCATCTACTTTATTCTTTTAAGATAGCAGAAAGTTCTATCTTTGTTATTATTTTGCTTACACATCTCATTACTTTTTCTTGAAATCTACATTTTCTGATAGATTGAAGGAAACATCCTATGGAACATGTTCCGAATATCTTTATTGAAGTTTTATGTGATTCTTAAGAGACTGAGGAGGTGGTGTTTCACAAAGACATAACACCTATACATATCCTTCAGCTACCTAAAGCAGGCAAATGCAGGAACCCCCACCATGCAACATTAAAATTTCACTGAAAACTATTTCAAATTGCAGAGTAAAGCAGATTGAAATAGAATGTCAAATAGATGAATGGGGTTGATGGTAGGGATGGGGAATAAGAGACTTTTAATTTAAATAAATAGCATTTCAAAATTGTATTCCTCTTAATAAAAAGAATTGAAGAATCCTAAAGACTGATCATCATAACAATAGTAATACACATAGTAGTATTACTAATAGTAATAGTAACACAATAGTAGTACACATTTTTTTAAAATTTGATTTATATGCTGCCCTTCTCTGGAGACTCAGGGCGGTTTACAATGCGTTAAGCAATAGTCTTCATACTTTTGTATATTTATACAAAGTCATTTTGGACTCATAGCCACAAAATACAATGAAATGGTTTGACAGATCAGTAAATTGATCTTCAACTATCATAGGAGAAGAAACTATAGAGGTCATATGTGTTCCAACATGTGGAAAGTAACTAAGTTTGACATGGCTGGACCATTTCACAAGAGAGAAACAAATAACTCTGACAGCCAAGGAACTGGAATAAGATCCTATAAAGAAAACCATTTAGCAAACCTGCTAACAGCTGAGTGCTGTGTTAGACAACTAAGACCTAGTCACTTGTGGGTCAAAAGAGGGAGACAGTCTCCTGTGACCCAGAAAAACTTACAGATGTATTGCAGAAGATGACTGCTTTAGAATAACATCATTTTAACAATAATTTGCCTTGAAATTATTAGTTCCAATAAATTGGTTCAAATATGTGTTAAGACAATTGGAGACCAATAGATATATCTAATTTATGTCCACAATCATTATTTTGCTTCAAGATTTTCTCTGTTACTGTTAACAAGTGAACATACTTCTTTCAAAAGAAAACAAAGTAAAAATAAAATATATAGCCTCATTTTAAATGCTGGACAGTAAGAAGAAGATGAGCAAAAGAAATTAATAGATCAACAAAGCCGTATTTCATACCAATAAAGATCTAGGTTCAGTTTGTTCAATCATTTCTATTTCCTTGCACTAATTAACATAGCTCTTTTTTTACTGCAGTTGTTTCAAGCATTAGCCTGTGCTAATGTTAGAATCAAGGCACCACATCAATGTTTAATGATGAAGCAGATGTCATATTGCCACTTCAGTAAATAACACTTTGTTGAAGTGGAAGAAAAGAACAGATATGGTGTGACCACATTGACTTTGGGTCTGTTCTTGCAAGTTTTGAATTTGCTGCCAATCATTTTATGATCTCTAGTCATTTTGAAATAATTTTGAAAATGAATGTGTTTCTGACAGAAGAAAAAAATATCTATAATCTACTTATACATAATATATATCTAAGCCCAAGTTTTGCAAAGAAACCAAAGTTGCTAACAAAAAAGTCTCCCTAGATATAGTTCTTCCTGGGTGTGATATAGTATGGGTAGAATGTTGGATTAAGATTTTAAAAAATCTAGATTTTATTCATCCATGAAACTAAAAGGAAGCATATGTAACTACTGCCTTCTGTTCTCAAGATGAAGACAGAATGCAAGTGCAATATATTTGTGGCAGGAGGGCCATATTAGTTTATGGTAGCCAAATATCAGAAAAAAGAGTTGGATAGAGCTGCATTTCACTTCAACAGATGCATCTTATAATGACGTTGTTGAAAAGATGCTACCAGACCTTTTCTGATTTGGGGCTGGGGAAGAAGCAATCGTAAAGTCACTTGCTGACACTATGTCAATGCAATAAGAGAGAAATATCATGCATTATCATGCTTAATGTTTAATTTAAAAATATAATATACAGAATTATAATTTGTTTCAATGTTGTTAGACTCTATGCTATTCTATGTTTCTTGGTACCCTTGCGACACCACAAGATAATATTATCTGGACTAGGATGTTCTCTATGGAAGACATACTAGCTTTCTAAAATTGTGATCAGCGTGGAGAGAGAAAAGTTTTTTTCCCCTGGATTGACACCAGAAATATTACTATTAGGTCTGAAAATGGATTACTTAATTTGCGACATTCCATAAAGCAGAAGTGTACTGAATTAGCTATCTTACTTCTACAGAATTTTACGTGGCCCTGGAAATAACTGAGTAAAGTTCATGATAGGGATTTAGTTTCTATTGCAGACTTGATGATCTCAAAGGTGAGAAAATTGAAAATTAACCTAATTCTCATCCATATGAAGTATAATGTTGTTCTTTTACACCGGGGAGCTATTTTGGCTACAGCTGAGAGTAAAGATGTTTATAAATATCAATATGATCTAATTTCTCATTTTTTACAACTGAGACAGCAAATGAAGCAAACAAATTCCCATCTGAGGTCTCTAATCTACAGTCTCTAATCATTCCCATGCCTAAAGTAGACCAGTACACAATTGATGTAGAAATTCATATTAAAAGTTAGCTAAAAGCTAACTAGAGAGCCAAATGTAACTAATTCACTGTTAAATTATCAACTCCACACAAGCAAAATTTAAAATCAGGAGTATGCCCTATTTCATGAATGACAGAGGTATCTACTAGAGACATAAACTGTAAATCAGTTTATTTAAAATAAAAAATAATGTCTCGCTAAAAGTACTTATCCTATGTTTTCCACATTAAAAATAAATGTCATCTTTGAATACAGTAAATCACTGCAACTTAAAACATTTTCTTTTCCTCTTCTTTTTTTCCCTTTTTAATCATTAGCTGTTGGATATATAATTATTTTTAGGATTAAGGGGAAACTCCTTAGGAAACTACAGTGTATAATGCTCCCATCTTTATATCTGGAGTCTGTTGATAGGGATTAGACTAAAGCTCATTCATGGGATTTTAAATATTTACTATGTATCTATTTGCACAAGCTCACTTAGAAGAGGTTAAACACTTGGCTAAATACTGATGAATACTCTTAGTGGTTCATTAGAGAAAAGTAAAGCAGTCGGCAAACAAGTAGAAAGAATTATCAAGTGTTACACCTAGGAGGAAAAAAAAGGAACAGCAATCACCATCCTTGAAATGAAACCAGGTTACATTTATACTGAAGCTTACATGTACAATATATGAGAATCAATATCACTGCTGTTTCCTTTTTTTTCATATATTGGATAGAGACAAGATAATATTCTGAATAAAAAAAAATATTTGTAAACATACAGTCACAGAGACAAATTTAAGCTAACCTACCAATGAGATATCAAAAGTATTAGGAAGAAAAAAATCACACACAACTAGTATATGCTTAGTGTAAAGTGTAGCAGAATTTTTTTATTCTTTCGATACTAGGGAAGAAAACAACTGATTGCTGAAAATGAAACACAAAAGATTATTCCTATCAATGTTCTTCTAGCCTAGTAATTCACTAGCATATCACAGGACATATCCTACCTTGAAGCAGTGAAGATAGAAGTGCTCTATAGTTGAGCCACTACAGAACCTAATCTACCAACCGCCTTCTCCATTATTTTGAAGACCTGATAATCTGACAGATTTTCTAATTAAGGTACCTTTAGACATCAGTGCACATGGCTTTCTCTCCAATTTCCAAATATTTTGTTTTCTTAATTAGTATATGCCTGTTCTGTGCCTAGGAAAATACATTTTGCAATCATGTGGGAGAATTTATTTATTTATTTATTTATTTATTGCGATTTATATGCCGCCTTTCTCCCTAGGGACTCAAGGCTGCTTACAAAATGACAACTTCAATACAAATCACAATGCAATACAAAATTAAAATCAGTAACCCAATTAAAAATGATTTAAAATTATACCAGTGTACCCCCAATATAATTTCCCCAATATAATTTCTATGTACTAATTATGAGAAAGGGGTTGATGGATGGATGGATGGATGGATGGATGGATGGATGAGGGAGGGAGGGAGGGAGGGAAGGAAGGAAGGAAGGAAGGAAGGAAGGAAGGAAGGAAGGAAGGAAAAAGGGGGAAAAGGAAAGGTAAAAAAATTGTTGGTAATTGGAATGCATATGTCATCTTAATCATCTCCTAATCATCTTAATTATCCATGTCACTTCATTCTTATTCATTTGTACCATCTAGTCCTCCAAATACAGTCCTCGTCAGATATAATTCTTATTGAATCACACTTTGTCTAGCTGATTTAACTTGAGCATTGACAAATTAAAATAAGAAAAAGACATATTACATATCCTATTCGAAAATACAATCACTTTCCATAATGTGAACAAACTCTTGCATAAGTGGTGGGGAATGATAGATAAAGACTTGATTCTTCTTCCCATTGGATTTGTGTTTCTAGATCAATAATGGAGGTCAATAGTAAGTTAGTCTTTCCAGATTTATGCACTAAATAGTATTTACAGACTTTCATTAAATCATGGTTTCAAATTTGCTGAGATGAGAACTTCCAGCTTTAATCAAAACGAGCAAAGTTGGAAAAGTAGGATTTTTCAATTTTTTTCTTCAGTATTCTTTATTGCCCACAAGGGCTAATATTAATAACATTTATCTAGCAATTTACATTTTTATTAACTGATTAATCTTCCTTGCTCCACATTGTGCACATTAAATAATTCTTGTCTTCACCATGTCCAGTTTAACAATTTCAAAGCACATGCAATAGGGATGTAACTGGCTTTCTTTGCTATGTGAATCTGCTCCATCAAAGTAATCAATAATTTTCCTATAAACATGATTTAGTTCTGTTGCAAGTGCAAGAGTCTGTGTGTCTATGAATTGACTTTCCAACTTGTACCTAGAGAGAAATTTTGAAATACAAAATACCATGTTTGAAGGGCTAATTCCATGTTGATTTCCAAGTATAGAACTGGTTTATTACTCTTTGCTACCCTATCCCAAGACAGGATGAGAAGAAAAAATGAATTTGCATCTGAGTGTTTTTTTTGTATCAGTAATCTAATCTAGATCAGACTGCTTAAATTTCTAGAAAGGTTGTGAAAAAAACTCCTTGTTTTTCCCTACAGCAGTTTATATGGCAAGAATAAGCCACTTTTTGGTGATTAATCAATGCATTTGGCATTTTTGGAGAAATGTTGCTAAGTGAATGAAATCACATAATATCTGTGACTAATTTTACATTTTTGGGGACTTCTATGATTTCAAGGTTTTGTTTTTTTAACTATTATATGCCTAGAATCTTCTATTATAATTTTTTAATACTTTCCCAAATTAAAATGGCAGTAAATAGTCATTTACTCCCATAAAAATGGGGCAAAAAAAGAGAATTTTTTTTTAAAGATAAAAAAACAGGAGGTCCAAACCAAAAGACTAACAGCCCGTATGCAAATTCATTTATTTAAAGCATTTGTTTAATCACATATTTTATACCAAATTCTGGGCAGCCAAAAATTAAGACAATATCAGTAATAAAATGACATAAAATATTAAAACTATTTAAACAATAAATATTAAAAACAAAAACCTAGTATTAAGTTAACCTTCCAATATGACGCCATCTCAACTTATCTCAGAGTTAAGGAAAAAGCCAGGTCTTCAAAATTTTATGGAAGGCTAAGAGGACAGAGGCCTGCCAAGTTTCAGGAGGAAGATTGTCCCATAGGGGAAGAGCTGCCACGGAGAAGGTATGTTTCCTAGTTCCCATAAGGTAGCAATATTTAAGGGAAGGCAATAAAACATGCACAGCCTAGCAATAGCACTTAGACCAGTGGTGGGATTCAGCCAGTTCGCACCACTTTGGGAGAATCGGTTGTTAACTTTCTGGGCAGTTTGGCAAACTGGTTGTTGGAAGAAATCATTAGGGCAGAGAACCAGTTGTTATATTACTTGACTTAGACTTATATACTGTACCACTCCATAGTGCTTTATCATACTCTCTGAGTGGTTTACCAATGTCAGCATATTGCCCCCAACAATCTGTGTCTTCAGTTTGCCGACCTTGGAGGGATGGAAGGCTGAGTCAGCCATGAGCCACTCAGGATCGAACTCCTGGCTGTGGGCAGAGGTAATCTGTAATACTGCATTCTAACCACTGCACCACCATAGCTCTTAATGGGTAGAATGGGTAATATCCTTGAGAAAGAGTCTTGCAGATAACACCCCCTCCCCCTTTGAGTGACATGGTTCATGGTGTTTGGGGTCATTAGCACTAATCTGATACTCTTATTTTTGTTGTTCTTAGCTTCAAATCTCTGCCATTTGAATGATGTTTTTATATACAATTTTAATTGGGTTTGTTGCCTTTGCATTTTTTATGTTTGTAATCCTCTACTTAAATTATATTTAAAATTATAATTAGAATGTTATAAATAAGTACTTCTTTAAAAGCCCAAATACATAATATTGTTTCTACTGGTTGAGTTTTCAACTGAAACATTCTCTGAATTAGTATTTATTATATAATGATTTTTTTCAAAATATTTTTAAATAGGAATAACTATTACTCCAGCAATGCAATAAAATATTCTTCATTCAGGTCAGGTTTTTTTCTTTACAAATAAAGGCTGAACAAAACCCCTAATTTTTCCTATTATCTATCAAAGATGAGTAGTGATGGAAGCTTAAAACACCAGTTTCATGTTTCTTAATTCCATAAAGTAAAGCAACTCAATATTGGGGGTGGGGGGGATAAGAAATAGAAACCAACTTTTTTACTTTTAATTTTGCTTTCTTTTTCTATAATCCAAATTTTACACCCTGACATGATATCTATATTTGTGTCTGTGTCACTGTGTCTGTTTCAGTAGAAATAGTGATTACAGTATGTTTGTTAGTCATCAGCTGCTTGCATACTTCTTCGTTTCTCATCTAAAAGGGTAGAAGTTTAATGTGGGGACAAAACAGGAGTGTTCACATAACTCGTCATTTGCTTTCAGATAGAAGGTATAAAGAGAAGCTGTCTTTGTACTGACATCAACGTAAGTACAGCTCTCAATATGATTCAGGACCCTTGCTGTAATCAGGTCCGGGTACATGCAGAGTTGTATTCACATTCAAGCTAATGTAATTATAGCTCCCTTTCAGAGTTTCTACTGGAAGCTGTAGAGAGGTAGGGATAGGGCTGTGTGCACAGCTTCGTTTCTTTCTTTTGGTTGTGATATGCAATTCAGAGAAATCTTTGAACAGAGCTGCGACACAAAAGACAAAAGGACACTTGATCAGTCCATACCAACAGTATTGTGCCTTGTTCACTAATTCTGTTTTGTCTATATTTGCATTGAACTTTGTAACATCATCATAAGATTTAAGATAAAAGTTCTGGAGGGCACTTTTCTGAATTTGAGTGTTCATGAAAAAGAGAAAATTGTAAGATTAGCATATGAAAATATGCTATTATAAGGAGTACTGCAACTTGCTCTATTTATAACATACTAGTAGTTATGCTTTACATCCTCCTAATACCCCATGATGGAATTTGATATCTTATCCACTTCTTTTACTAATCAAAATGTTTTACCCTTTATTCCCTGTAATTAATTCACAACTTAAAATAAATTCCTATTTCTTTGCCCAATCCAGAATTAGCTGCAAACTTAACTGGCACTTATTCATCTGGCAGTTCTTTGCTAATCAAGGATGTCAAAATCAGGGTGTTTAAAAGAGAAGACTGCAGAATGGTGATGTGATGTTGAAGGAATAAAAGTACTGTTTGCATGGTTCATGGAAAACAGATGGAAAAGGCTGCCTTTTTCAAACAGATAATCGAAACAGATTAATTGCAGTGCTCAATGTACTGTAAGAAGCAGAAATAAGGAAAGGAAAAAAGGGTTTGAAATATTTCACTGTTTCAGTTTTGATAAAATAGATCACTCAAGATATTTTTAAATTACCTTTATTTTTATTTTTAAAAAAGAACTATAAGATTCATATTTTCAGATGCAGGTCAAAAGCCTCCACGGAGCTAGATAAACATTTTGTAAACACTTGCAAAAAAATACATTTAATGCTGCAGAGAGAATTCACTGAGCTGTCTAATTAGTTTTTCATTTAATATGAATTCAAATAAGAATCACTTTGTGGAAACTACAGGGTGCATAAACAACATCTACAGCTGCATTCCTGAGAAGGATAGCTGTACTGACTGCTTTTATATTTCAAAACTAAAATCATGCCTATAGCTGTATTAATATCATAAAACAATTTTTAACAAATAAATTAGGGAGAAATATAAGCCTTCTTAAGTACCCGTATCCAAAGTCCATTTGGTCAAGTGTTAACAATCTTATTCCCACATTTTGAATGGTATCTCCTTAGTTGCTCACAAAACAAATAAAATATAGTCTTTTCCTCCCTGATCTCCTTGTTGTATAGAAATAAATAATATTCCTACTTTTACAAATTAGGACTTATAATTGAGATGTAGATTCCTGAATTGTTGCATTACTGCATGGTTGAGTTTTGCATGTACTTGACATGGAACAACTTCTGAAGGGAATTTATTGCTTTATATATAATTGTCAAAATTCTAATTATCTAGTTTAACATTATAACTAGTACTTTGGATACTACATTGGTTTCAGATATTTTTCTGCCAGTGTGAAGTGTGACTATTATATAAAAATTTCAATATGGCTTGGCATCCCTGTACTTGTAAAAGTGATGGTCCTGGCTGGATTTTGTCCATGATGTGTTCTTCTTCTATGATTTATCAATCTTATGCCAGTCCCAAGGCTGGATAAATGCGGAGGGTTAGGAAAGCAGTGATGAACTATCCTGTAAAAAAATCTCATCAGAACATTTTATGACAACAATTCAAAATGACTCATATATGGATACCAACAGTGGACCTTCCAGGCTGGATGGTAGCCTGTAAGCTACCGGAGAAGAGCAAGGGCTACCTTTTAGTAGTCAGGGATTTTATGACATCGTTGGAATAAAGCCTCCAAGGAGTCCAACAATTCATAGTGCTCATGATGAAAGAGATTGCTTATGCTATAAAAGGTTATATCAAAATGGAACATGGAATGTTAGAGGCATGTCCCTTGAGAAAATCTAAATGATTAGATTGAACATAGACATTATTGACATTATTGAGTTACACTGGACAGGCAGTGGTCAGTTCAAATCAGATGTGTTTATGGTTTATTTTTATGATAATGATGTCATCAGACAAAAAGGAGTTTCATTCTGCGTAAGCAACCAAGTGGCTAAATGTATAAGAATCACAAAATATACAGTGATCACATAACATTTATCCAAATTTGAGGCAAATCACTCACCATCACCAAACTACAACTCTATGCTACAACTGGGACTCAAATTATGATGAAACTGAATTGTTTTACAGTTGAGCTTCAATGTGCTATTAAGCAAATTCAAAAAAAAAGGCTCTTTTGTGTATTAGAGGTTAGGAGAAGGAGAAATTGCAAGAATAGTAGGCAAGTTTGAGCTAAGTGAAAGGAATGAATCTGGAGATTGCCTAGTGCAATTCTTGCAGGAAAAATCATCTTAGAATAATGAATGCATGGTTTTTCAACATAAGCAACATTTACTTGACAACACCAAATGGAAAGCATCGAAATTAGATAGACAACATTTTATGGCAACAATGCTGAAAAGGTTCGGTTGCATTTGTTAAGACACTTTTTGATTGTAGTTACTGATTGTAACTCAGACCATCAGCTGTTAGTGTCTAAACTGAAACTAAACTGCACAGAGTAAAAAAAAAAAAAGATACTACTCCCCAAAATTCAGTGTGAACAGTATCTTATATATGTATGCCATAGAACTTAAGAATAGGTTTGAACCACTGAATCTAGAAGGGAAAGATCCAAATGAACAGTGGCAAGAAATCCAAGATAATATCATTGATATTGGTGGAAAATAAGTGCCACACCAAAAACCAAAGAGAACAAACAAGTGGCTAGCCGATGACACCATCAAAGTAGGTGATCAGTGAAGGCCAGCCAAAGCCAACAATAATACAGATGAAGTTAAAAAGCTGAATCTAATTTGCATCATGAACCCAGGAAAGACAAAAATAGGCAGCAGGAGGAGCAGTGTCAACATCTGGAAGAAGGGACATACTCAGGTCATGTTTGCCATGGTCAACATCTGGAAGAAGGTCATGTTTGCCATGGTGAAAATTATGTGATCCAGATTTTTAGCACAGCAAGAAACTATTAAAGACTGCAAAGGTAATGTACTAAGTGGCTAGCAGAAGATCAAGAACATTGTGGAAAGAATATAGGATACTATAGGTATAGCAGTTTGAACATGAAAGAAAGGAAGTGGAAGTCCAAAGATTAGCTTTCATGTTGGCTGTATCAACTTTGTAGAACTGTATGCCCCTGCAGTATCTAAACTTTAAGGAAGTTATGAAGACCATCTTACGCTAGCAAAAGTCAAGCACATAAAGATAATGCTGGACCATCCATAGAACAGGATGGATGTTATATGGAACATTGAATAGAACAATTATATTTGTTTTCTTTTACTTACCATATTTTTTGGAGTATAAGACGCACAGGAGTATAAAATCCAGCTTAGTTTTTGGGGAAGGAAATAGGGGGAGGAAAAATCTGCCTACCAGGTATTCATCTGGCTAGCATCCTTAATCTGGTCAGCTTCAGCACATTAGTTTGCTGGTTTTGAGCATGCACACACTTTTTATCCCCTGCTTGGGAATAAAAAACAGCTTTTAAAGCACAGCTGATCTTTGGAGAGAGAAGCAATGAGAAAAGCAGGCGAAGCTTGGAAGATCGCTTTACTTGCTAGCGCCTCGTAAGGGCTGAAAAAAAGCTTCTAAAGCACAGCTGAGAGTCGGAGGGAGCAGGCAAAGCATGGACATCGCTTCACTCGCTAACTCCTCGTTAGGGCTGAAAAAAAGTTTTGAAAAAGCTACATTAAGAGTATAAGATGCACCCAAATTCTCAGCCTCTTTTAGGGGAAGGGAGAAAGTGTGTCTTCTACTCCAAAAAATACAGTAGGTATTTATGTTGGTTTAGCAGGCCTTTGTAGCATTACATGTTTTATAAAACACCTTGAATTTTTTAAATGGTGGTATATAATTAATTGTCTAAATAAACAAATACTGAAATGTCAAGTGAGTTTCACCCTTGGAAAAATTAACATGTTGCATACTGCTGTTGTAGCACTGTCACATAGCATAATGTTCATGATTCTTGCTTTAATAATAGCTTTGAATTCAAATAATATATTTAAATCTAATACAAATACAAAATCCCCTCTTATCTAACTGAAGAAATTGACATCAACAAAGACTATAGCTGCAAATAGAAACAACAGTGGAAAAAAATACTAAAGTGAAGAATGCAAGCTTTCAGAATCTAGGAAATTTCTAAACTGACCTTCAAACCTTCTTCAGAAAATATGTCAACAAGGCAGATGATAATAACAAAAAAGCCATCAGAATGCCACTATCTAAAGAAAGATAGGTATCTGGCTCATAAAATAACTTTGGAATGTGTTGCTACATGGAAATTGATCTTTAATAATAACAGAACAAATTAACTGGCAGGCAAAGTTCATATGGGATAAGACTTTCTCATACTCCAGTTTCAGTTTATTTATGGCTTTAAACCTGTAACATTTCATTTTGAGCTTACAGTTAGCATGATTCTGTAGAATGAGGAACTCAAGGCAGACAAATCCAAATACCAACAAGGTTGCCATCATTCCGGTTTAGTTTGCTGAAAACAACCCTAATACATACTGAGGTAATCTTGCTCAAATGAAACTAAAGCAACATGTTGCTGAACTTCAGTCCCTAACGTTTTTCATGATTGCCTAAAACTTTTTAGAACATCTGAAAGGTAATCCATCACTCTTCACTATCCATACATATATTTAATTTTATAATATTGGGTGTTAAGAAATAAAAATTCACTTACCTGTGTAAGTCATTTTTTTGTCTAATCTGGATTTACTAGATGTGTTGTACTGAACTATTGCCAAGTGCAGTTATTACATTTATATGATATACATAAATTCTGAATTGATGGTGAGAAACTATCACACATTATGATTCCAGAGTTGAAAATATACTGATAATGTATTGTAGAAATGTGCTTTCTTTAAACAAGTAACTGTGATCTTCTGCAATTCAATTAAAAGCAAAATAACTTGAAAAAATATCATTTGATCTTCTAGTTTAGGACTGGGAAACAGACTCAGAAATACATTGTCTTTGAAATTAAAAGCTGCAGTACTCTAGTCCAGTACTTTGCCAATATGGATAGGTGCATTCATATATAAGTACAAATGGCAGCTGGAACAGATCACACATGAATGTACGTTAATCAGCATAAACAGAACATCAGGAAAACAAAGTGTAGAAAACTACAGAAACATAATGCTGAGGGAATCCAGAGAATTGTTTATCCTGTTTCCCCAAAAATAAGACATCCCCTGATAATAAGCCCACTTGGGCTTTTGAGCGCATGCGCTAAAACAAGCCTCCCCGAAAATAAGCCCTCCCCAAAAATATTTAAATGTAGAGCTAGAAATCAAGTAAGATGGCAAGAGGAGCCCCATCTTGCTCCATGCACCCCAAAATAATAAGACCTCCCTGAAAATAAGCTCAAGTACTTATTTTGAGGTTCAAAAAAATATAAGACAAGGTCTTATTTTCAGGGAAACATGGTAGGTCATTCATGACCATTCAGTCAGGATCAGCTACTGATTCACTATGCCTAAAGTAGGGATGTTTCTTTCTTTCTTTCTTTCTTTCTTTCTTTCTTTCTTTCTTTCTTTCTTTCTTTCTTTCTTTCTCTCTCTCTCTCTCTCTCTCTCTCTCTCTCTCTCCCTCCCTCCCTCCCTCCCTCCCTCCCTCCCTCCCTCCCTCCCTTCCTTCCTTCCTTCCTTCCTTCCTTCCTTCCTTCCTTCTCCTTCCTTCCTTCCTATCTTTTGGCAGGCAAATTAAGTTTCAGATTCCATTTGGCTCAACAAGACAGAGCAGGTTTTCTTCCATTGCCTCAAAGAACCAGCTGCTGAATAAATTAAAAGTAAGTCTGTGTTAGCTCTCCGTGTGCTTGGATATAATATATCACACTGTGCTATGGATGACTGCACAAGGCCGATGCAACCTATGAAGATCACATTTCCTATTATGCCCTATAAGTTGATTCCACTGAAAGTATCATCATGGCAAAATGTTGTTGCATTCAGAAACAGTAATGTGAACTCTCAGAAGTTTGGTGCATGGTTGAAAGCTTTGAAAAAGGTATGAAGGGTCTTTTTAGTTTCTTTTAGTTATTTGTCTGTGAGAATATATGAGGATCATACACAATGAAGCAAATCACTTCCCTTTTTTACCTGTGAAGCTTTTAATTGCGCATTCCAGAAAGTTTACCTTTCAAATAAAATTAGCAGATGGACATAAAGGAGTTATAGAACACGACAGAGGAAAGTTATAATGATCCACAAAGAATACTTATACGATAAATTCATCTGTTGCATTTCCTGTCTTTAAAAAACACACAAATTTACAGACATCAAAGCCAGGAATCTTATTAATACAACTGGAACTCAATTGCTGCCTAAGTCATTATGAACTGTGCTGTCAGCTTATGATTTGCTTATTATTTCAGTGAAATGCTGATTTGTCATCTTTATTATGGCAGCTTTGGTCCCTTAGTTAGGTATATGATCTTTCAGTTGATAATTGTGTACTCCAGCATGTATGAGGAATAAACCATCTTGGAGAATTCAAATATTTTCTGTATCATATTTAAAAAAAAAAAAAAATCCTGTCTCATGATTTTTTTAAAAAAATCACAAATATTATTGACTGGCGCTGAAGCTGCAATTTATTGATGTATTTTGTAAAATTCTTGGACAAGATACCGAGTGCCCCAATGACAATGGGTATCACTGTTACATGTTTCATCCATAATTGCATAGTTTCGATGGCCAGGTCGCAATATTTCGTGATTTTTTCCAGTTCTTTTTCTTTGACTTTGGTGTCTCCTGGTACAGCGATATCAATAAATTGTACACTTCAGTTTTCGACAACTGTGATATCTGCCGTGTTGTGTTCCAAATGACGATCTGTCTGTATTTGAAAGCCCCACATGATCTCCACCTTCTCATTTTTGACAACTTTTTCCACTTTATGTTTCCATGACTTTTTGGATACATGCCCATGCCAAGTTATTATCACATTTTCCTTCAATGTTTTTCAAGTGCTACCCATGTAAAGCTTTGGTTTTCTATTTATTTATTAAATTTATATGCCGCCCCTCTCCGGAGACTCAGGGCGGTTCACAATACATTTTTTTAAAAAAAAACATATTCTAAAAACATTTAAAAGATTAAAAAACATTAAAAACCTTAGAATGCATTCACACCATTCATGGCCGGATCTCACCAGATCGTAAAGCGAGATCAACGGCCCCAGGCCTGCTGGAAAAGGCAGGTCTTCACAGCTTTTTGGAAAGCCAGTAGGGTGGGGACCTCAGGAGGTAATTGGTTCCAGAGAACTGGGGAGCTACAGAGAAGGCATTGTTTAGCTGACAGGACCCGGAGGAGACCAACTCTGTGGGATCTTACTGGTCGCTGGGAGCTATGTGGTAGAAGGCGGTCTCTAAGATAACCTGGCCCTGAGCCAGGTAGGACTTTAAAGGTAATAACCAACACCTTGAATTGTGCCCAAGACCAATAGGGAGCCAGTGCAGCTCGCGGAGAATTGGTGTAATGTGGGTATATCTAGGTGCACCCACAACAGCTCACGCGGCTGCGTTCTGGACCAGCTGCAATCTCCGAACACTTTTCAAGGGTAGCCACATGTAGAGCGCGTTGCAATAATCTAACCGTGAGATGACAAGAGCATGAGTGACTGTGAGGAGCGCTTCCTGATCCAAGTAGGGTCGCAATTGGTGCACCAGGCGAACCTGTGCAAAGGTCCCCCTAGCCACAGCTGTCAGATGTTGCTCTAATCTTAGCTGTGAGTCTAGGAGGACACCCAAATTGCGAGCCCGTTCTGAGGGGGACAATTTCTCCCTCTCCAGAACCAAGGATGGACAAGCAACATAGTCTTTAGGAGGCAATACCCACAGCCACTCTGTCTTGTCTGGGTTAAGTCTGAGCCTGTTGACTCCCACCCTCACATTTAATCTGTTATCCAGCGTTGACTCTTTGACTTTTCCATTTAAGATGTTATCTGCTTCCAATATGCCTAGGTATTTGTAACCATCATCTTTTGCTAATGCTTTCACTATGCTTCCATTTCCCAGTTCTATTCCTTCTATTTTTTCCATTTTTCATTGCTGCATAGATAATATAGCACATTTTTCAAGTCCAAAGTTCATTTTGATGTCACTGCTAAACAATTGAACTGTGTTGAGTATTGTTTTAAATTCAGTGGGGCTTTTCACATACATTTTTAAGTCATCCATGTATAGTAGATGATTTATCTTGCCATGTTGCTTGAGATTTGGTATCCCAGTTTTGTGTTTTGTAGGATTATTGTCAGTGAAATTATTGTGATGTTGATAGTAGTGACAAAAGTGAGTCCCCGTGGAAGATTCCTCGTGTGATATTGACTTCACCATTATTATTATTGTCTGTTTTATTCATTAATCATGAAATTCAGTCAACTAAACATTTAAAAATGTGTCACAAATATGATTGACTGGTACTAATGGTTGATACAGGGTGCTGCCAGCACCCTAGGTATCAATCAAGTATTTTCTTAAAATATATAATGTTTTGAGTAGTGCAGTTTTTTGCAGTTCTGCTGTGTTATTGCAGGAAGCTGCAATTTCTTGATGTGTTTTGTAAAATTCTTGGACATGGTACCAAGTGCCCCAATGACAATGGGTACACTGTTACATGTTTCATCCATAGCCATGTACTTTCGATGACCAGGTCGTGATTTTTTCCAGTTCTTTTTCTTTGACTCTAGTGTCTCCTGGTACAGCGATATCAATAAACTGTATGCTTTGGCCCTCAACAACCGTGATATCTGGCATGTTCTGTTCCAAATGATGATCCGTCTGTATAGGAAAGTCCCACAAGATCTTTACTGTCTCATTTTCAATAACCTTTTCCACTTTGTGCTCCCAAGACTTTTCAGAAACAGGTATGTCGTATTTTTTACATAATGACCAGTGGACTAATTTAGCAAGTCTATCATGTCTAGCTTTGTAATCAGTTTGCATGATTTTACTCACATATTAAGTGTGAAACAGTTTCAACTTTGTTGTTGCAAAGTTGGCAGATTATTATTATTATTATTATTATTATTATTATTATTATTATTATTAAATTGTCTATATGGTGGGGTTCTTCAGGGTCTCTGAGCTTGATTGCTTTCTTACAAGCATTTCATTACCAAGCTAACGTCATCAATGCTAGCTAACATATTTTCTTCTTTTGGTATCTGTGTAAATATTGTGACAACCAAGCTAGAAAATGGGTCTTAGAAAGCCACATGAGTACCTATGAGATCTGTGAATGGAAAATCCAGACAATCTGTAGCAGCAACAAAGAATTGTAGCTGATATTGTTTTTGTTTTGTATCTCTTTCTGTCATATGATGAATATGTGGAATTTACAGACTAGATCTGGTAAACTTATATAAGACTGGTTTTAAATGTAAATTTATAAGGAAGTCATACTCATTTCCATGTTATGACCTTGATACAAAAATTATTATTAAAGGTAAAAGATCTGAGAAATACATTTTGAATTCTTTCTAAAAAAAACCTTTGAAGACACAAGGGGGCATAATGGCTAAATAGTGACATCCGAGAGAGGATAGGACAGAAAACACAATTCTTTTGTTTTATTTTATGATTTCAAATAACTATAAGTAGAGATTGAGCAAAAATTTTTGATTATCATTTTAATATGAACTTATCTAATTTGCAGTTTGTGAATTAATGTGAGTCAGAGTACAATTATTCATTTTGTCATTTCAGAATTTTGTAAGATAGTTCCAAATTTGAAAAATGCATGCATTAGAAAAGTAAAAGGTAACAAAAACCCATACAATGTGGCCATAAACAAGTATATATAAGAATATTTACACAAATCGCATGTGCTATCTCAGAAAAAATATATACACAAACATTTCCATTTTTAGGCATACTAAAAATGAGTTGCAGAAATGAAATGAATCCACTCCTGCTTGAAAAATATATAAAGTAAGGAAAGCAGAGTCAATGTTACAGATGAGTTGATATTTAAGAAGGAATAGTATGATAGATTGTCTTTATGGGAAATGGCCACTTGATTCACTCATTAAGTGTTCTATGTATGTACACTGATGAATCAAGAGTATATCTTTCACACTACATTTATTTCCTCACTGTGATCGTTATATTGAACATATAACTTAAGATAACATCATGTTTGTTATTGCACAATGATCCGTGAGAGTACTTGTCAGTTACAAAATCTGATTTTCTTTCTCAGAGAAGAAGAATCCCAATAACAATTTTAGGCCTCAGTTTTTGTGAATCATATAGAATAAATTCAGTCAATATATAAACAAATACTTGTCATCTTTGCTTTACTGACCGCCTAGTTTAGTGATTGTTCGAAATTATCATGGTGTAAAAAAGACATCTTAGCAATTAATCCTTAGGACCATCACTACAGCCTATGATTAAATGATCCCCATTTAGCATTTCAGCACATTAAGACAGTGGTGGGCTTCAAATAATTTAACAACAGGTTCTCTGCCCTAATGACCAGCTGGGTAGGCATGGCTAGGTAGTCATGTGACTGAGTGGGTGTGGCCAACTTGATGTCACTCAGAGTCAAGGGACTCTTAGCTTTGCCTGGGCTGTCATGACCATGGGGATGCTGCAATGGTCATAAGTGTAAAAAGTCACAAGTCACTTTTTTTCAGTGCCATTGTAACTTTGAATGGTCACTAAATGAACTGTTGTAAGGATTAACTGTACAATAATACAAAAAGCTTCTTTGCTTGCAAAAAGCTGCCCTAAATACCAATCATTAGATTAGAAATGGGGGAAAACACATTGACATTCAATGAGTCACAGCTGCCATGGAGAGCTAAACCATTCTGTCTGAAAAACCTTCCTTTTCCTCAGCAATACCTGCAACCCAGAGTTACAAATCAGGCAGGGTGCCAGAGCACATTGAGGAATTAAAATGGTTAAAATACAGCTAACTCTTGCTCATAAAGTGAAACCCTTTAGCAGAGAGGTCATTTAAGCTCTCCAAAAAGTGGGTGGGCATATTTGGGCTACAAAATGCTGAGCTAAAGAGACAAATTAACTTCTTGAGTGAGGGCTAATCCCATTCTGTCTTTGTTCAGACCTTGTTGCAGGGAATTTTTGCCTATGAATATAGCTATCTATCTCTTTATCTGACATCTGCTGTGGGTTATCAAGGAAGGTGGGGGCAGCTTTCTCCCTCTAAGAAAACATGTTTCTTCATTTCTCATCCAGGGAAATATATTTTTCCTTTTTAATATTTCTCAAAATATTTCATTCTTCTAGGAGAGAGGTGAGTGCTAACTTCCTACAATTGGTGCCATGTTACTATGCCATATTATCATAACAGCAAACTATAACAAATTGGAAGGAGGATCCACTTATTATCAGTGAGCAATCATGTAGCTTGGCCACTCTGAAGCAATGCAAGAGACTCCTGTCCCAAAGGTGTTTTTTCAAGAGGCAACTGGACTTTCTGGAAACCAAGAAAGTCCAGTTGCGTCTTGAAAAAAGTACCTTTGGGACAACCATGACCTGAATGACTCAAGAATCCCCATAGACAAGAGACTCCTGTGCTCAGGGAACTGACAAAGCACCGAGGAGAAGCAATCATTAGATCAATTTGTACCACTTAAAGATACCAGCTGGTCTCACTCACCTCACAAGATATCCCAAGGTAATCATTCAGATTTAAGGAAAAATCACATGCCTCAGAAAGGCAGTAAAAAAAATCAGACAGAATGCCAAGCTTGCATCCTGCCTCTCAGCCATTTATTCTATGGCTATGACAACCCTTCTGTAAATAGTTGTTCAAGCCCCAGGAATAAAAGTATCACAAAAAACTTGGGGAAGCGGGGAGAACTCCAGAGAAACTCAGCTACTGACAGAAAGTTTAGGTGTACTGCCAAGAACTATTAAGGCTGTTACAATGTAACAAAGCTTAACCCAGAGGCAGTTTCTGAAAAAACTTAAAGCAGCAGGGGCAGCAATTAAGATAAGGATTAGGCTAGAAATACAGGCACACTAGAATCTTTCCTTCCTGCATTCCTTGCATGATTAGCCTGTAAAGTGGGAAAATATTTCTTCCAACAACCGGTTCTCCGAACTGCTCAGAAAATTAACATATGGTTCAGGAGAAGCGGTGCAAACCAGCAGGAGCCCACTACTGCATTAAGACCACTGCTGCATCCCATGGTCACATAATTGCTATCTGCAAACAACAACCTGTCAGCTTTACTAGGTAGCTCTGACTCATTATAAAGCTACATTTACAGAATGTAGCACGTTTGAAAGTACAATTCTTCCTCATCTCCATCATAGCCTAAGAGACTAAGAAGAATTTCTTCTAAGACTATTCTCCCATTTCCAGTATGGGCTATGCTGACTCTTACCTGATCATTCCCTAGGAAGTGTTTCTTGGCCCATTCTCCCATGATATTCCCCAAAAACTATTGCATAAGCTAAGTAAATAGAGAATATGGAAGTAAAATAATACGTCACAGTAAGAGCATTTTGCTCAGTAATCATGGTAATTTACTTAATATTCCAACAGAAAGTGATGTCATAAGTGTATCACAAGCACATGGTTTTCTCCTTAGCAATTGCATTGCCAGTCCAAATTGTGGTTGATAAATGATGTTTAGTTATACAGATAAAATTTAAGAAAATATATGTTAACTACTTTTAATCTGTTTCTTAGATTTATATCCTGGCTTTCCTTTAGGAGCTCAAGAAAACAAATATAGCATTCTCTATTTCTATTTTCTCCCACATCAACCCTATAAAATAGATAGGACTAACAATGAGTAAATTAACAAATTAAGTTAAGTTATCTAGTAAGTTTTCATGATTGAAGATGGACTGTAATCTGGGTTTTGGTGGCAATCCAACATTTTAACCATTGTACACAGAATAGATATCTTTTCATTAATAATTATGTTTGCAAGGCTCTGAATAATTAAAAGCAACTCTAATTTAATAAATGCATCGTAGAAATGCACTGAATAAGGAGGTAAAATCAAGATAGGGTTCGAATATCCAATGAATTTAAAAATTAATAGATTACTAAAGACATTTATCAAAATATCTTCCACTAGCAATATGTTTACTGGCTTATTTACATCCCATGATGTATTAATTAATACATGATGTATTAAATTAATTGCATTAATTTAAAAAATCTTACATTTCTTACATTTGTCATGTACTCTGATTTTAGGAGTTTTATGACAAATTTTAGGAACAGCTAGATAAAGACAAGATGTGACTTCTGATCCATATGTAGAAGTTGCTTTGACCAGGGGAAGAATCTTGATGATTATTGGACACATCTTTGCTGCATCTAATAGAAACCTTAATTTAGAATATACAGGAGAAATTGATCCTTATATTGCTTTATTGCTGCTTTCCATATCTTTCTACTTTACTAAAGTGGAGTTAAACTATGGAATGTGCTGCTATCAGAGGTGGTGATTAATGATACCAATTAACAGGCAAACAGTATCCAATTATCCAGGAGTGCCAATCTTAGGAATGCCAAGGTTTTCCTCTAGAGAAAAACAAGTGTTCTCTAAAGTATGCATTTTGCCTTAGGAAAAAAGTGACTCATTCAACCTGTCACTCAATTCATGCAGTGTTGCTATTACTGAATGAGTGGGTGGAGATAGATTTCATTTGTAAATGAAAGATGGATTACTGCTGTGCTTTTGCTCAGATGTCTCAGGAGATGGCAGCAATGGTCTAACCTTCTCTGCACTAAAGAGGCTTGGGTCATGTTTGAACTTGGAAAAGAGATCTCCAGGAGCTATATGATATACCAGTAGAATGAGAAGACAGTTTGCCAAATGACTTCACTATTACTGCCAAGAAAATTACATTTATGTTTCCATGAAGTCATCAGGAATCAGTAGTTTGACTGAAGGCTCACTTCAATGTCTTCAAGTTCATCTTCTTGCTCTAAGAAGAGAAAGATGAAAAATATTAGGATGTATAATTAGAGAGAGGAAAAAGAATTCAAAGACGATCCCAAGCTTGGGGGAAAAAAACCCTGAATCCAGTATAAATTTTTCTGAAAGTCATTCTTTTTCTCCAATCACTTTATTATATTTTTGACTTTCTACTTTTGATATCTATCAAATCAATAGGATTTATTTATTTATTTATTTATTTATTTATTTATTTATTTATTTATTTATTTATTTATTTATTTATGTCTTTCTTGTTCCTTCAAATTAGTATTAACTCGTCCTTCCTATAACTGAGTGTGTGTGACTGGCCAAAAGTCACATAGCTGACTTGGTGCCTAAAGTAGGGCTAGAAGTCACCATCTCTCTATTTCTAGCCTAATGCATTAACTAACACAAACTATTAGGGTTGCCAGGTCTGCTTCCAAAAAATAGTGGACAAGCGGGGGGGTGAAGTAGTAAAAAAATTAAAAAAAATTTACAATTAAATTATATATACATGTTGGAACATGGCGCAAAACTTCATGGAATTCTGACTCGCAAAACTCAAAAAATGATTTCAACTCTTCTCTTGAAAATTCGAGAATTCGGCAAAAACCTTCAGCACTACATTTTCGATATCAAAAAATAATTGCTTTAATGCATTTTTTGCGCTGTTGTGTAAAATGTGATTATTGCAATGAGCATTCGATCTTTGTCTCATTCTAACTTATGAAAAAAAAGACAAAACGCGATTCTCCTATCCTTATTCTCTTAGACTGTACAGCTTTAGATTATGTACCATTTCATCATAAAGCTTTTGAATAAAAAAAATGTCCACTATTTTGTGGAAAAAAAATAGTGAACGTAATGTGAAAAAAGTGGACTGTCCGCTCAAATAGTGGACACCTGGCAACCCTACAAACTATTATGTTAGTTAAGGCACCTTAACTCATGATAGTAAGACAACAATAAACACAACAATTCAATCATTTAAAAATAACTTAAAATTGATTAAATCTTAAATCATGTTTTCATAATAATATAAATACAGATCATAATGTTATTTACTTCACTATTCATAATGAAAGCCAGTTGATAGTATTGAGGTTTGTTGTGGATGCTGGTGAAGGAAGATGAAAATGTATGGTACTGCATTGCTGCAAAATTCATATGCTGCATTGAAATTGAAGTTGGTGTTATAAATTAGTTCTAAATAAACAAAAAACTAGTTTCATACCAACGTACTTGGTTTAGCATACTTTGTATGAATTCAGATTTTTGTGATTTCCCAAAAATAAATTATGATTTAATGTGTCAATTCAAGAAATCATTTGTTTAATTAATCATAATTAAGTAAACAATTATTCAGCATTTTACATAAACAGAGATGCCCTTATATGCATGTATGTGTGTGTGTGTATACACAAAATTATATATACAAAATTGCAGTAGTGAGCAATTTTTTTGGAGAAAATATGTTACCTTTTAATGTCATTTTAAAACAAGTGTACTATTGAATTGAATTAAATTAAATTGCAATTGTATGACATAATATAGCAGAACTAATGCGCTTTCACCATTTTATAAAGTAAAATACTCCAGAACACAGACTAACTCTTTCATGTACAGTTTGAAGCCCATGTATTTTTATTTTACTTTGAGAAGCAAAATACTAATCATTTTTCTCTTCATTTTTATATTTCGATTTATAAAGAAGTGCCTCAGAAAAAGGCAGCAGAAAGCCTCGTAAGTATCATGCCAATAAAATAACACAAATGTTTCCCTGAAGTCTCCAGAGTAGAAAAGATTTTACTTTAGCTGAACATTCCATGATATAATCTAACAATGACTATTAAAGCAATCATCAAAATTATCCCATATTTAAAAACATAGCTTAAATGTTGGGCCCTAGAGCAGGGATGTCAAACTCAATTTAATTGAGGGCCACATCAGGGTTGTGTTTGACCTTGTTTGACCATGGTGGGCATGGCTTGGATGGATGTGGCCAGTTCAATGTAACTCGTGTTGGGGGGCGCCTTTGGTGGCCTGAGTACTCTGCCAGCAAAAACGGGCTCCGAGCTCTGTTTTTGGCTGAAACTGCCTCCTGCAATCCTCTGCCAACGAAAACAGAGCTCGGGAGGGCTGCATGCTGTTTAAGGATGGCCCTGTGGGCCAGATCTAAGCACCCCGGGCCTTGAGTTTGACTCCTCTGTCCTAGAGATTGACTATGTAAAATATCTATCATGTCATGTCCTGCTTTTGAACTTAGTGGGTGTACTGAGTCCACTGAAGTAGATAAGCCTTTAATCCAGCAGGATTAATATTATGTTCTTAGGTTGAATCCTACCATGACTGATCAATTATGTATCAACTCATTCTTAATTCTTAGCAGCCACATATATAAGAGAATCCCGATAGCACAGTGGTTAGACTTCAGTATTGCAGACAAACTCTGTCCAAGAGTTTGATCCCGATTCAGATTGATTCAGCCTGCCATTGGTTGGTAAAATTACTGGCCACAAGAAAGGTTTATCTTCAAAATGTGGTAGCATTCCATGTTGCATAACACAAAATATGTATTTTTTTAAAAAAAATCTTCCTATGTTTCTGTGTCTCTGTATCTTTTTCTTCATACCATGAGTGAGCAAGCTATACAGCTCAGTAGAGGAAAAAAATATGTCAGCTTATATTATACTTCACATACAAAGCATGTTCATTTTACAACAGAACAAAGATACATATTGAGATTAATAATGTATTTATCTCACTCAAATACTAAGAAACTAATAATTGATAAATGTCCTGTTTTTCTCCCAAAAGTCATCTAAAGAAGAGGTATCTTGCTTAGATTTTTATAATGGCGCATACACAAACACTTTTTTTCTCTAAATTCCTCACTGTAAGTATAAATAAATGCTAATACATCAAATTAAGAAGGAAGTGGAAATACAGTAGATCAAAGAATGCAATGCAAGAAGTATCCATTAGATTCTTTTTGAAAGGTCATCCTTTACAGAAGTACTAACATCACTGGGAAAATGAAGCTACAAGGCAAGCATCTTTCTTTATGAGCTTGCCTAAAGGTAACACTCATGTTAAAAGGCAGATGGTATTCATCGCTATAAAAGATTTAAATGCATTGAGATTCATTGATATAACTCATATTGAACTCTTAATTGAACATTACTTTCCTGTAGCTTTAGAGAAATTCTATTTTAACTTTCTAGCTGTTCAAATGAAAGGGATGAAAATATATCCCATTGAGGAATATATCTGAACTGGAAATTGCATATTATTCTTTATTGCTAAAGACTGATCAGGCCTTTAATCAAATATATGAAGTCAAATTCTAACTCTCACAAATTGAATTCTAGTTCACCTCCATTTGTTTCTGTTTCCTTCCTAGATTTCAGCCTGTAGTTTTATATATCCCCTTAAATCTTTACAGGCCAAACCATTCATCTGAACTAAGTTGAAATCAATGGACTTCACCCTCCAAAAGAATATATCTTATGACTTAAGTTGCAGAGCAGCTTAAATACATCAGGTTTAGTTCTTTGTGTGCTGCAATTAAGTATCCTAGTTCCAAAATGTAGAATGTTTAACTTGTAATTCAATTTTAAGTTGAATATATCTCAGTGTATGATACTGAAAAGAACACAAATCACTATATGATCTTTAGCATGCAGTAGAGATGGGTATTAATGTTCTTCTATTAATTTGTGAAATGTTGTATGACATTCTAGAATTTCCTGTTTAGTTTTTCTAGCTTTTTTATCATTGATAGCATTACAAAATATTATTTATTTATTTATTGAATTTATATTGCTACCTATTCGCCCATGGCAACTAAAGTGCCTTACAGAATATAAAACCACATTTAAAACAATAAAACTAACAAAAATAATCAAATTAATATAGTACAATACAACAAAATCACCCCGCACCTCCCATCCCTTGTCCCAGCGACAGCAGATCACATGAACCATTTAATAGGCTCCACCCCTCTCTGGGTTACCCAGGCCCGCTGGCAGAACCAAATTTCAGTGCCTTATGGAAGAGTATTAGAGAGAGGACCATTCTAATCTCTGGAGGAATGAAGTTCCAGAGAGAGGGAGCCAGCATGGAGAAGGCCATTCTTCTGGGACACATCAGGTGTATCTCCCTTGGGGATGGGACCCACAACATCCCCTGCCTCCCTGTTCTGATGGGTCAGGTAGATGTGATCGGCAAGAGACGGTCCCTCAGATAACCTGGTACCAAGCCATGAAGGGCTTTAAAGGTGACAACCAACACCTTGAATTGCACCCAGAAGCAAATCAGCTACCAATGCAGCCCTGCAGGAGAGGTGATACATGTGCACACCTGAATCTGCACAAAACCAGGTGGACCGCTGCTTTTTGCACCAACTGGAGCTTCCGGGTGCTCTTCAAAGGAAACTCCATGTAGAGCGTGTTGCAATAGTCAAGACAGGAAGTGACTAGGGCATGAGTGACTGTGAGTAGGGACTGTTGGTCCAGGAGAGGGCATAACTGGGGCACAATCGGCAGTTGTGCAAAGGCTCTCCTGGCCATGACCGCTACCTGCTCTTTGAGTTGATTATTGCTTTCATAATCAACAGGGTTTTTTTTTTTAAAAAAAGCATTAAATGGCAGAATGTCATGTTACAAAAATGTCCAATCCCTACAGAAATCAGCACAGCAGCTGAAATCAAATACAACAATATATGGGAAATCATTTTTAAAAATGTTTGTGAAACAGTATCACATATTCGAAGCTTACCTCATTTTTTCAGATGAAAAATAATTGGTTTTAATGTATTTTATTTATTTTGTCTCTTGATCAAATTCTATTCACCATAGTTGCTCTATTTTTTACACAAGAAAAAACTGAATATCTTGAAAATTCTGGATGAGTTTTTAGGAATCAATGACTAGCATTTTTTTCTCTGGCTTTACAAAAAAGTTTTAATTGATCATTACAAATTTTTATATCCATGAGACTTACTTTGTATCTAAAACAATAGTTATAGAAATTTAATAGAGCTGGAGGGGAAAAGGCTATGAATTTAGTCTTTAGTCTTTGAATACTTCTCTTTTATACTTTTTGAAGTTTGCTTGTAAATTATTTAATATGTCATGGGGATTTTTCCCCCTTCCTATTCATGCTTAAAATCAAAATCAGATTTGTATTGTTGAAAAACATGGAGCTAATGGATTCCTATAGAGGAAACACCTGTTACTAGTAAAGAATTAAAGTGATGTTCCATAGCCCCATGAAAGTGAATAAAGAGCTCAAGGCACTACTTAGGCAACAATACCTTCAACTAAATTCAACAAAGACCATCAATCACAGCAGAAAACCTTGATGAAATATTTTCATTACATTGTGAACAACAAAAGGTATCTTCTGGGGATGAAAAAAGAAGAAAGAATCCTTGGGGATATTTTGACTGATTAATTACACAAATAGATTGCCTCTTTAGTAACAAAGTAGTTGAAAACAAAATTACAAAAAAAAAGTTCTTTGCATCTCACAAAGTATGAAAGTAATCCTTTGCATTTAAATAGCGAAGATAGACTTTCTTCTTACTGAGAATACTGCAGACTTCAAGGAGTATATATGGAATTGTGTGTGTGTGTGTGTGTGTGTGTGTGTGTGTGTGTTTTCTTGATGTGATTTTTATTTCTTCCAATCAGTTATATCATTTTTATCCTATTCTCTCTCTTTCTCCTATGCCTATGTCTCCTATGTCTAGCATGGTCAATTTAATGTTACTGTATGTCCTCCTTCAGGATAATCTCTGGAAGAAAATGTAAAGGTCCAAGTTGGAGAACTGCAGACAGAAAATTACTTCTTGAAACAGTAAAACTGAATATGTTTTTTTTATTTTGTCAAGGAAAAATAACTCAAGCCCACCTTCTCAGCTGCAAAAAGTACTTCCTAAATAGAAGTCATCATCTTCATTTTAGCCATCATCTATCCACTGCAAGATGAAGATCTCTTCATCCAGCTGTTTCCAACCTGAGCCAGGCTAAGATTCGATATTGGGATAAAACTCAAATATTAGAAATCCAAATCTTTGGTCAAGACAGAAGTGCCTCTTCCGGGCCACGGTACTGAGATGACAAACGGTATTTGACGTAGGTACAGAATTGTAAGAGGGCAAATTGACCCTAAACAGATACATCCTGTTGTTTAATGTTTATTACACCCCAAATGTCATGTAGATTCTAGAGAAGGAATATTGCTTCCCTTACTGTCCTCTTTACTGCTCTTGAGGCCCCTTTGAGCCCCTTATCTTCTCTTTATTATGTCTTGAGCTCCGGAGCTGAAAGCCTGAGCCTGTGGGAACCATGCTGTTATGTCTTTCCTAGAGATAGATTAAAGGGTAACTTCTACGTGTGAAATGTTGCACTCTTCGTAATAACTTTGTCTTTATACTGTATAAATATCTGGTTGAAATCAGTAATCTGGGTTCAGACTTTTGTTTCGTGGTCTTAGGACTGTTTGAACCTTTGCGCAAATAAAAACTCTTTCCTGCACTGAAGAGCTTGTCCTAGTCCGTTATTTTTCCTACAACAAACCAATACTGTTCTGAGCTTTCTTTTGCCAATTGGGCCTGCAATATTTGCTGATAATAGAAGTAGGCACTACTTAATTTCTAGTAGTTAGAAGCAGAAAATACAAGTAAACAAAAGTTAGGAAAATGAATTGCTCCTGAGTGTGGATCACTTAATGAAAATTCCAAAAATATATCACATGGTTGGTAACAAAAAAAAAAAAACACCATAGCATTAGAATCAATTTGTTTCCTGGGTGATGAGACAAACCTATCCAGCAGAAAAAATCTTATCCTCAAAATTTGAGATGACACAGTATTAGTTGGGCCTTAAGAGAGATGCAGCCAAGCTCTAATTAAGTAATGACATTTGAATTTTAGCAAGTTAAGTTAAGGTAAAGGTAAAAGTTCTTCTCGTACATATGTGCTAGTTGTTCCTGACTCCAGCGGGCGGTGCTCATCTCTGTTTCCAAGCCGAAGAGCCAGCACTGTCCGAAGATATGTGTGTATGCAGCAGTGCCAAAAACCAGCATGCACATGCGTGCCGGCCAGCTGATTTTGAAAGGCACATATCTTTTTCAAGAATAGATATGTATTGGATTCCTAAGAAAGTCACTACATAACTAACAAAGGGGAGAAAGCACTGAAACACTATTTGAGATAATAATCCGGTGATTTTAATATTTAAGAGGAAAGGTAGAAGTTACAGATGGAGATTAAATGAAACTTTGCTACAAAAAAAATCAATAATTGAGTGTTGTAAAAAGAAGCTGAAAGAATTATTTGAGATTATTTAAACTGAAGCACAGATATAAATACAGTATGCGATACTGGCATGGGACAATTTATGCAGCGCAATAATAAATGGAAAGGACAAAGAAAAAATGATATTTTAAAAATGGAGATAAAAGTCGAAGAAGAAGAATTAGAGAGCTCTTCAGGAAAGAAAAGCATTTCACAGCAAATTAAACTTCCACACCACCAGTTTTCTATGTAAATAATTAAAGAAATTGAAATGAAAATGAATTTTGCAAAACTGAAGAATTTTCAATTAGCAAATTCTGCTAATGACTAGCATACCAACTGAGAAAAGAAGGTGAGAAGAAAGTGATAACTATAATTATAAAATGATAATGCTATGGTAATGGTGAATGAAAATATGCAAAGAATATTCCACCAGTTTTATATAAAACTTTATAAAGGAGAAGTAATTTCTCTGACAAAAGTTAAATGGATACTTAAAGAATAAAAATTCACAATAGATAATGGATAAACAAAAGCAGATGATGAACGGACCTATAACAATAAGAGGAGTCTGCGAGGTTATAAAAGCTATTGGCCCAGATGGATTGTCAGCCTCATATTATTAATGTTTTGAGGATGAACTGTTTCAAAAAACAACGAATTCCATTCTGGATAGTGGAAGAATACCAGAAATCTGGACATGCACAAAGATACTCATTATTATATATACAGTATATGAATGTTATGTATGCATAAGATCAAATTGACTTTTTGCTTAAAAGGCAGTTGATCAACATTATAAATATTCTTATATTATTGTAGACTATTTGTAAAAACATAATGAAAAACAAGTTGTGCTAATATTTCTTGATGCAGAGAAAACATTGTTGGAATGTTGTATCCAAATGGAATTTGGATAAAAAATTTATTAAATGGATGAAATCTATATATACTTTGTTGTTGTTAGTTGTGAAGTCATGTCTGACCCATCACGACTCCATGGACAACTTTCCTCCAGGCCTTCCTGTTCTCTACCATCCCCAGAGACTAGTTAAGCTCACGCCGACTGCTTCAGTGACTCCATCCAGCCACTTCATTCTCTGCTGTCCCCTTCTTTTTTTGCTCTCAATCGTTCCCAGCATTAGGGTCTTCTCCAGTGAGTCCTTCCCTCTCATTAAGTGGCCAAAGTATTTCAATTTCATCTTCAGGATCTTGCCTTCTAAAGAGTAGTCAGAGTTGACCTCCTCTAGGACTGACTGGTTTGATCGCCTTGCAGTCGAAGGGATTCGCAGGAGTCTTCTCCAGCACAATTCTTTGATGCAAGCTTTTCTTATGGTCCAACTTTCACAACCATACATATATACTTTACAATGGTACAAATTAGAAATAAATTGGCAAAACTAAAAGAAATGTCTTGCAGTTAAAAGGCCCTGAAAGTGCCATTCCAAAGCAAATCACATATTGCCTGAGCCTCTATGATAAAATAATACTTCCTTGTAAAGTGTCCCACCAAGACAAAGTGCAGTCATCCTCCTAATGAGGATATCAGCTCCAGAACTTTATATGTGTATTTCCATTTATTAATTGGGCTGACTTTTCCAAAGCTTTTATGAGCCAGGTTATGTATATAAAAACCAACTTAATTATATGGCCTCTACTTAAACAAAACTTCCTATACTTGTTTTGTGCTTAAAAGAAGTCCCATCTGAAAATACCTATGCATTCTGTTCTGATTTTCCTCTCCAGAGTAGCCGTAAAGTAATTGGGTTTAGGTCACCCCTTATTTTTTTATAATTATATTCCAATAGCATCCATAAATTAATTTCTGATTCTGATATTGTGGTAAAATGACTTGAGATTGTAATATAAATATTATAAATGAAACCATGCAAATACAAAAGTACATGCAAACAAAATGAGACCATGAATACAATTTACATCAAATCCACTGTTATGTTCAACTTTTGAAAGTATCATAAAAGTATCAGTGGCCAATTAGGATGCCCTACTTTTTCTTCATCAAGACCTCCTTGACTTCCTGGGATGCTACTATATATAATCTAGTAATTTTCTTGGGATAATCTATCATATACATCTAATAGTATTAGGCTGTGGAAGGGAAGGAGGGAGGGAGGGAGGGAGGAAGGAAAGGAAGGAAGGAAGGAAGGAAGGAAGGAAGGAAATGGATTACAGAGTTAAAGATAGATAGATATACTCTCAGCTATTTGCGATATAATTATATATATATATATATATATATATATATATATATATATATATATATCGCAAATAGCTGAGAGTATATCTATCTATCTTTAACTCTGTAATCCATTTCCTTCCTTCCTTCCTTCCTTCCTTCCTTCCTTCCTTCCTTCCTTCCTTTCCTCGCTCCCTCCCTCCCTCCCTCCCTCCTTCCCTTCCACAGCCTAATACTATATTAGCCTAATATATATATATGTTTTCTCAGGTTTTCGCGGGTGTTTGTATGTAGGTCTTTGGTTATTCGGGTCTTCTCCCACGTAAAATTGGAAGTGTCTTGGCGACGTTTCGACGAAGTCTCATTCGTCATCTTCAGGCTGGTGTTCTCGGCTTCGTGCTTCCAGGAGCAATGTGAGATCACAGCTGTCTCTTCCTTTTAACCTTTCACACCCCCACTAGCAGTTAAAAGGAAGAGACAGCTGCGATCTCACATTGCTCCTGGAAGCACGAAGCCGAGAACACCAGCCTGAAGATGACGAATGAGACTTCGTCGAAACGTCACCAAGACACTTCCAATTTTACGTGGGAGAAGACCCGAATAACCAAAGACCTACATACACACACACACACACACACACACACACACACACACACTCACTCACTCACACACACATGTTAAACTGTCTACAGTGGATCTCACCCCATTCCTAAGAGGTCTGTAAGGGGCATGCATAAGTGCACCACTGTGCGTACTGTTCCTGTCCTACTGTCCCCATTTATTCATATCCATTTCCTGTATTCATAATCATGTTTATACTTATATCTGTTCTCTTATATATGTTTGACAAACTAAAAAAAATAAATGCTCATATAACTTTTTTTTTTTTTAAATGCATATCTAATACAGGTAATCTTCAACCACAAGTGATTCCAAAATTTCTCCCTTCATGACTGGAATAGACATAAATCCAATTAACTTAATATTCTTCCCATGGTGCACTCCACCCAATGGCTTGGTCATTATGTCTGCCAAATTGTCCTCTGAAGAGCAGTGAAGCACGCTAATCAATTTACATTTGATGGCTTCCCTGACATTACAGTATTTAATGTCTACATGGTTGCTTCTATTCTTTACTCTGTCACTGTTGCCATTTTTATGCAGGCAGCATTATCTTCGTATACCATTACAGCTTCATTTACCTTCATCTCCCGTCTGGACTACTGCAATGCCCTCTACATGGGGCTGCCCTTGTGGTGTACCCGGAGGCTCCAGCTGGTACAGAATGCAGCTGCGCTGGTTGTTACGGGAGCCTCCTCTTACTCCCGTGTTACACCTCTCCTACGCGAGCTCCACTGGCTACTGGTGGTCCTTCAGATCCGCTTCAAGGTGCTGGTACTTACCTATAAAGCCCTTCATGGCATGGGCCCGGGGTACTTCAGGACCACCTCCTACTGGCCTCCCACTGCCCAGTGCGCTCACATAGGAATGCCCTCCTCTGGGTGCCATCTCTGTGGGTGCACCTACCCTTTGGAACAAATTACCCATGGAACTCTGGACGGCCCCCGACCTCTGCTCTTTCTGCGGTGACCTGAAGACATGGCTTTTCCAACAAATCTCCTGATCTGCTGGGAGTTATTAGTTTTAACCTGTTGGGGATTTTAATTGGATTATTTTAGTGCTAATTTTTATTGTTCTGTTGATTTATTGTTGTGAGCTGCCCCGAGTCCTTCGGGAGAAGGGCGGCATATAAGTATGAATAAACTAAACTAAACTAAACTTTACATTTCAATCCTGTAACAGCTGTACATACAGGTTACTTCTGAACAGAGTTCAGACAAAGCAATAAATTCTGCCTCTGCAGTTGTTTACTTCCTGGACTTCCAATCATTAAAGCCCTTCCAAACAATACCACAATCCCAGAATTGGACTTTCTGGTTTTTACATCATTTGCATAATCACTATCAACATAGCATTTCAATTTTAATTCTTCTGAGACCTGTATTTGAAGACCCAAATTCACAGTTCCCTTCAAATACCTGAGAATCCTTTTTACCCCCATCCAATGCAGTTGCTTTGGTGCAGCAGTAAAGCAACTCAAGATGCTTACTGCACAAGCTATGTCTGGTCTGGACCACTGTGACAGATATAACAGGCTCCCTATTGCTGACTGATATATCTCTTGATCACAGGCTTCAGTTTCGTCCTCACCCAAACTGTTATGAAAATCTGTGCTTATAGGTGTTGGAGCAATATTACAATCTTTCATGTTATATCTCTGCAACAACTGTTCAATTTTTCTTTTTTGGCTGAAAACATAACCACCTTTCTCAGTTTTTTGTATCTCTACACCAAGATAATTTTGTATTTCTCCCAAATTCTTTAGTTCAAATTTCTTCTCCAATTTATTAGCAAATTCTTTTACCTGTGATACATCCTTTGCAATGAAGCAAAGATCATCCACAAATGCTAATAGTTGACAATCCCCACCTTTTAACTTTCCAGTGTATATGCAACCATCAGCCTTGCAACTCTTGAACCCAAGACCCTTCAATGCATTATCTAAACATATATTCCAATTCCTGGCTAACTAGTTCAGCCCATAAATGGCCTTGTTCAATTTATACACAGTGTTAGGCATTTTACTTTCATACCCTGGAGCTTGAACCATGTAAATTTCTTCCTCCAATTCTGCATTGAGGAATCCATTGGTATGTCAAAATGCCAAATTTTATGGCCATGTGCTGCTGCCAATGCTAGTGCCAGCTTTATGCTTTCACTCTTTACAGTTGGTGCAAATACCTCATCATAGTGCATATTTTAATCTGTGAAAAACCTTCTGCCACTAACCTGGCTTTATATTGTACCTCATTATTGGGCAATACTTTCTTCTTGTATACCCACTTGCATCCTACAGCTTTGCTACCCTGTGGCAAAGTCATAGATTGAACACTTATGTTCATTCATGGATTACATTTATTTGTCCATGGCTTCTTTCCATTTTATTTGTTCAATTTTAGGTAATGCCAAAACTTCCTTATAGTTTCTTGGCTCATACCATACATTACACACCTTTACTTTACTAGCAGAATACCTGTCAGGTAGAATTCCCTTGTTCCATCGCTCTGACTGTGTGGCATTGACTGCTTCTGTGTTTCAATCCTCTGTTGCTTCATGACTTTTTCCGCTTCTCCTCCCTGAATGCTGACACCATGACTAAGTGAGTTACCATGACTAAGTGAGTTGCCATCACTAAGTGAGTTACCATCACTAAGTGAATCACTGTCACTAAGTAGATCATTCCATAAATTTGCATTAATTCTGTTCCAATTTTGCTCTGCAAAGCTAGCAGACCTGGAAATGACTTTTCTTTTGCTCCCATCACTAAAGTGATAGCTTTTAGAGCCTGGCTCATAGCCATAAACCTGAGCTTTCTAGCCTTTGGTTGTCCCTTTCTTTTAGCTGCTTTTGGAATATGCACCCATGTATTACTCCCAAAAACTCTTAAATGTGCCAGAGATGGCTTTTCCCATATAGCACTGCATATGGAGTATCAGTAATTGATGAACTCCACAGCCTATTAATTAAATAATTAGCAGTCATCATGGCTTTACCCCAATATGACCTGCTCAGTCCAGAATCCTCCAGCAGTGAGTCCTTCATGGTTTGTAAGATACCATTTCACCTCTCAACAACACCATTCTCAGCAGCTGTGTATGGATTTGTGCATCTGGATTTTATACCTAACTGTCCCAACCACTGTTGAAACTTATTGACATGAATTCAGAGCCTCTGTTAGTCCACAGATGATATACCTGTTGTTTATATCTCCTTTCTATGAAGCTTACCCATTGCTTAGATTTCTGTAGCATCTTTCTGGGCCCATAACTTGAGTTTGTTGCAAAAAACAACCCAGAATAAACTGATTCAGCAGGATTCATTAACTTCTTTATATACAAGAATATATATATATATATATATATATATATATATATATATATATATATGTAGGTCTTTGGTTATTCGGGTCTTCTTCCACGTAAAATTGGAAGTGTCTTGGCGACGTTTCGACGAAGTCTCATTCGTCATCTTCAGGCTGGTGTTCTCGGCTTCGTGCTTCCATATACACATATATACATACATACATACATATATATATATATATATATATATATACACACACACACACATACACATACATACATACATACATACATACATACATACATACATACACACACACAATACCAACAGCAGAGAACAGTTTCATTTCAGCTCAGATCAGCAGACAAGTTTACACACACTGGTTTCAGTTTCTCTTTCTATGCACAGACTCAGAAGCTGCAGACTAAGATACACCCTGGCTCCAGTCTGTCTCAGCTCCCAATTGGCTGACTTAGTTGCTATACCTATTCATTGGCTGACCTTGTTACCTTATCTTCCCAGTCATGAATATTCTGACACCATGGCAGCAGCATCTATGAATGGCTATGTAATAGCAATTTGTAGTTTTTGAGCTTAAGTAAATCAATTTTATTAGTCTCTCTGAATAGGTAGTCCTCATTTAATGACTACCTCAGTTAGTACCATTCATAATTACAATAGGGATGAAAAAGTAACTTTACTAATTCTCATACTTGCAGACCTTTGCAGGTCTGTAAAACAAAGGAAGGCTGAAGTAAGATCTTTAGCACAGTCATGGTTTTCCTTAGTGACCACTTCTCTTAACAACTGAGTTGTTGGCCCCAATTATGGTCATTGATCTAGGATTACCTGTAGTCATCATATTACAGACTATTTCTCAGATTCATTGTTTTGGAAATGTGAGAAGAGTGCTAAGGTGCATCTTCTAAAAGCAGAAGTATTTTTTCATCAATGCATAGATCACTGTAATTAATGATTTGTTCAGAGTCTGAGAGATGTTCATAGGCTACAAGGATGTCTCTAACTTATCAGTTAAGAAAACAGTCTCTTTACCAGTTCACACAATGGCCATGTGTTAAAAGATAGAAAAAGTCTCATCTTAGCAACCCAGGAGATAAATTGGATTTGAAAGTAAAGGCAATACAGTTGCTGAGATCTCTCTTTCAGCTTTGTTTTTTTTAAAAAAAAGGAGAAAAAAATTTCTAGGAGGATTTTGCTTTCAGTTGAAATGAACTGCCAAGAGCTTCAAAATCCTATGGAATTTCAGATCTGTATACTGACAGCACTTTTGCTTTAAACTGCTGATACAAACTGAATAATTTTAAATCATTTTGGTGTCAAAGAATTTCCCAGTAGAAGACAGAAATGGTAAGCTGCTGTTAGTCAGGCAGAATCTTGTAATAACTGTAGTTATTACCAACAGAGGTATTTTTAAATCTTTCTATTCAGAATTTTTTTCTCTCCAGAAAACAAAAATAATATGCTTTATTTCAAATGTGTAAAACTCCCTGATCCTTTTCGTCTTGATCCCAATTTTTTCCTGGCAGATTTAGTACACACAAGATACTTTTACTTGCCAGGCTCTTTCCCCCATTAAATAAGTGTCAAGGGTCTGAGGGCATCATCTAAGCCAGGGGTGTCCAACCTTGGCAACTTTAAGGCTTGTGGACTTTAACTTCCAGAATTACTCAGCCTGCTTTGCTGGCTTTTTTTTTTTTTTAACTTTTGCTGGCTGAAGAATTCTGGGAGTTGAAGTCCACAAGTCTTAAAGTTGTCAAGGTTGGAGACCCCTGGTCTAATCTGTCCTCTCTCTTTGTACCTACAGGAGGAGAGGTGTGGAATTACACATTTGTATGTGAACTGTAACAGTAGATAAGACATGCACTTTCTCCATTTTACCTTTTACTTCCAAGTGATCTTTCTAACTCTCCCTTATGTTGTCTCCTATCCAGGGCTGAAATCTACTTAATTTACTTACTGGTTTGGAAGTGCACGCACCGCACGCACATGCTTGCTTTGCTCGCATGTGTGTGCATGTCACATGAATGCGCAGACCCTCTGTGCATGCGCAAAACCTTCTGTGCATGTGCAGAGCTTAAAAAACACATTACTTCCTGGTTAAAACCAAAAAGTAATGACATCTGGGCGGGTGGGTGGAGCCTCATGCCGCCATCGCTACAGGTTTTTCAAACCACCTGCCACAATCGCTACCGGATCGCCCGATCTGGTCCGAACTAGGAGCATTTCACCCCTGCTCTTATATCCCTTTATTCCCTTGAGCTGCTTATATTCATCTTTCTGATTCCTTCAAGGTCTGATTCTTTCTTTTCGTTTTCCCTTTTCCTAATATGCCTTCAATCCTGCCTTTTCAACAATCTTCTGCCGATCCTTAAATCTGATTTCCTTAAGTCTCTATGTCATCTATTAACAACCTTCTTGATTTCTTGCAGGATCTATTTAGCTTTATTTGACTTTATTTGCCTGAGAATTGTGTTTCCTGAACTTCTGTCTTCCAGTTTCCACCAGATTTATTCATTTCCCACAACTTTGGGTTACAAATAATTTAACTAAAAACACTTGGTATTAGAATATAACAGAATTTCTATCTGGTGTACCTTGAGAGGGACTCCGACCCACTGAGAGGCAGTCTGTTGTAGCATTTAGAATAATAAAGAAGAAGCAATTTCATATCTACATTTCACAAAAGGGTAGTATAATTTATAGAATTATGAGAAAATTAGATTAGTAAGTGCAATACATATTTTAGTTTTCTATAGCAAATATGGAAGTCTTAATGATAACAATTTAATTTTTCAGTTGGAGGGTATGGGTAGCAGTAAGGCTACAGTCTCAAAATAAGGATAATGAAAATATGTATAGCAGAAAACAATCATACACAGAAACACTATCTCCTCTCTTCAGGCCCAAAAGCATAAGCAAGAAGAAAAAAAAATGAAACAATTTCTTAAGTATCCAGAAGAAGAAACCTCTAACATACATTATATTAACTCATGAACTAATACTGGTACATATTAACTTCTAATAGAAGAGAATATGTGTAGCTCAGGGTTGAGCTGTGGAGTCTTTGATGCTCCCTGAGTTTGGTTGTTTGTTTGCAGATGTTTCATTTCCCAACTAGGTAACATCATGAGTGCAAATCAAGCAAAGGACTGCAAATCCCACAACTGCTTGCATTGATGTTACCTAGTTGGGTAATGAAATGTCTGCAAGTGAGCAATCAAGTTCAGAATCAAAGACTTCACATTAGCTTCTCTCTAGACCAGAAATAGGCATTTCTTTATCCTAATCTGCATGGGTAATCATAAACCATACTGCAAATTGTAATCCAGCAACAACTGCAGGGTTATACATTATATTATACATTACAGTAACATTACTTTATATTTCAGTACTTTTTTTAGTCAAATGCCAATCTTTTTCTCTGGTGGCCTATCAGGGACCATATGCAGGGGAACAGGGCCAAAACAAAGATGAGATCAAGAGAAAAGCTAAATTAATTTCATTGATATACATTAATGTATAATAAAATAAATATAATGAATGTGACTGTTTTATATATATGCTATTTTTCCTATTTCTACTACATTAAAAAGTTATAATTTGCAAACTTTGTTGAGGATAAGGGGGTTTCAGATTAGAGAATGGCCTTACTTACAAGGCCATTCATTTATTTAAATGAAAGTTTTCCATGCGTATTATTGAGGGAAATCAATAAAAAGTAAGATTCTTCTGCTAGTTTAGTTTCTGCTAAACTAAACAGAAGTTGTTTCTCCATCTCCTTTCAGTAGAATAAGAAAATTGCAGTGTAAAAGATTTTTTCTCAGTACCTAATTAAAAATCATGTAAACAATGGCAGCTGAGAATTGAAAATAGATTTTCTGTAGATATATTAAAAGTGTAGTCATCTAGGCCATCACCTGATAAATGCCTCACACTGCAATAACATTGGCATAAGAAGGTGGAAAAATCCTTGTTTTAAGGATAAATTAAAGAAACATTTGAATAAATGTTAAAGAAATCAACCAACATAACATCCTTTTTTGCATAAGTAGCAGTGGTGAAACCCTTTGAAGTCTGCTACAGGTTCTGTGAATTTGAATATAAATCTTGCATCATAGCTGATCATTGTCCATCTGATCGTTGGAAATACTGGTTCACCTGAACCAGTAGCATTTTTTACTACCGGTTTACCCGAACTTGTAGCATTTCACCCCTGATAAGTATGTAAAATGAAATTTCATCCAGTGCAAACAAAATAACAAATTGTCTTGAAGTTTTATTAAAGAGTGGGTTTTTCAATGTATATCAATTACATTTACTTATTTACATTCATTTATTTATATTTCATATTTTAAACCACCTGTTGCCATCAAATAACAAATGTATAAAATTAATATTAAAATTAAAGTTGGATTTAAAAAGTCAAAATTATAGAATAATGATGTAGTAAACTTTAAAAGGGTAAAAATTCCAAGATAGCCATTTAACACTGGTTATTACAGGTGGTGGGGGCTCTTTTAGGGCTAGCCAGCCTCACAGCTGCATGCTTCTCTGTGTCTCTTATGCAAAGCCAAAGAGCCAACCTTAGGTCCCTTTTCAAAAGGCCAAGAGGGAAGGGACTTCTCACCTCTGGGGGCAGCAACAGAGAAGGGTCTCTTCCTGGACCCCACCAGATGAAATTCCTTGACTGACAGGGTTTGCCTGAATGAGTGAGAAGGGTTGGTGGGATGGGGGCAAAGCCAGTGCTGCAGGTCCTATGCCATAGGTGATGACCACTGCCTTCAATAGGACCAGAAGCAGACCAACAACCAATGCAACTCACAGATCAGTATTATTTCATATTTCTAGCTATCTTCTCTTCTATGCTAGAAAAACTAAAATTAAAAAAAAGGAAATTCATCTGGGTAAATAACTCAGATAAATTTCCATAAGACATTTTTACCTATGTACTATTTATTGACTGTCCAACTCTTTGTCTCTCAGCCCTATGAAGCAGGCAATGGCAAATCACTTCCGAAATCATGTCAAAAAACTGCAGGGGTTTGTCCAGGGAGACAGGAGTCAACATTGACTTGAAACATGCATATTACACCCTCCCCCTATCTAGTGTATCTAATTTATTCAGAAATCTTCCCCATTGAATTAACTAAATGCAGGGGTGAAATGCTCCCGGTTTGGACCAGATCGCTCGATCCGGTAGCGATGGAGACGGGTGTTTCGGAGAACCAGTAGCAAAAATCCCTGCCCACCCCCATGCCCAGATGAGCCGCGCAGTCATCAGAGGCTTTTTCTTTTAGTTTTTAAAAGCATTTTTTCTACAACCTCTTCAGCCGAAAAAATGCTTTTAAAAGTAAAAAAAAAAAAAAGCCTCTGATGATCCCACGGCTCAGCTGTGATCGTCAAAGGCTTTTTAAAGCATTTTTTTCTACCTCTTCAGAGGTTGTAGAAAAAATGCTTTTAAGAGCCTCTGACAATCCAAACTGAGTTGCCTGAAAAGCTGAGTTTTTCTTTTAAAAGCCTCTGACAATCCAAGCTGAGTTGCCTAATCAGCAGAGGCTTTTAAAAGAAAAAAAGTCTTTGCCGATCAGGCAACTCAGCTGGGATCGTCAGAGCTTTAGAAAGCATTTTTTTAGAGGTTGTAGAAAAAATGGTTTTAAAAGTAAAAAAAAAAATTGGCCACCCAGTCACATTACCACCACACCCCCACTAAACCAAGCCCACAGAATTGGTAGTAACAAATTTTAGATTTCACCACTGACTAAATGAATGTTCAAGTTAATATGTATAGGAATGCAGCCTTAGAATTTAAGAATATCGTATTATAAATTGCACTTGGAAATAAGCAAGTAAATCTTAACGTACTACATGTTCACGGTATTAGAGTTTAAAATATTTATATAGCATTTGAAATATTTCATACTTTGAGCCGATGTTCAACAGCAGCCTCACATAATATCAATTACAGTGATCTCAGATTGATGGATCAGAGTACAGACAACTTGGGCAGGATAATACTTATGCAAGAATTTTTATAGCTGATGTCAACCCAAATAATGAAAATTGTTTCAAGACAAAACATACTCATGAGACTATTTCCAAGCTCCTAGAATGAACAGCCTAGCTGCATCTGGAGACTATTAAGAGAGGAAAAGTCAGAGGCAGAGGCGGAAATGGATCTGACAAACATTTATATAGAATCTACAATCGACAATATATATAAGGCAATATATGGAAGATTTGTGGATCAGTCACACAAATAGCATCACAGTATATAATAGTAATGCCTTTGAAAATAATATACTTGCCCACCAGATTTTTAATTTTTTTTTCTAGAAATCATTATAAATACTGCTATAACATAAATTAACATCTGCCATGTCATGGTTTCATTCATATTCGGAAATTCTCTTATGACACAGTTCTTAAAACAAATATATATATATATATATATATATATATATATATATATATATATATATATATATATATATATATGTCTATATAAGTTTTCACGGGTATATATGTGTGTACAGTTAATATTTCGGGTTTCTTCCCGTGTAATTGTGAACATATCCCTAAAAGGGTAGAAGCGACGTTTCGACAGAATCTCATCTGCCATAAGCCTGTTCACAATTACACGGGAAGAAGCCCAAAATATTAACAGTACACACACACACACACACACACACACACACACACACACATGTATATGTATATATGTATATATATATATTTGAAGAGCATAACTTACCTTTGAAATGTGGGAATTGCATAAATTAACATCTGATGTTTTCATTATGGATGCTAGCTACTCTTTTATTCCTAGATTTTAGTCTTACTTATACTTGCCCAACTTAAATATTTCCCTAGATAAGACTATTTTGATTTAAGCAGTAGGTCAGGAATTAGGTGACTTGCCAGGCAATGTTATTAAGACATAAATTGTCTGGGTATAACAAATAATTTAGTTTTAAATCCAGAATACTCTGTTAACTACAGAGTGTCTTTAAGGTATCAATGGTCTTTAAGGTAGCAGTGGTGTCTTTAAGGTATCAATGCCTACCAGCCAATATAGATTGTTCTTTATAATACCTTTACAGCTACAAGAACAGTAGGAAGAATGCCAACACAATGATTCTTCAAATGTTGAAGATTAGCATTTCATCTGTTACAATCAAATCGCCTGACTTTTATAAAGTATCCTTATCCAGATTACATGCAGACAACAAAGCTCTAGATTTGCACTTAGAGGTTAAAAAAGAAAAGAGAGACAGAGAGATTAGCTTTTATATTTTCAAATCATTCTTTTCCAATTGGTTAGTCTTCAGTTACATTCATTAACATCATTACCAATGGAAGTAGATTCAGTTATTTTACAGAATAAGCCCAATGAAAACAGTTTTTTGGTAAATGCTTTAATAATTGATGCAGAATTGAGCAACATGGAGAGTATTAAAACTTATGATTAAAGGCAGATAATGAAGTGTTCCCACTCTGCATGATCCCGTTCGACAGGCTGAAACCACTACGGAAGATCAGTCCCTTAAAAAAAGTCCTATGACAGAAAGGTAGTGACAACCAACACCTTGAATTGCACCTTGGTGTTTTACCAGAGATTTGACAAAGAAGAATTGGATAATGGTAGAGTGGTCAGCACATAAAACTTAGTTCCAAAGGTGCGTTTTCCAGAGGCAACTGGAGTTCCTGGGACTTTTTATTTCATAGAACTTCATATTTCCATGTACAGTTGACACCTGTGTAGAATAGGATGATCTTGTTCATCTTTAATTCAAAACATTGAGATGGTGACATTGTTACCAGGTGCAAACAAATACACCTTAACCTTGATGATCTCACACTTGGCGGGATTCCTTTTTCTTAAACTTCAGTGCTCTCATTTTTAGGAGGAATTAGCAAAGCCTCTCAAAATATCATAAGTTTATTTTCTTCATCACTAAAAATACAGTGAGATAAATATAATGATCAGGGATCAGCAACCTGTGGCTCTGGAGCCGTATGTGGCTTTGTCATTTCTCTGCTGCAGTTCCCTGTCGCTGGTCGGCTCCACAATTGATAGGACTTTCGGTTAGGACAGGTAGAGGAAAAAGGATGCCACACTAGGAAGAGATTCTATGGTGGGGGAACTGGATTTCCAGCCGGGTCCAGAATTGAACGGGGGGGCTTACGGTTAGGACCTTTGTGGCCCTTTGAGTGTTTAAAGTTGCCGACCCCTGCCCTAGATGGTACAGGACTAGACTGCTTGTGGGACTGGTTCTCTCTGATTGTCTATGCTCAGCCCATCAGAACCAGCAGGATGAATATGTTCCAGGTCCTCTCTGTCAAGCATTGTCAGTTTGTTAAACCCAGGAATCATACCTTTTTTGTCACAATGCCTGCCCTTTGGAACAACATCCACCCAGAGATCCAGATGTCTCTGATGTGTTACCCTTTTGTAAGGCACTACATACTTGTCTGTTCCCTTAAGCATTGGGAACAGAAAATTCAGCAAGCTTTATTGGTTAATTTATTTTGGGGGGATTGGTAATTATACATTATTTGGATTATTTGTTTGTTTAAAACCTTTGGGGGAATACGTTTGTTTTAATTCTTTTCATTCTGTCCAGAGTCATTTCTCAACAATGGATCACTATATAAATTGTATAAATAAACAAAGCCCGGATGGATCATAAATTCAGTGTAGCCTTTGTTATTTAGGTGATTATTTAAACAAAATCATAGTGACTGAGGCAAAACAATATGTTGAATTTCATCAGTTCACTGAGAAAAATAGCAGCTGCTGGAAAAAAAGTGCATTTGTGAAATCTATAGCATCTTTGTTACCAAATATATTCAGAGCACAGTTGAGATTTTAACCATTTCCTAAATCTATATTTATTGAAGGAGTTTTAACAATGACCCAAATGTATTTGGGAATCTAAGTCCAGCAATGCAACAATCTGTTCTAATTAAAAAAGTTTTACTAATATATAATCTAAGTATTCCAAGTAATTGATCTTGTAATTGATATAAAATACATTCTAATTATTTCAGTTGGAAAAATTGGGCAGAAGTATAAAAATGCAGATAAAAAACCCCCAGAAAACTACAAAGCCTCATTATTTTCAAAAGGATGGAGATGAAAGTATGAGGATGATCCTCATTGGATCAATTTGAATACAGAACTATTCCCTGGAGGCAAAAGAGAAGGTTGAAGAGATTAGTTTAGATTACTTTTCCCAAGAATTCTGCTGGACTGTCTAGATAGTAAATTGACAGCATAAGCAGCATTGATTATGGCCACAAAAGGTCTCAGAAATGTCCATTCTTATTCCGCACATATGGTCCTTTGGTTGAGAGAAACAGAAGCTTAGCCTTTTAGAGTCCATGTATGGAATGGAAGCTATGGCTATTCCATTCCATGGATGGAATGGAAGCTATATCCATCTTTCTGGGAAGGAGGGAAGGAAACACTGGGGCTTCATTTTGACCTAGGCTTCCTTAGAAAGTAAACAGCACAAACTTAGTCCCAGCAAACCTCTTTAATTCAAACGGCTGTGAATTATTGTCATTCCCAGTTTGAAAGGCTTCTTAAACAATTTATCAGGGGAGTGTTTACAAACACTCACCTTATTTCCTTTGCTCCAGAGAACTAATTGCCAAATGCAGGGCAAGGCCAAACTTAGCACAGAGTCAAACAGAGCTTTTCCAGAGCAGATGAACTGACCAGATAAAAATAATTGCTTCCTGCAAAAGCTCTTGTCCTGTTTGATTCTCTTTTACAGTATGTCTAATGGAAGGGGCCAATCATCTCCAAGCCTTACTCTCAAGTCAACCCTGTTTTCCTAAATGTTCCTGTCTTCTGGCAGCTCTGCCCATGCGCACACTGGGAACAGGCTTATGCTGTTCTTCTGCCTCACTGATGTCAGACTCCAGAGACTCTGGAGGCAGCAAAGAACTACCAGATGGCCTTGGTCCTCTCTTTGCCTCCGACTCAGACCCCTCATCCGAGCCTTCCCCAGACTCCAGGACTGGCCCATGTTCCTCCCCAATCTCCTCACTGTCTGACTCTGCTGCCAGTTCTGCTGGCCACTGGTGGGCCACAATACTCAAGGTCTACAATCTTCCTAGTTTTTTTCTGAAAAATTGTGAGGGGATAAAGGACAGAGTTCTAGAATTCAAACACATTCATTTCTGATTGACTAAGAATGTGATGCTGCCGAAACAGAATAGGTGAATGAGCATCCAAGTGCTAATCTTGAGATATAGCATGTATGGACCTAGCAATAAAAGAAAAGCTGGAACACATTTTGATTCCCTATTCCAGGGGATCAAACACAAGGCCCGCAGACAAGATCCGGCCTGTGGGTGCTTAGATATGATCTGTGGGGCTGACCTGGAAACAGCAAAGGACTGGCCTACAGTGCCTCTGCCAGCAAAAACAGAGCTCAGGTCCCCAGGTGACTCCCCACGCTCCATTTTCGGCCGTGACAGCTTTCTGCAGTATTTCCCAACAGAATATTTTAATATTTAAACATGAAATTTTAGGAGGTGACTCTTTTAGGAAAAGATATTCCTTGATTCTATTATTTTTTTCCTCTAACTACCATTTTCCATAGTGAGAGTAAAATGGGTAACATGACTTTTAGAATCTAAGCACCATAACTGAAATCCAGTATACAGCATATTCAAACAGCACTTTTTCATATGGCTGTTGACAAAAATAGGATTGCCAACATGATCGCCCACGTCCGATGACGGACATGACACAAGAAAAAGAAGATTCAAACAGCATCACGGTTAGAAAAAAGTGCTCTGCAACATTGTGTAGGCTTTATGACACAGTCCAAACCAAATCATTCCTTGTATAAACTATATGTTATGGGTATAATTCTATCTTACTTATTTACAATACACATTGACATTTCCAATTCTTTTTCATTTATTATGTAAAAGTCTTGTGAGATCAATTAAAAAATACAAGTTTCTACTATTAAAGAAAAAATCCTGTTAACTTTGGAATAGGATTTGCAAAAGGGGAGGGATTTACCAATTTAATATTTTACAGTAGATTTGACTAAGGAGGATAATCCATTTATGTTTCTAATGCTAGCAGAACTCTTAAACCTGGATGCAAAACGTACTTTGGGAAGTATACTTCTTTTTGTGGGAAAGTTCATGAAAGCTTATCTCCTGAAGCAGACACACAAGGTCAGCATCTGCTTATTATTAGGACTCCTTTATATTCCACGAGAGACTAAAAGTAAACCCTGAAGACACTTCTTCCTACACTTTCAAATTAATATTAAAGTATTGAACTGAGGTTCCTGTAGAAGCATACGTTAAACAAGAGAAGAACTTTAAAGATGACCTGAGAGACGATAGGATTGGAAAATTGTAGTGAGAAATTATTAAGAAATAATTTGTGTGACACATTGCGAATTACAGATGCTTGGACATTAATATTTACACTTAATAGTTACAAAACATTTAAAATGGAGATTTTAATATTATAAACTATAATGAAGTTCAGATATGCTAGATCTATGTTCATGATTAGATGTATCTTGATGTTTTTCTGTTGTCATTATTCATATCCTTCTGCTCAACATTATGTGATTAAATACATGATAGTCATTAAAAGTTAATGTCATATTTCTCAAGATTCCTATGTGATACAATCATTCTGAAATTACATTCGTGTTTAGTTTGAAGGAGCCTATCATAATCACCAAAAGTTTTTCAGGAAGCAAAACATTTGAAAAAAGATGGTTGTCCAGTATTATAATAATATTCAGTTTTAAGGAGCAACAGGCTAGGAAATTCAGTTGCTTTTAACTTACCTCTTGTCTCCAACCTGTGGAATTCTCAGGTAACCTGATTATCTAATAAAAAGGAAGCATGATTTTAAAATAGATGTAATGAGTCAAAGTATTATATTGATGCAGAACTCAAGGTTAAAAGGCAAGAACTTGGAGTTAATGGATCTGAGTTAAAAAGGTTGACAATGGTTTTCATAGATACTTTTGAGAGGCTTCATAAGTAGGAGGGAACAATAAATCTAGTTTCAGAGGACTGAGATTTTAATGTCTTTACAATAAGGTAGCATTATACATTTCAAGGTCTCCTTTGAGTAGTGATTCAGGTTTTCACCCACTGAGTGATAAAAGGAAAAATAAACACAAGATAAAAGGAATCTATTCCATCTAAATTTAATTTAATTCAATTGAAAATATCAACAGATGTTTCACTTTCTTGGCTGGTTCATATATTATCATACATGTTTCAGAAAAATTGGCTATTATTATGAATAGGATAATTGAGAAATAGCAATATATATGATACAGTATATATGCACTAATATTTAATTGAAAAAAAAATAATCCTCAGGATATTTTACCTATTTTTTTAACTTGGTTTCTGCTTTCCATCAATGGCTAAAATAGGAATATAAAAGTTCCTGTAATTTGTACACACAATTTCCAATTAAATAAGGAACCGTGGTGGCACAGTATTGCAGGTTAATTCTGCTGACTGCCAGGGGTTTCATCCTCACCGGCTCAGACTTCCATCCTTCCAAGGTTTATAAAATGATTGTTGAGGCCAATAGGCTGATACTGTAAACCACTTAGAGAACGCTGTAAAGCACCATGAAGTGGTACATAAGCCTAAGTGCTATTGCTATCAAGATTCAAAAAATGAAATTTGGTATAACAACCATATCATTCTTAATAAAATCCAGTTCCATCCTAATCTTCAGCACTAAATATCTATGAATAGACTGGGTTAAGGCAAACAAATTGTTTGATAAAGCTTTTTATATCAAAGGCGATCAAATGTCTTCTCTAATGCATACATAGTTTGTACAACATGTAATAGACAGTCCAACAAAATCAGAAGTCAACTGTGGATTGTCTGCAAATTAATTTGGTAGCATCTTTAAAGTATTTTAATGAAAGGTCAGTAAAAGAATTAGTGTTATATGGAACAAGGCTATTAAGGACAATAGAAGCCAGAAATAAGTCACATTGTTGAATTTTGATAGGAAAAATATAGTAACAATGCTCATTAACTGTGCAAAGGCTTGCTTTGTTGCTGTAGTATAGACATAAGAAATAATGCCAGTTATTCTATTATGTTTCTTTTAGCATTAATTAACTAGATTCTGCTTTATGTCTTCCTTTGATTGTCTGTCTTGTGTCAATGCATGCATGAAAAGGAATGAATTGCAAGTGTTGCAATGCAATTTCCCAGAATAATATTTCATAATCTCATCTCTGCCTTTCTCTCTATGTGCTCTCTTGAAAGCCACAAGTTGAAAAATTCAACACCCACACTGCTGACTTTGATATTTCACTTACAGAAGTAGATAACAAAATGTTAAAGCAAAGGAGTGTCCAAGAGTCTGCAAAGGGAGGTATTGAAATAGATTTCAAAAGAGAATATATTCCTATATATGATGCCACAGAAGCAAATCCCCTCAAACTCAGTGCTAGTGTTTATCTGCAACTGCATCCTAAGAAACAGTGATATCGGCTGTTTTTATACAGTATATATCCTTCATGGTATTTTCAGTTGCACTGTTCAGCAGGAAGCAGCAAGTGATCACTTTCAATCCTGGGGTTCTTTAGTCATGAATGTTATTCTATCGTGTTCTATAATAGTTAGTGCAATGTATTACATTATACTGTGATATTCAAATGCACATTTATAGGGAAGTCATCTAAGGAGATTATACACTGTAAATGCCCTCGTCTTCAAAAGGGTATGGTGGATGCTGAAAGTCATGACAATTCCCATACATGAGGGCATGAAATAATATAACATCTATATTTGTCTGCTCTAAATGCTTAATGCAAAATGGACAAAATAAGAATAAGAATAATGAAACAGCATCCCCCCATTTCCCAACAGGTGCTTGGGAAAGACTCAATAAGTGAATAAAATCCAGTATAAATCCAGTATAAATATCTGGCTGACTATACAATGAATCACAATAATACTTCCAATTCACAAAGTAGAAATATCTCCAAATAACAGTAGAATGACTGTGGTGAAAAAAAGCAAAAATATTACCAATAGTAATATGTGCCTCATGCAATCCCAAAACATCTGGAGCATCACTTGAATATCATTGGCATTGGTAAAATCAGCATCAGTCAATTGCAAAAGCATCTTTACTTGCAAGCTTACATCTTGCAACAATATCTTTATACCAATAGGATAGGATCTGCCTATCCTAGGTTCTTGGGAAGGACTTGATAGGTGGATAAAAGTGCCAAATTTATCTAAATATCTGGATGACTATGCAACCAACCTTTTTAATAATTCTGATAGACTCTATGAAAAAGGATATCTTGTATTAGCTGGTTTTACATGCTTTATTAAACTATGGCTTATTCATGGTTTTTAGAGGGAAAAAAGAGTAAAGGGAAAGAGAGAGGACAAGTGCAACAAAATAAAAAATAGAGAAACAAAGATATATATTAAAAAACCACGTCATATAATTAACATACAAACACCAACTTTTCACTAACAATCATTTGCACTGAATGCATGAATGAGTGCTGGAAAACTGTATCATTTGAATAGCTTTGGTGGAATCTAGGAGTTACCTACATGGACTGTTTACTTGTGGACTCCAACAGGCTTTAGTTTGGCATTTGTGTGTTTCTATATTTGTATATTGTCTTATTTTAATATTGTCTATTTCTGTTGTAATAAAGTTTTTCATATTTATGTGTAACCCAAGGGGAGGGAACAATATTGTACTGGTTCAGAATTATGGGATTATAAACCAATAAAATTTAGGTGTGCCCAAACAGAGAAGACAGTTTTAATATGTGGTAAATCTTCTCATCTTTCCCATCCACTCATCTTATTTGCTCACTCACTGAGTATAATGGGAATATAAGCAAATCTACATTTTCGTATAAAATTCACAACACATAGTAGATAACAATATGCTATCTTTTATATAGTAGAATCAGGTTTTTAGCCTCAGTGAAGGTTGTTAAATCTCTGAACTTAGAAAGGATCTAAAATATGTTTTTCATTCTAATATTCAGAGGATTACAAATTTTCATAGTGAAAATTTAATGTTAAAATCAGCACTTCTGAGACTCTTTTTGTTCTCCTGATACTTAAAATAAGGCTTGCCCATTCATGCAGAAAGTTTCCACTTTAATAGAGTAAAAAGATCTTTCCGAAATGCATATTGGTAGCACTGGTATTTCGTTTTTTTAAAGGGTACTTTTTCCCAGTGAAGGCATGAAACAATACTGCTTTAACTTTCTCTTGCATTTTTCTGATTTTTACTTGGATTTATGCAATGTGGCAATGATCAGCCAATTTTTTTTCAGTCACAAAAACTCTTTAAAAAGTTGCCTGAAATGATGTAGGGTCTCCTGCTTGAGCTTGGGGTTGACTAGAAGACTTCCAAGGTCCCTTCCAACTCTATTCTGTAACAAGCATAATTGGTTTTGTAGAATTACAAGCCCTTCGGTTATGTGAGCTGCATAACTTTTTCTCTCTGTGTGCATGCTCCATCTTTTCAGATCCAACACAATGCTTGCTTGCTATTCCCTAAGAAAGCAGAAGGAACAGTATCTGTTCTGAAAGAATTACCCACAGCTGGCAATTCAGTCTCCAATATGATGCAGATGAAAGATAAATGGTCAGATAATCAAAGATGCTTCTTTTGTGAAAATCCACATGAGCAGTGTTCAAATAATTCCAAGGAAGATAAAGCACCTATTACCAGAACAGAGTGTAAGTCCCTCAAAGCAAGGTTTCACCATTGTGAATGACTGATACCATCTGGAAACAGAAGATTGACAAGCCAGAAGACAGTTCAAGATAACAATAGGGCACCTGAGATTCACTGTGGGAATTTATCAGTGTCTCAATGTACAATGAGTAGCACATACTACAAGTGTTTTGAAATGTAAAGGATTCTCCTTCAGTCTCATACATTTTGAAATTACCTAAATGTACTCACATACAAATGAAACAGTCAACATGATTCTAAGATTTAATGAAGGAAAGTAACCAAACTGTAATTTCACTTTAAAAAATCAGTATGCAATGTTTGATTAAATCTTTTCCAGACTTTTCTGGAGTAGAACAATATAAGTTGTATGTGTACTGTTTCTTTTGTGAGCTGCTTAATGCACTGTAAATATGGCAAGCATTATTTGCTAACTTTGTGTTTGTGGTGGATAGGGTTAGCTAGTGAATGAGCAAATATTAGACTGGATTTTTTTTTGTTTGTTTGTTTTACAGCTTAATGACTGCTAGATAGCATATTAAACCAGCCATATAGGTTTTACAATATATGAAAAGGACTTTGGGCTATGGATAAGAATACCTCCCTTCCTTCTTCCTATATTTTTTTATTACTACTGAAACAGTGGTAAAATCCTCCATGGATTGCCACTGGTTCGCTGCCCGCGCATGTGCAGTGCATGCCAAAAGCACGCTGCACGCATGCATATGTGAAATGTGCGCCAAATGCACGCTGCACATGGAAAAAGGAGGCTTAACAAGGTAAGTAGAACAGTGGGGGATTTCTTGCTTTCTAGCTAATATAAATTGTGTGGCACAGCTGATCATTGGAAATACCAGTTCAGACGAACCGGTAGCTTTTTTTTTAGTAACGATTCTCCCAAACATTAGCTTTTATCACTACCGGTTCACCACTGCACTGAAACCCTCTCCCCATTATTATAATCACTGTTGCTTTGATGCTACAATGATCAAAACAAAGGGAATAGGTGGTTCCTTTAGTCCTATGTTCTACTGCAAGCCCGTAGTAACTCTGTAGCAAGAAATAATTCACCATTAAAGTAATATATAAGCATCTACTGCAATGCTGTAGTTTTATTCCAATATGTTTACATTACAGTTTAGGAAGCTGAAAAGCATAGGAAGCATTACAGCTTAGGAAGCATACAACTTTGGAAACAGAAGTGAAAGAGATGGATTTGTGACTGGCTGGGAGTGGAAGAACTATAGGTGGCCCAGTCTGGCAATGGAGAAATGAGAAACTAGCTGACCACTATTTGAAACACTTCTAACAAAGCCCTGGCACTGGTGACTCGCAAAATAATACTGCTTCCGCTTTTCCCAGCCTACTTTTATAATGAATAGTACTTCAAAGCAGAGCTTACATGGAATATTATACATCCCCTAATTGCATTTATGATATTGGTAATTTTAAAGAATTCTTCAGAAAGATGCCATAAAATCATCTAGCAGTGCTCAATGATGAATGCAGAATGGAGGGGAAGGGGGATGGGGATGTGGTGGTTTGCTTTGCTCACTCTTCAGTAGGTCAAATATAAAAGGGCAATAAATATTTCCAAGCATCTTGGTGGAGTTTCACCGTAAGCTATTGTTTACTGGGAGCAGTGTAAGCAGACTTGCTGTGCATAATGAGACTCTAGCATTGTCAGGATATTAATTTATATGAATAATGAATGCCAGGAATATAGTAGCAGAAAAGAAGAGACTTCATAGTGAGACCATGGAAGCTGAAATGCAATCCTTCTCTAATTAAGTTAAGAGAGTCTTTTTAGATAGATGATAGATAGATAGATAGATAGATAGATAGATAGATAGATAGATAGATAAATAAATATAAATATACACACATACCCCAAGCAAAAATTATGAGGATAACAGTATTTTCCAAACTTAAAATCTTGTATTTTATTTTTCAGATGATGAAGTAGGTGAAGCCAGATGGAACCTAATAAATATATTCTAATGTATATAACTGTATACTATATTTGCAGTTTGAGTATTTTAGTGTTCAAGAAAAGTTTTCATAATGAAGGATTAAATTTACTGAGCTATCTCAAGTGGTCTCTGTGTGTGTAAGGAAATCTAAACGTGTGTGTGTACACACACACACACACACACACACACACACACACTGTGATGACCCGGGGCATGGTTCAAAAGCAACACAGCTAGATAACAGGTCTAACTCCCCTTTATTCCTCCAACTTTGCCCCCAAATGTCCCCATGTTTAGTACAAGTCCTGGAATGGAGCTCTCACATGCCCCTTCAACAGCCTCTGGCTGCGAGTAGTCCAGTAAGCAAGGTTAGCAAAACAGTAACCAGAGACAGAAGTTCAGCGAAACAGACAAACTGGGCAAGCTCCACAAAACAGAGCACAGTAATCTCCAAATGTTGGCAAGTGCACACGAGGCTCAACAGATTCAATGCTTGTTCCTGACAAATGTCCCTCCCACTGGCATCTCCTTGCATCTCAGTCCCCAGGTGTGCGTTGTGAAGGGGGGTGGGGCACTCTCTTCCCTCGTAGCCAGCTCAGTCTATGTTGTTCTCACATTCTCTCTTCTCTTTGTGCTCTAGTATCAGGAGGGGGTGGTCTTTGTTCATTGCCTGAGCTCTGGATGGATGGAGAGGGGGAGGGAGAAAGGAGGGGAGGGAGGGAGGGAGGGAGAGAAAGACAGAGAGATAGAATCATAAGATTGTTGTTGTTTTGCACCATTTGATAAGAGTAGTACTGGAGGGCATCAGTAAGTTCAAATGTGAAACCTAACCACATAATATGTAGTTTCATCTGTGCTTATTCTTTCTAGATTCATAATCTATTTTTTATTTCTTTATTATTTAGTTTTGTCTCTCTTTTTATTTATAAAATGCACAAATTATAGACAACTAAACAAGAGAAGGGAGAAGAAAACTAACATACAAAGTAAAAATATATGGAATATAAATGTATGCAATTGGTGTTTTAAAAATTTGAGATATATTGTTTATAATGTTTTCTAGCTGTATCTATGCATTTATGCACAGATTATGTAATGATTTTCCCCCAAAGTATTTGCAAAATACAACTGTATTATATAACTGTAGATATTATAGAATAAAGGTACATTGCTTAAAAATGAAAGTAGAATTAAAATATCTACTTTCTTTAGTACTTAATACGTTGATTTATAAGATATATTATGGCAAGTGTAGAATAAGAAACAAGAGTTCTCAGAAAACATTACTATATAAAATTGTTCAGTTTATATTCAGAAATAGAATATAACATGGTACACATTCTCACCTTACAAAAAATAGTCGACAGGGAATTGGCAAAAATCAAAAATACCAAGATCTGAAAATCATAAAGATGGCATAAACTGGTCATAGTGGTTATTGACATACCGTATGCCAAAAAATCTTGGCAGCATTTAGAAAATCTGAGCATTGACAAAAATTTCCATCTGTCAAGTACAAAAGGCCACATTGCTTGGATTGACATATATACTACACCAATACATTAAAATATTCTAGGTTCTTGGGAACTGGATGTAAACGAAGGGAAACAGTAGCTAAACAACTAGTAGCTGTGACTTTACATTGTGTGAACAGATGATAATATTCTTTAGAATATTGTTTTGTGATATGTAAGGTTTACATCCTTCCTGGTTTATCATTATCATTTCATCATACTTTTTTTTCTTTCATTTTGGCATTCTTATTCAATAACAAAACAGTCTAGCAATGCATACTCCTTTCTCAATAAAACCTTCATGTTTATGCCTCTTTTCTTGCTTAATGAAATTCTGTCAGTTGTTAAATTAGTGATAACATCACTTTGTTCTTAGGAATTATGTTTTATTTCTGGTCTCTTTTCTGTTACCTCTATACTTGTGAGAATTCATTTAGGCTGTAATTCTATAATCACCTTTATGTGAGATTAATTTAAAATAATTTCTTCTGTATAGTCATTTATAGAGTCATACCATCAATGTAGTTTTATAGAAACTTGACAGACTGGAGACAAAGAGTGAAATGAAAATTATCTCAGTTTGCAATAAAACATTGCATTCATTTCATAACATTAATTTCATAAACTGAGCAGATTCAGCAAAAGGAATACAAGATTAAGATTGATATAGTGCAGGTTTGAATAATTTCTTCAAAGACTTTTTTTTCTGGAGAGGAAAACAAAACTGAATACAAGTTTAGCTACTACAAAAAACTTTTTGAACAAATTTCAAGAAATATAATAAAAAAATAAGGTAAACTGTCTATAGTAACTACCCTCTAATGTTGAGGTAAAAAAGGAGAAGTACAACTAATCTAAGCTTTTCTAATAATAACAGGGGGAAAATAAATTAATTTGATGCTGGAAAAATATCAATTATGTGAAATTTTTTTTTTATTTGATTTATATGCCGCCCTTCTCTGGAGACTCAGGGCGGCTTACAAAGTGCTCAGCAATAGCCTTCATCCTTTTTCTCAAAATATATTGGGTAATTCATTCTAAACATTTCTAATTCATTTCTAAACATTTCTAATGTTTAGAAATGAAAGACAGGCTAATTCTTGGTCAATATTAGAATCTGTGTTTCCAGTGAAGGATCCACAACTCTAGTGATAAAATCAAGGATCATCACAATGAAAACAATGGGACTAAAGTTAAATATAAATAACATTGAATTAATGATAACAGGTACTGTAACCAGTCTTAACATTGACAATGAAGATATCATAGAGCTATAGTTCCTGCCTTTTAGAATGAGCTATCAACAGGAAAGGGGCGCAATGGCTCAGCAGTTAAAGATTGTTAGCTAGAAAACTAACTGCCTGGCTTCAAGACCCGAATGCTGCGTGATGGATTGAGCTCCCCTTACTTGCCCCAGCTCCTGCAAATCTAACAGTTCGAAAGTATGCAAATGCAAGTAGATAAATAGGTACCACTTCAGTGGAAAATGTCTTCGGACAATGGTGGGTCTCTCGGCTAAGAAATGGAGATAAGCAGCACCACCTAGTGGGACATGAATGGAAAGTAAAAAACTTTACCTTTTATCAACAGGAAAGGAACAAGCTGTCAACATACCACAGACTACCACTTGATAGACCAGCAATGAATACTTAGTAAGAATATTAAGATGCTGTATTAGCACCTACAAAGATCAGAACAAAGTAAGCAATTGTATTCCCTGTAATATTCTATGAAAGTGTAAATTCAAATTTGAAGAAACAGGATATAAAAGGTTTTGACACTTTCAAACTTTGTGTTGGAGAAGATGCCTGAGAACACCATAGATAGTCTAGGAAAGAAAACCAACAAATGAAAAATCAAACAAATCCCACAGTTTTTACTGGAGGTTGAATAACCAGGTTATCCTATTTTGGACATATTGTGAAGGTCTAGCTCATTAGAGAAGAGTGGAAGGAAAGAGAAGAAAATGTTAGGAGCAGGATGAATAGAGTCAGTTAAAGAGGCAATGTAAGCTTACAACTTTTATTTGTTTTAAATCTAAGTATATACTATCAAGTATATTTTTACCTTTTAACCTCAGGATACCGTTATTATTGCTATAAATAAGCATATCCTAAAACAATTTCAACATTAAATTTTTATTAAAAATCCATCCTTTTACCTATGGAACTGAAAAAATAATATTGTTTATCCTATTTAAATATAAATACCTACTATTGGGCCAGACTCTGAGGTACCCTCATTTAGGATCTGTTTTAACAAAACATATTTCTCTTTCATTGTTTTATTAATTTGATAAGGTCTTCACACAAGAAATGTAGCCTGGGTTTTGTTGAAAATATAGTGGATTATAATACAGTGGATTATATAATGGATTATATATATTTTCAATATGAACCAGTTTGAAAGTTGGAGTCATTCATGCACATAATTTGAAAACTGCAAAGTATTTTTATAGTGCTGGAATAGCTACCATATTTACCTGTGGATTTTAAATTCTAATTCATGACACAGAATGTCATTATTCTCTATAATAGTTACTGAAGAATATTGCCAGGGTAGTGGCAGAGATTTATTTATTTAGATCTCAGTTATAATGCTGCTTCCTTAGGGATGAAACTGATATCTTAGAAAAGTAATTTGAGAGTATCCAGATTTTGGGATAAATCTTTTTTTACTATTTGTTTTCCTGAGAAAGGTGAAATTTTAATCTAGGCCCCAAATCTATGTATTATTTGGCTCTCCTCATGAAACTCAAGAGTCGTGAATTTATATAGGACAGAATTTTTAAAGAAGTAGATTTTGTATCAAATGTGGTCTTTTTGCAAGAATTAGAGAATGCTTTTCCAATTTCTCTGCCAGAATGCATTTGGCTTGATCTTTTTCTAATTTTCCAATTCTATTCTGCTTCTATCCTTCCAAATATATTTAAATTTCCCTCTTATTTACTCTTACTATAGATTTCGTTTACTTATATTTCCTTCTTTCTATTTTATCTGTTCTGACTTCTTTGGATTTTGTCTGTTTCTCCTCTATCATGTACCTTCCTCTTCTCTGTCTTCTGATTATTTTGCTGTTTGTTTGTTATTTCCACCCACTAATTTTCTCCAGTCTGTCTCATATTTCTTTTTTTTTGTGTGTGTTTCCTATCCCAATGACTCAAATCCCAATGAAGCTCCACGAGCAGAGATGCCAGGAAGAGTGTTCCTTTTCATCAATAAATAAGGTCAACAACAACAAACCCATCTAGATTTCAATCTCTGTCCAGGAGAAATAGGAATTGTAGAACAAATATGAGATGGCCACTATTTCTTTGTCCTATCTAATAAAAGTTTCTCCTGGTATTTGAGCATAATATTTCTCCTGGTATTTGAATATTTCAATATCCTACAGTTGATTGCAAACAATCAGTCACTATATTAGGATCTGTAGGAGGATCTGGAAAATACAGTTTAGCTAATCCATATATACTTCCATATGGAATTTCTCACAATTTAAGGGGGGGAAAAAATCAGAACATCAAATACAAGCTGGGCAGATTTACAACCTCGTAGACAACCCTCACTCTGTCAAGAACCTTGGAGTACTCATCTCTAATGATCTAAGTGCCAGAGCTCACTGTAACAGCATTGCCAAAACGGCTTTAAGAGTTGATAACCTAGTCTTGAGAAGCTTCTTTTCCAGTAATATTGTATTGCAAACTAAGGCATACAAAACCTTTGCTAGACCAATTCTCGAATACAGATCATCTGTCTGGAAACCGCACTGCATATTGGACATTAACAAAATAGAGCGACTCCAGAGATATTTCACAAGAAGAGTCCTCCACTCCTCTGCTCACAACAGAATATCTTATACCACCAGGCTTGAAATTTTGGGCTTAGACATTTTAGAACTATATTGTCTTTGGTCTGACCTAAGCATAGTACACAAAATTATCTGCTACAACGTCCTACCTGTCAATGACTACTTCAGCTTCAACCACAATAATACATGAACAGACAATAGATACAAACATAAGGTAAACCGCTCCAAACTCGATTGCAGAAAATACAACTTCAGCAACAGAGTGGTCAATGCCTGGAATGCATTACCTGACTCTGTGGTTTCATCCCCATAACTTCAAGCTTAAAATGTCTATCATGGACCTCACCCCATTCCTAAGAAGTCTGTAAGGGGCGTGCATAAACGCACCTAGGTGCCTACCATCCCTGTCCTACTATCCATTTATTTATTATCCCTGTCCATTTATTTGTACTCATTTCCTGTATTGATAATCATGTTTATACCTATATCTGTTATCTTATACATGCTTGACAAAATAAATAAATCAAATAAAAATGAATAAATAAATAAATTTATAATCTGAAGCAGGAGATTCTTATTCCTTTAACATTAGCAAAATAAATGCATATTTTATTGTTTCCCAAATGACAAATATAATATTATATATTTCTTGAGTAATAATTACCAAATAACATTGTCTACATTAGCAAAATGAAGCTGTTATATTTCATTGCAAAATTTAAGTTAAAATATAAACTTGCAGAAAATATAAAGTTATATCTTACTTAATGTTATGGAAAACTTGAAAATGTACTTTTTTAAGGGGCAGTGAGGTTAATAGCATTTTCTATGTGACTGTGATTTCTTTCATGTAGTGTGATTGACCAGTGGGTTATATACTAAAAAGTAGGAATAACAATGTTTTGGAAAATGGGAATGATAATGAATTAGGGTTAAGGGAAGGATTAAAAATTATAACTACAAATAAAGTAAACCCTTTTTCATTGCATCAATGGTAAGAGCAACATTTTAAAATTATGTCTCTTTGCTTGAGAAATTACTGAAAATAAGAACATAAACAACATGGAGTAAAGGGAAATATGACAATATTTCCATCTTAAAATGTTGAAAGTTCCTAATGAACTGTGATGCAAAGGTAAATCTATCGATCACTCAGATTTTCTTTCTTCACTCTTTTCTTACTTTAGTTTTCTTTTTTTGTATATCTTAACATTGCTAGCAAAACATGAGTGATCCCAATGTTGTAAAACATTACAGTCCCACAAACAAAATGTCAGTACAGTTTAGTAAATTGCAGGGAAGAGGATTTGTGAGTTAAATATCAGGGTAAGTTTGACAGTGAGTTAAGAAGGTCAGGTGATTTGAAAGATAGTGATATAAGAAATTACCAGTTGACTACTATAATTTTGGTATATAAACTTTATAGAAAAGACAGAGAAAAGCACACAAACTACAGTTGTGACTAGAGCAACAAAGAAACCGATAGATGATAGATAGATAGATAGATAGATAGATAGATAGATAGATAGATGATAGAGAGATAGAGAGATAGAGAGATAGATAGATTTTTAAGATTCTTATACCATGTTCCAATCTCAAAGGATTCTAATTGGCTTACTATGTTAAAAAAAGAAGAAGAAAATAACAGCATTACAATAATAATAGTTACACCCAGGAATATCCAAAAGGTGCTTTTTCCAAAAGGCAACTGAACTTTCTTGTTTTTGAAAATGTTTTACTTCTCATCCAAGAAGCTTTTATTGGATGAAAAGTAAAACATTTTCAAAGAAAAAAACCTTTTGGGACAACCATGACCTGGATGATTGAGAATCTCCATGGTCCTAAATACAGAATAGTATGAAAAAGTTAAAAATAGCATAGAACACAAAGATAAAATCCCCAATAAAATACAGCATAGGGAATTCCATAATTCAGTAGCATTTAATTGTCAGTTAACTTAAATACATTCAAATAAAGCAGCTATAACTTGGGGAATTGCAGCATGGTGGGGGCTACTCTGGAGAAAAAAATATTTCATAGGGTACCAAAGAAATAGGAACATGAGTTTGGGTGCACAACTGCTTGTCACATACAAATGCATACTGTTTTTAGCTGTAGTAATCAAAAAGAATTTGGATTATTTTTTTAAAAAGACTGAATAGATGAATGGAAAGTCAAATCAATACTGATGGCTATTAGCTATTGCGCTATATAGATATTGTTGAAGCATAAATCAGCCTCATTTTCCCCCTGGGGTAATTGCACTTAATTAGAGATGGATGGATCTTGTTTTCCATGCTGTATACTTTAAAGAAAGAAAAACCAAAATATATATATTCTAATGAGGATTTTATTATAAAAATAGAAAAACTAGCTAACTACATCTTTACTGGCAGCTTATCACACAGACGAACAAAGGAAGAATAAATCAGGAAGTTAGAAAAGAAAGAATGTAGACACGCGCAGTAGTTCAAAGTTTCACAAGACTAGTCTTATCTCTGTTGCTATAGATACGTGATAAAGTTCTCTGGCAGGCTACCATAATGCTCAGAATGGACGCTCGGCTGACAAACACATAACCCAGTGACAGATATGAACCAAAAGTATCATACACACATACTTATATGCATATATGTTATTACAGTTACAGTATACAGATTACAAATTCACTTCGATTTCTTAATAAATCCTTTATCTGGTAGACTATATTTGTAAAAGAGGATTTTTAATTGAAAATATACTAAACTATAAAAAACAAAATAAAAGCCTGCAAGTTTTACTTTATAGATTCCTTAAACTTATGGAAGGACAGTCTCATGAATGAAATCTTGGGATTGTCTTACTACTTTTTTCTATCTAGAGTTCATATAGCATAGTGTCATATTGCAGCATAGCTGCATATTGAACAAATCTCAGGAGATTCTATAATAAGTTGGAATATGGAGAAAGTATCTTATAATGTCAACACATTTGCAGTTTAAGGGTCTCCACTTAACTTATGCACTATGACTAGCATGTAGGGAATGAAATGAAAGGCTAGAATGAAAATATATTTCTAGACAATTCAGTATTCATATAGGAAAAAACATTCATTAATAATATTAGATTGAACAGAAATAAAACTTGTCTCACATATAAATGTTTCTATGTGATTCTTTCATTTACAAGGCAGTGAACTAATAAATTCATGAGAATAAGTCCTTTTTGTAACTTGAGCACAAAAGTAATCTATAGAGATAGTGTTGATTAGATTTCATACATTTTCATATGTTATAAATTGAGTGTGATCCTATCCCACTCCCTCTAGTTCTAGCTCTGATTTTCAGATGTCATGTTGTTTAGCAATTACATTCTTTATTGTTGTATTTATTCTTCATTCTTATTTGTAGCTGCTAGTGAGAAGTTCCCTGAAGATGGGCTCCAGCAAGAGTCCGAAAGCTTAGAAGACAAAACCTCTGGAGCTGATGACTGACGGAGATGGGACCCATGCAACATTCTTTACTGTCAAGTCTTGCAAAAGAATGCAACCATTTTTAAGTAGATGTTCCATCTGCTTAAATATCAGTTTCTGTCAACTGATTCAATCATATTCAATGTAATTCACTGTCCTTTTTATTTAGTTCTTAAGGCCACTTCTCCAACTATTTAAGTCATATTATAAATAAGATTAACTTTTTTTTAAAAAAATTCTGAATATCAAATAATAAAACAATGTTGAAAAAATATGCACCTAGACACTCAGTTTAAGGATTTCTTGACAAACTCTGATCTTTCAGGCTGAGCAGCTTTTAAGAACATTGTGGACAATCCTGAAGTTGCCTAGTTCAACATCTCACCTGCACTGAAAGCAGGAAGCTTTCTACCTTAAACGTAAATCTCCACTTTAATTCTTTGACATACATCCCTATAACATACATGACATATTCCCTATAAAACTTTCTCATACAAATTTTCGTGGCCCTGCTCCCTCCCTACCCCAGCATTGGCTCTTACCATAAATATTCCAGCAGTCCTGGGAAAGTCCCATTCATGATTTTGCTTCTGGAGTCAAATCTGGGACTTAGTTCATGCTAACGTTGATTAACTTTTCTGTGCCTATAGTATGTGGTGTGATCTCAAACTATTCGGTTATTTTTTTTTTAATTCTGTGTAATGCACAAACCTAGAAATAGGATAATATAATAATCAAGCTGAACATGTTGTGTGAACTCTACTGTTCAGACAAAATGCGTGAAAAAATCCAAGTGATTAAAATGACTTGTCACTCTAGGTACTTGTAGAAAGTCAGATTCTAATTTTGAAGCAATAATGGAATTTCAAGCAGTATCACTGTAGCCTTGGTGTTGATGGAATATGTGTGTGAAATAGTTTTGGATTGAAAAATCTTTATATGTTCTCATGAAAATGGAAATAAGTGGGTTTAACATCATAGGACCTGTATATAGTTTTGGAAAAACATATTACCAGAATGTGCCACAAACTTCAAAGAATGCATAATGGATCTTGACAGAATGACATTCTTTTCTTCTTTGCACAGGCAGAAATACATATGACCTGACAGCAAACCATAAAGAGAATAGAGTTTATATTTTCATGAATATGTATATACCCAAATTCTGAATGATGAAAAGTCTGTGAAATAAATTGCTATACCATGCTGAAATAAAATTAACTGAAGAGAACACAAAATTAAAGAAGATAATTATCACAATGAAACTGAGTGGGCACTGATAGTATTGCAAAGTCAAATGATGAAAAGCAATGTCAAGTGGCTGTTTTACTTGTTAACTGACTGATCTATAATTGTGTAGCTTCCATATTCCAAACCATTCAGATCAGTTTACACTGTAGATTAATAGGGTAAAATAATTCTCAGTCTGAAAGAGATAATCCAAAACAATGTAAGGAAAAACAAATGGTTAAAAGAAGAAAAAAATAAACAATAAAAATGTTATAATTACATAAACGTAGCTTGTAATGACACAAAGGCCAAATAGTATGATTTCATAAAAACATTGTGTGAAGTAGACAGTTCTGGAAAAAACTAGAGTTTAGTTAATTCTAACTAAGATAAAGACAGGATCATCACTGGAAAAAAAAACAGTTTGCTGATATGCAAATATTAAACATATTCTTCAAGATTGCTTACAATATGAATTGTTTCGATCTCTAGAAGATCTACATAAAACAATGCCAGAGGCGAATGCCTGGTTAGCTGAATTGGACATCCAGTTATGAGGCCACTGCCATAGACCCATAGAAGTTTTACTTACAATTACATAGACTGTGTATATATATTTACTGGTCTTCTGTCATGTTCTCATCATACAATTAATAATAATAATAATAATCACTGCCTTAACTTTTTTTTTATAAGCAGATAGAATTACGGCTATAGAAGTCCATGGAAAGGACATGGGAGAAATTGTTTGGCTATATGGAGACAACTGATTGGCTATATGGAGACAACTGATTGGCTATATGGAGAAATTGCCACTCTATATGGTTATTTATAGAGTATGTTTGATAGCATGGACCTAATTCATATACTTTTATTCTACAATAAAATATTGTACTATCTTGTATATTTGCTATCTACTTTTGAAGATCCATTCTTGCAGAGGGATGTGTGACAATTGAAGAAGGCAGAAAGCTACTGCTGCTCATATTATAGAAGATAGAGTACAGTACAGACAGAATTTGGTAGAAAACACATGATACTTAGCAGAAATATATAGCAACAATGTGGAAGCAATTGCTCAAAATTTGACATGACCTGTCAATTGTTGACATGTTGACAAGTCCTTGGCAATTATTGTCCATTTCCTGCCCAGAGAAACTTGACTAGGCCTCTGCTTTAATGTAAGTTCCCAGACAAATAACATATTAGTTCAACAGCTGATACATGTTATCAGTGCACTGACTTTCTAAGGTCTTAATGAAGAACTGTAGTGATTCAACAGTGAATATTAAGAGGTACTATTTATAAGGTCTAGAAAACTTTGGTTAAGACAGAAGTACAAGTATTTGTCTTTGCCTAATTGAACCAAGTAGCCAATTGAACCATGATTATTATCAGGGGTGGGCTGCTGGGGGTTTGCAGGGGTCCGGGATAACCTCTAGCTAAGATTCTGTGCAGTTCGGAGAACCCCCAAATCCCACTCCTACCTGGCACCGTCCTGCCCACCCCAACCTCCCCGGAGTCCCCATAAGGCCCATTTTGGATGCAGGTAAGTACAGGGCACACACAGACTCAGGAAGGGCAAAAAATGGGCCTACTGGAAGTTTGGCAAGTCCTCCAGAGGGCCTCTGGAGCCTGGAGAGGCCATTTTCGCCCTCCCAAAGGCTCAAGGAAAACCTTGAGGGAGGGCAAAAACGCCACCAGCCCTGCCATGGTGCAGGAGGCCAACTAGGCCACACTCACCGTGGCCACGCCCACCCAGCAACTGGGCAGAGAACCCCTTGTTAAAATTTTTGAAACCCACCCCTGATTATTATGTAGTCTCCCATCCCTTCCAGTTTAGTTGATGTTATTAAAAAGCTGTTTTACAAACAGGAATTTAAAAAAATGACCTATGACTCAGAAAAGACATTTGGCAGAACTTATTTTGAAAGGTTTTATTAGGAACACTTATGATGAATTAGTTATAAAAATATAAAAACATGTAAAATTAATGTTCAAAGATAGAATGTATTTTCTATTTTTTTAATTTATTCTAAATTATTTGAAATGGGTTTTAGACATGAATGATAACTTTGCGCAGAACAATTTGTAGGTTTGTCCTACAAATATTGATATCAATGCCATAGGGTTATTAAACAAATTAATATATAACTTTAGTACACTAGTATTATGGTACCCTATGAAAATGGCGTGAATGCTTAAGCACATCTTTAAAATACCAGAAATAGCTGAAAGAGTTCATTTGTTTTTATTTTATTAATCATGTTTTCATTAATTTTATTTATTATGTTTGGCTGTTGTTGCTTTACTATGACATACAAATTCTTCTAAAATCTACTAAATTTATACTTGCATTAGTAGTCTAAGCAAAGACTACTACCTTTACTATGCTTTTCTTTTTATGATAATTAAATCATAATTAAGCTGCTGATCACTAAAATCACTAAAAATCACTAAAAAATATACCATTAATAAAACTGCTCCCTTTCAAATAAAACAGTATAATAGAATAGTGGACAGATTTGCTACTGTAAACAATGAAGCATATCTGTCTCTGTTACAGGTAAGTGACTCCACAAGGGTAGAGTTTGTTTCCAGACCTGTTCCTCCTTTTATATCAGAACAGTAGGATACTAATTACTTAAAGCTATAAATATATTATTTGATCCCATAAAACAAACTGTGAAGTGCTTTGAGCATTTTGTATTCCCGCAGATAAAAAATATTTTCAATGTTCTATCATATCTTAGAGAAAATCAGCATCCTATCACTTCTTAAGATGCAGTCCACACAGACATCTGCCAAAGGAAAATTATTATTAATTAAATCAACTCTTTAAGATCTCAGGGGAAAAAAACAACAAAGTCAGCAAGTAATCTTGCATTCTGTACCCTGAAGTAACTGCACTTGTAACACTAAGCAACAATGGGTTAAATTTCACATAGTTCATGTATAGCATAATAGAATGTAATGTAATGGAATGGAATGGAATGGAATGGAATGGAATGGAATGGAATAGAATAGAATAGAATAGAATAGAATAGAATAGAATAGAATAGAATAGAATAGAATAGAATAGAATAGAATAGAATTCTTTATTGGCCAAGTGTGATTGGACACACAATGAATTTGTCTTTGGTGCATACACTCTCAGTGTACTTAAAAAGACAAGATATATCTGTCAAGAATCATAAGGTACAACACTTAATGATAGTCATAGGGTACAAGTAAGCAATCAAATCATATTAGGAAACAATAAATATAAATCGCAAGGATACAAGCAACAAAGTTACAGTCATGCAGTCATACGTGGGAGGAGATGGGTGATAGGAATGATGAGAAGATTAATAGTAATAGTAATGCAGATTTAGTGAATAATTTGACAGTGTTGAGAGAATAATTTGTTTAGCAGAATGATGGCGTTCGGGAAAAAACTGTTCTTGTGTCTAGTTGTTTTGGTGTGCAGTGCTCTATAGCATTGTTTTGAGGGTAGGAGTTGAAACAATTTATGTCCAGGATACGAGGGGTCTATAAATCTATAATAGCAGAATACTTGAGATGCTCAACTAACAAACAATGCAACACATTTTCATTTTTAACTTGAACACTCAAAATTGCAGTAACCCATCTGATCCAAATGTATTATACAATGTATCCTTTTTCTTGTAGCAACCCACCCAAAAAACAGTGCACCACAGACCAGAACAGAACTCATTATTATATCACATTCTATAAACTCTAATTTTCCCTTGAGTTGAAAACATTTTGCATAACATAATACAAATCAGTTTAAATTAGTGTAGGATACTGGCAAGAAGTCCTGTTATAATCTTATCCATGAACAAAATACAAAAACTTAATGGGATTTCTTTTTAGTTACCTGTGTTAAACATACACATATAGGGTATTCATGTTTTAGTCAAAAGATCTGAACATTTGTATTTGTTGTTCATGGTGATCATAATTGCAATGAATTATTTGGCAATATGCTACATTTAAACTTCCACCATGCAGACTACACAGGCAGAATAAATATTCATAATATCAGTGATTAGGGATATAAATTGAAAAGTAATTGTTAATTAAAAGTTAATTGAAAAAAGACTATGCCTTGTCTAAAAGTTATGTCTTCATTTCAACTGAAGAAGGAGAACTGAGTGACTTCTGATGAGACATGAATGCTGTAGCATCTGATACCCTAAAGCAAGGTTGCTTTCTGATTATCTACAGTTGCCATGAAACTCAGGAGTATCTACCCCAGATCACTCTTAAGCAGCTCAAGTTTTTTTTTTTGTTCACTTGCTTATGTATTTATTTATTTATTTACTATATTTCTTTATTACCCTACATGTTTTGGAGAAACGCTTTCATCGTTTACATTCCTGACATAGACCTGCATAACATTATCCTCCTAAAGGGAACTAAAACCTCATGGACCAGAGTACTTGCATGATTGCCTCTGATCAGTGGCTTTAAATCCACCCCATCACATGCTGCACTATTATCAATAAAGCAGTATCATTTGAAAGTCCCCATAAACATGCCTTCTTTTCCACCTGCCCAATGAAAACGACTCCCTCCTTCTTTGGTTATTGGGATTAGAGTAGTACCATAAATATAGCAGCTCTGGTATGGGTTGCAGTATCACATATCAATTTTACTGAGCCTCAATACAAGTGGCTTTTTAATGGCTTTTTTTAAATTTTGTTTTAATCTTGTTCATTATATACATTAAGAGTTACTATTAACATAAAACAGACTTTTGTTGCAAGAGAAGTAGAGGATGAAAATTTTATTGGATTATAAAGAAAGAAAAGAACCAGAATAAAATATCCTTGTTTTATGCCAGGATTCCACTGAACATTGGTTTTTTTAATTCATGCTCACCAAAATTATTATATTCTGGAAATTCTAAAAACAATGTGTATGTTTATTTTGATGTTGATACTTAGAAATCTGGAAAATAAAAACTCTGAATGTTTTATTTTGAATTACCTTGATCTGGTTCAAAACATTGAAACAAGATTGTCAAGATAATGAAAGCAAATAGAAATGGTTAATAATCTTGCTTTTGTATACTTCTTTTATTATGTTACCTTGCAAGGAAAATACATCAATGAATGATTTAATTTTGCTACATTGAACATAAGATTGGGTCCTTCTATAATTAAATATAAATGAGTTTGATAAACCATAAGCATATTTTATTCTTTAACTTCAAAAGAACCATTGATCTTTATTTTTCAAACATAACTTAATTTAGATGAAAGACAGTGAATGATAGATATTAAAAAAATAATAATCCATCACTGGGTTAAACTTTTAAAACTTGGTTAAAGTGCCATGAGCTTCCATCGGCTGTCCTGTACAGTACAGCAAGTATAAAAGGATACCATTCATGGAAAGACTCTGTCCCTGCAGCTCAGGAGAGGTGGAGACTGTGGGTTGCATCAGGGGTGGGTTCTACTTACCTTTACTACCGGTTCGCAATGGGATCGCACGGGCTCGCTTTGCTCGCGCATATCCCTTGCTTCTGCGCATGCGCAGATCACCGATGATGATATCTGGGGCAGTGAGTGGGGTGTCCCACCGGTTTTACTACCAGTTCTTGTGAACCGGTCCAAACCAGGCAACCCACCACTGGGTCACATGCTCCTTAGATGTTCCTTTTATACGGAGATTAGGAAAAAAACATATTCTGCCAATAACTGCTAGGTTTCCTGACCGTTCCGACATTACCTATCTTCAGTGGCTGCTTTAGGATGAACAGTCCATAACTACAGCACAGGTGGCCAGATTCTGTGCAACAGCACTGGGGATTCGTCACAAACATGTGTCTTCTCCACCATAGCGATGTTATATAACAATTGTGGCAAATCCTTTGCACTGCTTAGTCATTAACCTTTTAGCGTTGAACCTAGAATGGGCCACACAGTTTAAGGATTGCAACTATTGTATAGTCAGACCATGTATACTTGACACTGGATTTTATTATAGATTTTAGTTGTTATTTATTATTTCATACTAGAATTTTTAAGTGTATATACTGAGTGCTTTTATTTGTTCTGGTCTCTGGTCTAAGACTGTAATAATAAATGGTTGTTGCAAACTTGGTTTATAAAAAGGTTAGTTCCTTTCTATGATCTATAGTTTCATTCTCTAGTGCCCTCTGGTGGCAAATATATTTTAAAATCACTGGTTATTATGGGTCATTTAAGTAACTAAAATAAACTGAATAGTGAATCTGTAATGAAAAATGTGGATGATCTTTGGGAAGAAGGGGAAGAGATACTGTATTGAAAATAAAAAAACATAGGCAATAACTACCAGTAACTTAACAGTCAGACAAAGAAATTAGGAAATACCCACTTTAACTGATCAAGCAGATAAAAATAGCAGCAGGAAGTTTGTACTTTCAAACTTATAAGATTCTCTCAATGTAGTTTTACAATATGATAGAATTAGTTCATCTAATAAGGTATCCTTGCTTGGAAGTACTGACAGAAGAACAGCACTTTGCTTATACACAGTTTTTGTGTATGTGAATATGAAATGGACGGAGAAAAAATAAAAAGAGAAAGAGAAAGAGAAAAAGGAAAGATATCAGATCCAAATGCAAATTGATTCGCCATTTACTAAAATATTATATTTAGACATTCTGAAATTCCTTATATTCACTATTTTTGAAAAAAAAAAACTAAGTAAGTATATGGGTATTTTTCCAATCATCTGAGTTCCATTCAGAATGGTATGTATATTTGAGAAAATTAGTTTTACTTCTGGACTCTTTCCCCAGTGGTCTACCTACCTATCTGCTCAAAACTGTGCTAGAGGATCCACAGTACTTAAGAACAGTTTGCTTTGATATAAGGACTATACAGGAGAGAATCAATCCACATTTTTGTATGCTGCTGGAAAAAATACTTGCACAGAATCCATTAAAAATTAAAACCAAAATTAGCATATATTTTATTTATCAAATTTATACAGCTGCTCATCTCATATAAAGTGACTCTGGGTAAAAATTAAAACATTCTATAAAACCGGTTAAAATGAGTAATGAACATAAATAAAGCAAGATCACAAGAGGGAAAATATTATATGTAATCCAACTAGTGCACGGGCTTCCTATTACCAGGGGATTCATAATATTTATATTTATGCTTGAGCTATTGGCAGAATGCAAGATATTTCTTAATTACTAAAGTTATCAGTATTTTGGTGCTCTTTATTATTTACTCACGTATTTCTCATACGCGAAAGTAAAATATGGAACTTCATAAAGTGTTGTGAGAAATATTGATATACTTTGCATATTTAATATGATAGTATTTTCCCATTTAATCTCTTTGAACTTCTGTCAGTTTGAAACCAAGGTAGTCACATTTCATATTTGGCCATTTTTGTCTGCATATTACTAGGGTTTCAAAAAGAACACAGTAAAACAAGCAATGTTAATATATGCCGAAAGTATTTCAAACACATTTGTATAGTGTATAAAATAGTCAGTACTACAACATATATAAGGTGAAAACAAATAAATAAATAAGAATATATTCCTTACCATTTTGCTAAGAAATGAGAACTACCAGTAGGTTTTTGAGGAACTCCTTTTCTCCAGTTACATCTACTCATCCCATCTGGTCCCAATGCCCAGGGATTGTTGTCTATTTGAATGCAGGAAAAGAGCCTTTTCTGTCATGACTGAACATTATCCCTTACCTGGAAGTCAGATTGGCCCTGAACCTGCTGGCTTTGGGCAAGACTCTGAACATACAGTTTTGCCAACAAAACGGATCTCGGGAGCAATGGCTGCATTGATTGTTGATGTTGAATGTTAGCTACCTTGACTATAAATTTGATTGTACACAGTTTTTAAAAAGTGTGTAAGTGTGTGTGTGTGTGTGTGTCTGTGTGTGTGTAAAGAATTATATTGTTGCAATGTCTTTTAACACTGTTTTAATTGTTGATGACTGTCCAGATTAAGATTGAAGACTGTATGTATGTATGTATGTATGTATGTATGTATGTATGTATGTATTTATTTATTTATTTATTTATTTATTTATTTAATCAGATTTCTATACCGCCCTTCTCCTTTCGGACTCAGGGCAGTGAACAGCCAAAGTAAAACATTTGTACACAAAAGTTAAAATAGATTTAAAATAATTAAATAAGTCTGGCCCATAATTTAAAACATTTCAATTTAAAACCAATTTCAAATTTTAAAAACCCACCATAAAATCAGGACAGCCCGGCTAACTGAAAGAAATAGGTTTTAAGGGCCCGATGAAAAGTCCGGAGGTCTGGGATCACTCGTATCTCTGGTGGTAGATTGTTCCAGAGGGTAGGTGCCACCACAGAGAAGGCTCTCCCCCTGGGGGTCACCAGCCGACATTGTCTGGCCGACGGCACCCTGAGGAGGCCCTCTCTGTGGGAACAAACTGGCCGGTGGGAGGCAATTGGTGGCAGAAGATGGTCCCGTAAGTACCCTGGCCCTAAGCCATGGAGCACTTTAAAGGTGATCACCAACACCTTGAAGCGCACCCGGAAGCCAATGCAGCTCGTGCAGGAGAGGAGTCACATGGGAGTGCCCAGTTGCTCCCATAATCCCCCGCATGGCCGCATTCTGCACCAGTTGGAGCCTCCAGGTGCACCCCAAGGGGAGCCCCATGTAGAGAGCATTACAATAGTCCAGACGAGAAGTGACGAGTGCTTGAGTGCTTGAGTGACTGTGCATAGGGAGTCCAGATCCAGAAAGGGGCGCAACTGGCGTATCAGGTGAACCTGATAGAAAGCCCCCCTGGCCACGGCCATCATATGCTCTTCTAAAAACAACCATGCATCCAGGATGACACCCAAGTTGTGAGCCCATTCCGTGGGGGCCAATGATTCGCCCCCAATAACCAGTGATGGCACCAGCTGGCTATATCGGGACGCCGGCAGCCATAGCCACTCGGTCTTGGAAGGGTTGAGTCGAAGCCTGTTTCCTCCAATCCAGACCTGCACAGCCTCCAGGCACTGGGATATCACTTCCAAGGCATCATTGGGATGGTCTGGGGTGGAGATGTACAGCTGAGTATCATCAGCATACTGATGGAACTCTACCCCAAAACCACGGATGATCTCACCCAGTGGCTTCACATAAATGTTGAACAGGAGGGGTGAGAGGTCTCGGGGTCAACCACTGCCCCCCTGTCAACACAGATTGCGATCGTTCGGAGAGATAGGAGGAGAACCACCGCAAGATGGTGCCCCCCACTCCCAGTCCCTACAGGCGGCGCAACATGATACCATGGTCGATGGTATCAAAAGCCGCTGAGAGATATAACAGGACCAGGATAGAGGAATAACCCCTACCCCGAGCCCTCCAGAGATCATCCACCAACGCGACTAATGTCGTTTCCGTGCTGTACCCAGGTCTGAAACTGGACTGGAGCAGATCTAAATAGACAGCTTCATCCAGGTACTGGGGAAGCTGTCACTCCACCACACTCTCAACAACCTTCACAATAAAACGAAGGTTGGAAACTGGATGATAGTTAGCCAAAACAGCCGGGTCCAGGGAGGGCTTCTTGAGGAGCGGCCTCACAACCGCCTCTTTTAAGGCGGCCGGCAGGACACCCTCACTCAAAGAAGCATTAATAATCCCCTGGAGCCAGCCTCGTGTAACCTCCCGGGAAGCCAGCACCAACCAGGAGGGACATGGATCCAATAAACATGTGGTTGGGTTCAGCCATCCCAAGATCCTGTCCATGTCCTCGGGAGCCACAGGATCGAACTCCTCCCAGATAACACTCTCAAGGCCTGCCTCAGTCATAATGTATAAATCTGAATAGTAAATAAGTAAGTAAGTAATCAATGAAAATAATACATTCATACAATATAAAGAAATCATTTCTATAGAATAATTTCATTTCGTGAAGCTACAAAAATAATTTAAGCTCAGGATAATCTTATTTGTTAGCCAAAGCAGGTTGTTGCTTTAATTTGACTGTTTGGTGCCTAATTTGCAAGTAAGTTTGTAGTGCAACTTCTTCATTGAACACTGTGATATTTGCTGAAATTTAGTATACATATTACAGATGTAATACGATACTGAAAAGTCAATATACCAGTTTTTCTCCCCAGAAAACATCTGATATGTAATGCACTGTGACTGAGCTCCATCACCTTAGTTCAATTCAAAATTGGGTGTGTATGGGGGAGGCGGGGGATTAAGCTGAAAACAGATTGGAATGTATTTTGTGCTGTGACACTTATTACGTTTTATAGAGTTTTTTAACATAAAAATAATAGCTTTCTTAGAAATGTGTGAACCCTGTGCATAGTAGAGCATATGTACTGTATATATTATTATAGAGAATGTTATTTCAGAAGAAAAACACCACCAATCCTTTTTCTTTTTTTAAAATTCTTTTTTAACCTAGAAAATCAATTCTGTCCCTATGAACCTGTTCTTGGTCACTCTTTTTTTCCTTTGGACCCCAAAATCAAAAGATCACTGAGAAATTTGCACAAATACTCTTTTAACCATCTCTTCTTTTAGACCTTAGAGGCACTGATTTACAAAAAGGGCAACAAGAGTGCCAGTCTTACAGTATCATAGAAAGAAGATCAAGGAACAAAATAAATATGCCAACCAATCCCTTATCTATGTATAGGTTTATGCTCTATTTTGCCTTAAATGGTATTACTATACCCATTCTCTGTCAGCTATACAATGGTTTGAATCATTTACCATCCTTGTATCTGTGGTTATAGCAAATAATAATAATAATAATAATAATAATAATAATAATAATAATAACCCCTCCGAGGAGTTCTACCTTGTCGTGGTGGAGGGGCTTGCGTGCTCTAGTGATCCTAAGGGCTATGCTGAACAGGTGCAACCATATCAGACAGACCTTAGGTGAAGGGCCAGACAAAATCTGCTCCACAACCCATTCAAATATGGTGAATACAGAAAAAATGAAATTTATGCCGGCTGAACCGTCGCCCGGATTAACAAGGGTTCCGTTGGATGCTATGGCTCCTGGGCATTCTACACAAAATGAGTTACAGGGCTCAACTCCCTCTGCTAGGCAACCAGGGCATGGAGCTGACAAGCTACTGGAAGAAAAACCCAAAAAGCGAAAAATCTGGACCAGGGAAGAAAACACCTCTATTATGAAAGCTTACTATCAGTCTGAACCAGCAAAACATGGATTTCAAAAAAGAATGTATCAGATTTGGAAGATGAACTATACGGACTGTGACACCAGTGAACAAAGGTTAATGGACCAACGACGTGTAATCCTAAACCACAAATTTTTCACTACAGAAAAATTAATAGCAATAGAAGAGAAAGCAATTAATGGTCTGAGTACAACAACAAAGAGGAGTAACATCAAGAATGATTTCCAGACTCAAAAGCAAATTGAGGAAGAAAGGGAAGAAGAGGATACTGAAATGGATGAAGATAAAGAACAAGGAAGCACTAAAGAACAAACACCAACAGATAGTGCTCAATTAGCTGGAAAAATAAAGCACCAAATGGAAGATGATGAAAGAACACGTTTGCCAAAGCTGAACCAAGTGAACCGTAAAGAATTGAGAAAAGTACTAAAAAAGGTCAATGAGGCTGTGCAAACTATTCGAACCACTACATTAGCTGAAACTAACCAACTGATGTATGCAGCAGCTGTCATAACCACCAAAGAACTGGGGTTGAAAATACAAAAGAACCAAAAAGGCAAGAAGGGGAAGCCTAAGTGGAAAATTCGGTTAGAATTGAAGATCAAAAAAGTACGTGGAGATTTGAGCAACTTGAAGAACCTAAGGCAAGGTCAGCTAAAGAACAAGCAGGTCAAAAGCAGCCTGGAAGCAAGATACAATCTAAGGAATAAGGAGATTGCAATAGTAATTGAAGAGCTGAAGCAGAGGGTTGTTGCCATTGCTGAAAAGATTAAAAGGTATGAAAACCGAGTAACTCAGTTCAAGGAAAACTCACAGTTCAGAGCAAATCAGCACCAGTTTTATAAGAATTTAGAAAATGGAAATGGAGTAACAACAAATTAAAAGCCTGATAAAGAGAAAGCTCTGAAATTCTGGAAGAATTTGTGGGAAAACAACAAGAAGCACAACAGAAATGCAAAATGGATCAAACAGATTGAGGACTCTATTAAAATGCATAAAATGGAAGACGTGAAAATAACAAAAGCAATGATGCAAAGACAGTCAAGAAAAGTGAAGAACTGGAGTGCACCTGGACCGGATGAGCTGCATGGCTTCTGGTTAAAGGCACTTACAAGTCTGCACAAAAGATTGGCAACCCAGATGAACCAGATCCTAAAAACACCTGAAAATGATGGATGGATGACAACTGGAAGGACATTTTTGATCCAAAAAGATAAAGAAAAAGGAAAGGACCCTGGAAACTATAGGCCAATCACCTGCTTGCCAACAACATACAAGCTTCTTACTGGTATCATTGCAAACCAAATCTATGGATACCTGGAAAGAAATAACTTGCTTCCTGTAGAACAGAAAGGATGCTGCAAAAACTCAAGAGGAACAAAAGATCAATTGCTGATCGACAAGCTAATCCTAAAGAACTCAAAGAAAAGACGAACCAACCTGTTCATGGCTTGGATAGACTATAAGAAATCATTTGATTCAGTTCCCCATAGCTGGATCAAGAAATGCCTGGAAATATTAGGCATCAGCAGCAACATACAAAAATTCATGGAATCTTCAATGAACCTCTGGAAAACAAAACTTATGGCTAATGAAGAAGAACTGGGTGAAGTTGAAATTAAACGAGGCATTTTCCAGGGCGATTCCCTTTCACCCCTACTTTTTATACTCTCAATGCTACCATTGACAATCATTTTGAAGAAGATGAACTGTGGATACGAACTTGCAAAGAAAGGACTGAAAATCTCGCACTTGATGTACATGGATGATTTGAAACTGTTTGGTAAAACAAAAGCTGAACTGAATTTATTAATTGAAAACACAAAAGAATTCAGCCAAGACATTGGTATGCAGTTTGGAATTGACAAATGTGCAACAATAGCAACCAAAGCAGGCAAGATCATAGAAGAGGATGGAATAGAACTAGAGAATGAAGAAATGATAAAGGCAGTAAAATCAGAAGAAGGCTACAAGTACTTGGGAATTTTAGAAGCCTCTGACTTAATGCATAATAAAGTCAAGGAATTAACTTCAGCCAAGTACATTCGACGAATTCGTAAGATATTAATGTCCAAATTGAGTGGAGGAAACATCATAAAAGCCATAAATACCTGGGCTATACCTGTGATTAGATACTCTGCAGGAATAATTGACTGGACCCAGATGGAGTTAGACAATTTGGACAGAAAAACAAGGAAGCTTATGACAATGAATCATGCCTTGCACCCTAAAAGTGATGTTGACCGATTATATTTACCAAGAGCAGAGGGTGGTCGAGGACTCCTACAAGTAAAGCAGACTGTGGAAGAAGAAAAATGCAGCTTGAATGGTTACATCCAGAAAAGTGAAGAACCAATGATTAAGGAAGTAAATAAAGGAGGCCTTTTAAAGACAACTAAAACAAAAGCAGAATATAAGAAAGAAGTAATTGAGCAGCGAGCTGAAAATTGGAAACACAAAGCTCTGCATGGCCAATACTTGAAAAGTATTGAAGGCAAAGCTGACCAGAAACTAACTTTTTAACTGGTTAAGATCAGGAGTACTGAAAAAAGAAACAGAAAACTTTATTTTGGCAACTCAAGAACAAGCCCTAGCCACAAACTGTATGAAGGCAAAAATTCAACATGCTACCACCAACAGCAAATGCCGCCTCTGCAATGAAAAAGAAGAGACAGTTGACCACCTGATCAGTGGGTGCAGCAAAATTTCACAAACTGACTACCTACAATGCCATGACGGTGTTGCTAAAATCATTCACTGGAAATTGTGCCAGAAGTTTGGATTTGAGTACAGCAAAAACCACTGGGAACATCAGGTTGAGAAAGTTTTAGAGAATGAGAAACTCAAGATCTTGTGGGACTTTAGGATTCAGACTGACAGGCACTTGGTCCACAACACACCTGACATAACAATAGTTGAAAAGAAAAAAGTATGGTTCATTGACATTGCAATACCTGGTGATGCACGAATTGAAGATAAGCAGCAAGAAAAAATCACAAAGTACCGGGACTTACAAATTGAAGTTGAGCGACTGTGGAAAAAGAAATCGTGTGTTGTCCCGATTGTAATTGGAGCCCTCGGAGCAATACCCAAAGGGCTACCCCGCTATTTAGAAATTCTAAATTTGCCGGACTTGAACATTTTGACTCTACAAAAAACCACCTTACTTGGAACAGCTTACATCCTCCGACGATACCTTAACAGTTCCTAGGTCCTTGGTTAGGACTCGAGCTGCTGAGCTATTAACCAGCCTCAAAGGCTGTGAATCTCACTAAAGATTAACCAATAATAATAATTTTATTGTCATTGTACATGTATACACAGTATACACATATACCCATACAACGAAATTCACTTAACACCCAAAGACCAGGTCCAACACACATAACAATCCCCAAACACACTCCCACCCACCCAAAGAAGTATATTCTTTACTGGCTAGGACAAAATCCCCATAATCCCCAGCAAATAATAAACAATTTTCAATCTTTAATTAAATACTGTAAACTGACCAATCAATGTGAAAATCCTTGATTTCCTATAAATCTAAAAGTTAAAATATGTTTTATGAAAATGTTCTGTCCCCGCCCACACATGCACACAAACAGGCAGCCAGGGGTTAAATAAAACTTGCAGACAATAAATTCCTGGACTGGCAGCAGGACTGGCAGCAACCCAGTAGCTGCTTGCCAAGAACTTTACTCACAGAGGGAGGTGTTCCGCCTCCATCAGATAAACCAAAACAAATACACAAAGTCAAAGAATTGTCAAGTCTAGTCCGTATTAAATCCAAGGCAGGCAGATAACGTAGTTTCAGAGATACAATGCGACTCGCTAGTTGTTTAGTTTTGTCCATCACAGAGCCTGAATCGCCACCACACCCCCTTTTATCCCCTGTGGGGTGTGGTCCAGTGACTCAGCTTAATCTCTGGCACGCCTCCTTTTCTGCTGTGTGCACTTGTCTCTCCAACACTGGCGTGGATTCAGCCAAGACTTATCTCTGTCACTGTCCGACTGCGAATGTTTAGAGATACCTGGCTCCTGGCCAATCTCTTCTCCCTCGGGAGACACCTGAGGCATGGCCAGAGAGGAGGGTCCTGGAGAGGGAGGCCTGGCCAACTACTTTCCTTCACCTTCGGAGTCTTCTCCCTCCGATAAGACAGGCTCGGGAGTCGGAGTCACAACAGAAAATATGTGACTTTCCTAGAAATGCATATTGAAAATTTTATATTATTCTGCCACTTGGGAGATAATTTTTTCCCCCCATTTTCATGCTGTAACTCAAGTGGTTTGGCAAGAAAAAAAAATCAATCAATCCATGATGGTCCTATTCAGATGTGCACTTCTGGGAAATTAACAATAAGCTTAGATGTGTTTAGAGGCTTTCTGGTTAGCTGTTCTGACCTAGCTTTAGCGAGAAACAGACTCCTTGTCACGAAAAATCCCTCTTTATTTACCTCTTGTGAATTAATTGCATTCACCCACCGAAAAATCCAGGAAAGAGTCCTTCAAAGAATTAACTGCAGCAACAAACTTTATCAGTTCCTTGCAATAATTGCAAGACCGTGAGCTCCCAGCTGAAAGGCTGCAAATTAAGTTCTGGCAAGCAGTCTTTGTGGAACAAAACACAATGAGCAAAATCTTCAGAAATATGAACTGTTGTCTCCTACGACAACCACTCCCCTTTCTTTCTATTTATTCCCCAGCCAGGAAGGGGCCATTCAGCATCCACTTTTGCTTTGCTTCCCGAGTCGACTCCTTGTCCTCTGTTGTTCACCTCTCCTAACTGCTCTGCGCATACGTACATCTGGAACAGGCCCCAGCTGTTCTTCGTCCTCATTCTTCTCAGCTTCCAAAGGCAGCTGCCTCTCCGATGGCTGAGAAATGTCAAACGGTCCTGACTCTATCTCTGTGTCCGATACAGAGCATCTATCAGAGCCTTCCCCAGACTCCAGAACTGGAGCCCAGAACAAGTTCCTCTCCAATCTCCTCATCATCTAAGTCTACCGCCAGCTCTGCTGGCAGCTGGAGGGCCACAACAATAGCTGGAATCTGTTGATATGCTATAGTTGTATAAAGCCACTGCTGAGTTGCAGTGAGAAACAGGAAGAATCAGCTAAAATTTATCTATGGAGGTTCTCAGACATTCCAGTCATTATTGTCCCAAACATGCTTTTTCAAAAGGCATTGAAGACATTTCACTTCTCATCCAAGAAGCTTCTTCAGTTCTGACTGAATGGTGGAGGATGGAAGGATTTATATTTGTTGCATCATATTCCTCTGGTCATTAGCACTCTCTCTGAGAGTCGTTAAGGCTACTTGGAGGTTTATCTGTGACCTCAGGATAACCTGAATGTTTGCATAATTTAGGTAACCCTGAGGGCATAGATAACTCTCTAAGTGGCCTCAACAATTCTCAGAAAGAGTGCTAACAACCAGATGACTGCAAGGAATATAAATCATTTCATTCTCTACCATTCAATCAAAACTGAAGAAACTTTTTGGATGAGAAGCAAAATGTCTTCAAGAAAAGCAAAATCCAGTTGCCTTTTGAAAAAGTACCTTTAGGTCAGCTAAAACTTATTTTCCCCTGTCTTTATTGAATGACAGTAGGGTGATTCGGATCGGGACGCCTGCGCACAGTCACTCACGCCCTCGTCACTTCCCGGCTGGACTATTGTAATGCTCTCTACATGGGGCTCCCCTTGAGGAGCACCTGGAGGCTCCAGCTAATCCAGAATGCAGCCGCGCGAGTAATAATGGGGGCGACTCGTCGCTCCCATGTAACACCCTTCTTGCGTGACCTGCACTGGCTCTTTGTGGTCTTCCGGGTGCGTTTCAAGGTGTTGGTTACCACCTTTAAAGCGCTCCATGGCTTAGGACCTGGTTATCTACAGGACCGCATTCTGCCACCAATTGCCTCCCACCGACCAATACTCTCCCACAGAGAGGGCTTCCTCAGGGTGGCGACCCCCAGAGGGAGAGCCTTCTCTGTGGAGGCCCCGGCCCTATGGAACGAACTGTCCCCAGACATACGAAGGATCCCTGACCTCCGCGCCTTCCGTCATGCTCTGAAGACCCTATTATTCCAGCAAGCTGGTCTGATGGGATAAAGGATTTTAAATTGGGTTTTGATAGGGGTTTTAAAATGATTTTAGTTGGATGTTTTAAATTCGGCCAATGATTTAATTATTTTAATTAAGTTTTTAAATTTTTGTTGTATATTGTTTTTACCATGGCTGTTCACCACCCTGAGTCCTTCGGGAGAAGGGCGGTAAATAAATATAATAAACTAAATTAACTAACTAACTAATGCAGGTCTTGTGAGGTGCAAGGATTATAGGAACATATTTCTTGGGCAAACCTGGGACTCTTATAGAAATTTTCTTATAGAATTTTAATGGATACATTTATGTAGACAAATATGATTTGTCTACAAGCTGCACACCTGTTTCATTCCTTTAACAATTGTAATTGGGTTGATGTGACCAGTTGCCTATATCTAATTTCAAGTCTTGCATTATTGTACAGTTTGTACATTAATCATTTGTGTTTATTCCATGCCTTTACAGAAATACCACAAGACATCCTAGATAAAACTCATTTAGACTGGTCCACAATAATTCTTCTCCCACCCCCTACCCCCCAAAAAAGGAGATAGGGTGGGGAAATTGTTTGGATTTTTCAAGAAGTGTTCACCTGTTGAGAAATGATTTGTAATGTAAATTGCCTAAATCCTATTAATGTTACTATAGCACATACTGCCTGAAAGGGTGTTGTCTAACTTGACTAAGAGATTTGTTGTAACAAACAAGACTTACCCTTTCCCCCATTACACACACACACACACACACACACACACACACACACACAACTAACCACCCTTTGTACTAGACAAGGTATTGTTAAACAAGACTAATCATTGTCTAAATGAAAATTATTAGTCATCTAGGTTTCCTACATTAGCAATATATCAACGTTAGTAACGAAGTCTATTAAAAGGACATCTGTGCTATGTAACATAGAATCAATGACAAAGTACGTTTTGCTGTTGATTGTCAATCAATAGAGGTTATATCATTAACATCACCTTTGCTGATTATTTTAAATTCCTAGGTGAGACTGCATTAGAAACTTCCTTCCTTTTGAAGCTTTGTCTATTGTGTTACAGGATTTAATAATTATAGTGGCTCAAGGTCAGTAGAATTAATACTGAATAATTCCCTGATCAGTACACTCTTGAATTTCTTATACTAAGAATTTGTAAAAGGTCCCATTCTAATAGACAAGTTGAATTAAAGGTACTAACAATTCCAGGAGTATATCCAGAAATGAGTCCATAATCATCCTTGTGAAAAAACTTAATTAGTCATATTGATTGTTGAGTGTTAAAATCTGGTAAGGGTCTGGGATCTAAAATGATTTTTGCCTGGTCGGTGGCATATATTCTGCCAAGGTCTTTGTTAAATAGTCCAGACACAAGGAAAAATTCTGAGAGAAATCTCAAGCTTATATTTACTTGTGCAGCATAAAACAGTAAGCCATCAAGTATGTGATGGGGAAAACTCCTCCACAAATCAGGTAGCATCTTTATTGACCTACTCATTTGATTAAAAGCTATTATGGTAGTTAAGACTTTCTGAGATCCTCTGAAACTTTTTGATGTCAGTTGAATAATTTCTTAAACAACAGATTAAGAACAGATTATTAAAGTTTCATTTTCTTAATGAAGTCACTTTAAAATCCATTATGGATCAGTATAGAAATATACTGAGTAGTAATTTTTAGTATGGTCACAGGCCAGCATTACAAATAAGAAGTGTAACAACAACAACAACAGCAGCAGAAGCAGCAGCAGCAACCACAACAATAATAATTAAAAGGCTACTTGGTTGATACCTAGGATGCTGGCAGCAGGGGTGGGATTGAAAATTTTTAGCAACCGGTCCTCTGCCCGTTTACTGGGTTGGCATGGCCATGGGGGCATGGCCTAGTAGGCTTCCTGCACCATGGTGGGGGAGGGATTTTTGCCTCCCCAGGCTCTGGAGGCTTTCCTCGAGCCTCCGGGGTGCAAAAACAGTATCCCCCGGGCTCCAGAGGCCCTCCGGAGGCTGGAAACAGACCTGTTTCCAGACTTCTGGTACTTCTGGTAGTCCCTTTTTCACCCTCCCAGAGCCTCTGCGCAGGCCCTGCACTTACCTGGCATCCAAAACGGACTGCGTGGAGATTCCTGGGAGGGCAGGGTGGGATGGGCAGGGTCAGCCAGTCCTTGCAACTACTAGTTTAGAAAACCAGAGTAAAATTAATATCCAGTTTGCTCGAACCGGTCCAAACTGGCTGAATCCCACCCCTGGCTGGCAGCAACCTGTATCAAAAATCAGCGTCAGTCAATGATATTTGTGATACATTTTAAAATGTTCAGTTTTAAAATGAAACTCAACTGAGTTTCATAGATAGATATTCAAAAGATAACAATAACAAAAACAACAACAATAATAGTAATAATAATAGACAATATAATATATTACAATTCGTGATTGATTATCAGTGGAGAATCAAAGTCTTCCTAATTTTACAGATGAAGTTTAGTTCAGTCAGAGATATTACATTGAACGATCCGATAAAAGCAATTTTACTTTCCCAGATATTTTATCAGATGAGGTGTTATGCAATAGAACCGTTACTCCATATAGACAGTACAGTAGGACATGAGCTGTAGTTTCAATAACTCCTTGTCCATAGGGACACAGTTTGTATAGAATATTTTTATATCAGCCATCTAAAACTGCTGTGGGAAGTACATTATAAAGGTAAAGGTAAGGGTTCCCTTCGCACATATGTGCTAGTCATTCCCGACTCTAGGGAGCAGTCGTCATCTCTGTTTCAAAGCTGAAGAGCCAGCGCTGTCTGAAGACGTCTCCATGGTCATGTGGCCGGCATGACTAAATGCCAAAGGCGCACGGAACACTTACCTTCCCACCAAAGGTGGTTCCTATTTTTCTACTTGCATTTTTTACATGCTTTCGAACTGGTAGGTTGGCAGAAGCTGGGACAAGTAATGGGAGCTCATCCCGTTATGCGGCACTAGGGATTCGAACTGCTCAGCGTCTTATCACTGAGCCATCACGTACATTGTACATTGTACAATTTTACATTTACATTTACAATTGTACATTGCAGCATGCTAAAGTTATTGCCTTTCAGAATTTGGGGACAGTTATGTAAATATCTTACCACTTTGAAAAGAGGAGTTTGACCGTTTTAAAAAATATACTTAGGAAGAGCAGACTGAGCTTGTTGGGGTCCCAGGTCTTTGATATATTTGCAGGTGGGGGTTCCTTCTCCAAGCTTGTGGATTGGTTTCCGAACATTTTATTACTAGGCTAAGTAACATCTTCAGCGTAGTTTAGGGGGTGTCAGTATCAGTGTTCCTCTGTTTGGAAACCCTTATAAACAGAGGAACACAGACACTGACATGCCCTAAACTGTGCTGAAGATGTTACCTAGCCTGGTAATGAAACATTTGGAAACCAACCCACAATATTGGAGAATGAACCTCCACCCTTTGATACATTGTTTAAATGTACTAAGTAGACATTTGTATGCCATCATTAGCAGCGCTTTCCTGAAGAAGTAAAATATACTATTCTCCCATATAACCTATATCTGTATTATCAATCTGTCTTCCTCTCCTTTTCACCCCTTCCTCTCACCTCATCTGAGTTTAAATCCTATACCAGTCTATTAGCTTTATGCCTTTAGATTTAAGATTTCTTCTTATAAATGTTTGATGGCCACTGTAAAGTGGGCCTAACTCCTCGTTATATGTTTTTTAAATAGTCTGAGAGAATTCTTGAAGTTTGTCCATTCCTTTTATTATATATATCAGGGGTGTCAAACTCGATTTCATTGGGGGCTGCATCAGGGTTGTGTTTGACCTCAAGGATCTGGGATGGGTGTGGCCAGAGTGAGCATCACCAGCTCAATGTCACTTGTGTCAGGGGCGCCTGTGGTGCGCAAGTGCTCTGTCAGTGAAAATGGGATGCTGAGCTCTATTTTCGGCTGTGAAGGCTTCCTGCCACTCTCGGCCAGTGAAAACAAAGCTCAGGAGGGCTGAGCGCAGCCCTTGCGAGGTCCATTTTTGGTTACAACGACCTTCTACAACCCTCTACCAGCGAAAAGGAGGTGGCAATTGCATCATGAGCCAGCCCTTCGCTGTTTCCAGATTGGCCACGCAGGCCAGATGTAAGCACCTGGCAGGCCGAATCTACCCTTTTGGCCTTGAGTTTGACACTCCTGATATATATACATATATGTGTAAGTGCACTCTCTCTCTCTCTCTCACTCACTCTCTCTTTCTTTCTCGATCGTTCATTCACTCTCTCTCTCTCTGTCTCTCTCATACACACACACACATACACATATACAATCATGTTTTAAAATTGTCTAACCTATGTTCCAAAGAAACTATTTTTATAGCTAGGAAATTATATTGGCTACATTTGCAGTTTGTGGTTTATTTCAGGATGACTATTAGATACACAAGTTATTTTATTTTGTTTATCTTATTGTATTGCAATAGTGCACAGGTGACCTTTCATTTGTTCTTCCCAGTTATTAAATGACCATTGGAATGCTCAGCCTCATGGCCCCACTGTTGTGTGATTGGGTAATTATTTACTAACCAGAAAGAGAAATTGGACAGTAGAAGAAAAGACATGGAGTGTGAAGCTTTTTTTAAAGATAAAAGAAGAAAAATTAACCCTATCCTAAGGGGACTTTTTTCCTTTTATCAAACTCAAAGCAAAACCTTGTTCTCTTTCTTTTTTGTTCATTCGGCTTTGACTTTGCTTTCCATCTTTGAAAAAGTACAGCTAAAGCAGAGTCAATAACTGGCATAACCAAATACATGCTTACCAACAAGAGTTGTCTTTAATAGGTTACACCAATATATTAAAAGAATGTGCGCTTAAAAAATAATCAGACCTATCTATACCTACATGCAGAAAAGTAAAATTTAGGAGCACCACTTTAATATGCTTGTTAAATATGTTTTTGATTTTTTAGCAACATTTTCTTCTATTATTGTATCATCTGTACAGGTAGTTCTCGAGTTACAACAGTTCATTTAGTGACTGTTCAAAGTTATAACAGCACGGGAAAGAGTGACTTATGATCATTTTTCACCCTTACAGCATCATGTGACCATGGTCACATGATCAAAATTCAGATGCTTAGCAAGTGGTTCATATTTATGACAGTTGCAGTGTTCTGGGGTCATGTGATCACCTTTTGAGACCTTCTGACAAGCAAAGTCAATGGGGAATTCAGTTTCACTTAACAACTATGATATTAACAAATGCAATGATTCACTTGGCAAGAAAAATTATACAATGGGGTAAACTGACTTAACAAATGTTTTACTTAGCTATACAAATTTTGGGCTCAATTGTGGTCATAATTCAAGAATTACCTAGAAAGGAAATCATCTGTAACATAAACATAAAATGGGAATACTTCAGTGAATGCTAACATGCTTATGAAGAAGGCACAGAAGAGGCTGTACTTCCTGAGAATGCTCAGGAAGATAAATCTATCTCAGCATCTACTTCTGTCCTACAGCAGCACCATTGAGAGTGTCTTGACATACGACATTCCTGCATGGTATGGGAGCAGCTCTGTAGCGGACAAAAAGGCTCTACAGAGAACCATTAAAACTGCCCAGAATATCATCAGAGTCCAGCTACCAGCCCTGGACAACATCTTCAAATCTCGCTGTTTGAGAAAGTTGCGTAACATTCTCAGAGACTCTTCCCATCCTGCTTACAATCTTTTTGGACTGTTGACTTCTGGCAGAAGATACAGAACAATTAAAAGTCGGACCATACGTTTTCTGAACAGTTTTTATCCCAGAGCTATAATTGCACTCAACAATGAACTAAAGGGCCACCATCAGTGAGCTGTTGGACAGTACTACTTGGTCTGTTGTGTGGATGTTTGGGTGGTTTAGGGGTGGGGAATTGTGGTGGGTGGGAGTGTGTTTGGTGATTATTATTATGTGTTGGACCTGATCTTTGGGTGTTAAGTGAATTTCGTTGTATGGATATACTGTGTATACACTACAATGACAATAAAGTTATTTATTTATTTATTTATTTATTTATTTATTTATTTATTTATTTATTTATTTATTTATTTATTTCAGTGTTTTTGCTCTACAAATGATGATCATCAACATCAATAAATACATTTGGTAATGACTTATCCAAATCAGCCATATATATTACCGGTATAAATTTGATTTTTATTCTGATAATAATCACATTTCATCTTAATAGCATTTCCCCTCTGTGTGGTTCATTGAAATTCACACAACTGTTCAGGTCAGCTAGCAGAAATATTTCTGCTTCAAAAAGAATGTCATTGTCCATAATCTGATTCATTATTTCTCTTTTCATTTTCTCCAAAGAAACACTATGGTATATTGCCACAACATGGAGAAAAACATTTCAATTTTCTTTGCTACAATCCCAACATCTGTCACTTGCTTTCATGCCAAATATCAGTGTTCTTATAATCAATGCCCAATATGTCTGGAAACAATGCTTCACAACCTGGAAACACATGGTGAGATTTTAGAGTGTTGACTATTGACTTTCTTATCTCATTTACATATTTACAGAAAATGCTTTACCATAAACAGAGGATTTATAAAATGGCAATATTTCAAATATTTAAGATTTGTATACAGAGATGGGTTTACTCTTATATAAATCGTATATAAATTTTGGTGCAAACAATACAGACTCAAAGCCTTTTTGAAATACTTCCAGACTTCTTTCATCTGTCACTAGTTCTTGCTAAATTCAAATTAAACTTATTAATTTTAAGGGTTAGGGTAGCTAGGTAGGAAAGAATAGGTTGGTGCGGTCAACTTACATTAATTGTTATATTTTATTATATTACTCATTACAATTTTTGCTTTGATTAATCAACCTCTGTGATTCCCATATATTTCTATTTTAATTTCTAAGTAGTTAGTTTACTTTATTGATTAGCCCTTGGGCCATATCAAAATGCAGAGTTCCAGAGACAAATTATTACTAAAATCTGATAAAAACAATTTAAAATGAAATTGGAATAAAATACGATTTAAAATGGAATAAAATACAATAATTTAATATATCAATAAATAAAATATCTAAGTATATTATAAAGGTGATTTAGCTGATGAAGGAATTATTGTTTTTACAAGTACACTGTAACCACCTACTTTTCTTCCTGTCACATAGCTGTAGGAGAAAGACAAGGACTTTTTTATTAATTGAAAAGAAACAAGGGCAAGATTTCTGAAGTAGTTTACTATGTTACTACCCTAATCCCAAGATGACATCAAAAATGCCTTTTTAAAATGGTACTCAGCAAAACAAAACAGCAAAATAAACAAGGCTGTCAAACCTCTTGTCAGGCATAGCAATAAATCTTGACTGTCCAGACTCCATACTCAAGAACCTGCTTATTGCAAAAGCTCAAACAACCCAGGTAGGGCTCTTACTTTACTGAGACAAATTTATTTATTTATTTAGTGTATGGCAAATACATGGACTTATAGTAGTTCAAATGTTAATGTCCAGTCCACCCAGCCATTCAAGGACAGGGTGGTCTATATTGAAAAAATCAGACATTGGGGGGGTGTAAGCTCTTGATGGACATTTGGACACAATGTGGTGGATATTTTGTTGAAGAGCACCACAGTGGGGTGAGGGTAGAGGCACAGACCTCACTTAAACAATAAGCCCTGGCAGACACCATGTTGGGTATGGAACCTATTCAGAGTTGACCAATGCTGGCGAGGAAGGTCAAAACATGAACCTTTTGCGTAGGGTCATCTACGTAACTGCCTGTATCTAGGCATTCAGCAGCCCATTTGGCTTTCCACTGTGTGTTGACATCAAAGTTGTTAGACAGCTGTTGTGCGAGTGCCAGAAAGGGCTTCCTGGATCTAAGCCTGCCAATGGATAGATGAGGAAGATCAGTGTGCACAGGAAGAAGTGGGTTTCTCATAATTTTGTTGTACTCCTAAGGCTTCCTGCCTTCGTAGGGCTGGTGGTGCAATGTGGCTCAAGATGGGAGCCAGCAAGTAGGAATAGATTTTATGAAACCACTTACAATCCTCATTGTATCATTTAATCTAGCATCGATCTTGCTGGTGTGGCAGCTATTAAGCCAAACAGGGGCACACATAAAGGTTCTGAGTTCGGTGTAATGGAGTTAACAGACTTTCTGTGTGTTTCTGGTTTCTTTTTTGTCTCAGTATGTCCTGAGGACATACAAGACATACTGAGACTAACAGGACATAATTATTTATCCTGGTTTAGGAACCACTAATTCACTGTCTTTCCAGCTTTATACCGTATAGATATCACATAATGCAGAGAATGAGATCAGGAAAATTAACTTTGTTTATTTATAAAACTTAATATTGAGCACATAAACAACGTAATATCTGTAAAGCATTCAGATGTTTGTTTTTTTTTTAAATAAATCATTCCTTGGGAAAATTCAAAGAAGAAAAAAATGTTGCATAGAATTCTCCCTGTGTGTTGATTTATTACATTTATTATAGCCACCCAATCCAGTGGATTCTCTTCTATCTGTCTTCAAAATTTGCATGGTGGAGTGATGAGTCACAAGGATTTAACCACATGGACTTTCTGGATTGCTGATTCGAGATTGTCAGAGGCACTGTGTACCTCATCTCAAGAGATGTAAAAACTCTGCTATATTAACAAATATGAGTGTTCCTAAACATTTTGTAACCCATAGGAGTTTTAATCCAAAGAAGAAATAATCACCTCCCCATTATTATTTATCACTGTAAATCAGGGGTGTCAAACTAGTGGTCCACGGGCCAGATGAATAATGTATAGGCCATTCCTTCCCCAGCTCCATGAAGGGAAAAAACATTGTGATATGTCACATGCCGCGAGTTTGACACCCATGCTATAAATGCTTCGGTATAAAATGACCAATCCAGTTATCCCAGATGTTGGGAAATGGCCAGCTAGCCAGGGAGTAAGGGTCAAGTGGGGAAGTAGCCTTGAGTCACTGCAAAACCCGCAAGAGATCCAGGCCAAATCTCTCCCCTGCCAACAAACTCCATGGAACCTTATCTATATGTTCCTAAGGAAAGACAAGCAGTCTGGAGATTTGTGTTTTATAGACAGTTAAAGTGGTTAGCTTGAACTCTACATGTGTGGATCTAGTTGAATGCACCTGACACCATCTTGCGCATACCTTTAGAAATATATCATTATTGTTTACCTTGCTTCTTTTCTTTTTAATAAATGATTAAATGCATACTTCTATGTGAATTATTCTGCGAATGGATGATTCTAACAATGTTTACATATCTCTTGTGTTTCTGGCTTGGAGATAAGAGATGAGAGAAATTATCCCAGTTTGGGATTTTAACCCAAATCAAGGAGAATTTAACTTTGTTGTTCTTCTCAGACACAGAGTAACATTCTGGCTAGAAGCTTGGTTGGTGTCCCTTGACTCCCAGACACTCAACTCACAAGTCAACCAGAAGGCATTAGTTCCTATATTTTACACATGAGTAGAAGCTGTCCAGAGTCCAAATGAGTAATCTTATGATCTTTCTTTTTTCAGGAGAAATTCTGCTAGCTGGAATTTGCCAACCTCACTATAATGTCATCTCTATTCCTTTAGGTATAAATATCTTGCCATCAATCTGAATTGGAAGTTGCAACTTTTTAAAGGTTGCCTTTCTTGCCTCCCCCCATGTTTTCTTTTTCTTTTTTTCTATACATTCAAAACTTTGTTGTTTGTTTTTACTATTTATTAAAAAAATTGGTAACTTTCACAAACATACAAAAGCGTCATTCCTATGTCTAAAGCATCAGTCCTATTGCTTTAAAATTTTGAAAAAATGTGTGACAATGAATAATGTCTATGAAAACTAATTCCACAACAGAATGAGAGGGAAACTATCTGTGTAAAATTGAAAATTATTTCATCTATATTTGTAAGAGATGCTAATTATGCTCTGCATATTAAATCAAGTCCATCTAGGGAATGTTTAGTTAATTAATTAAATTAATTAACAGCAAGGCAGAAGAAGGAGCCATAGTTATCAAGAGATAATTGTACCCTTGGGACATGTTTTTGCACTAACAAGCACTCCTTCAAGATCGAGACCTAAAATGGTTTATAAGGTTGCACAACTTTTGTTGAATTTCACACCTTATATAGGCCACCATTTTTTCCTCATCTTCTTTCAAAAATTTATCTAAATGAAATGCATGACTTACACTTAACAAAGGAATTCTAGACAGAATAAGTATATATAATTCAATTATTATATTATATAGGGAACCAATATAATAGGGAACATTGTATAAAATTTGTGAATAATATAATAATAAATTATATGTACAATGGTAAATTTGTTTCTCAATAACAGTATTATGAAATTGCATTTAAATTAGTTTTATATTCATTCCGTTTGCAATAACTAAAAATAGGAATCAGTTTTGTCAATGGTAGAAGAGAGCTAAATCACCATAGAAGGGTACATAAATATCTGAAATTATAGTCATGAATCAGACTAATGAAACGTAATATGCTGAGGAGATGAAAAATACTAAGAAAACCAAGAAAAAAGGACTGAGCCCTGTACATTTAAAATATACAGAGTTGAAAATATCAGACTTGAAAATATCAGTATACCAGTTGTTTATTTAAAACAGAAAAATCCCTATAATGTTAAAAAATTTAAAAGCAAAATTACTTTGGTCTGGAGGTTAAATTGTATGATGACTGGTTGAGGGAGCTAGCCTGTTGAGAAGAAGGATTACTGTCTTCCAATACTTAAGGGACTGTTACAAAGAAGGGGGGATTGACTTATTTTCCAAAATACCAGAGGTCAGGACAAAATGTAATGCGTGAAAGCTTGTTAAATAAGATCTAACCTAGAAGTAAGAAGAGATTTTTTGACAGTGAGAACAATTGATCAATGGAATAGTTTGCTTCCTAGAGTTGTGGGTACTTTGTCATTGGAGGTTTTCAAAAATAATATGCTTCCAATAAGAAGAAATGTGATCCACCAAAACAAACAAACAAACAAACAAACACACACACACACACACACAAAAAAAAACCAGGAGAAGCAGAATTGGAGATTAAAGTTTAGAAAAAAATATAATCAAATAATACATTTATCTTTAAATTAATATAAATATATATAGGTCTTTGTCATAAAGGACTAGCTATTGATTTGGTCAAACATTTATGAATTGGTTGAACAATACCAGAAAATTGATTAAATACTGTGTGACTTGAGAAAATTAATTATTGGTTGTATCTTGGTAAAGGAAAAAAAGGATTCAGGGAATACAGTATATGTCATCAAAACACTTAAGAATTTATTTATTAATTAATTTAGCAAATTTATATAGCCATCCATCTCATAAAACATGATTCTGGAAAGTACAATACATAAAAATAATAAAAACCATAAAACATTTAAATATGAATAAAACAGAAAAAAATTGAAAACACAAGCTGTAAAACCAGGGGTGAAATCCAGCAGGTTCTCACAGGTTCTGGAGAACAGGTAGCATACATTTTGAGCAGTTCAGAGAACCAGTAGCAGAAATTTTGAGTAGTTTGGAGAACCAGAAAATACCACCTCTAGCTGGCCACAGAGTGGGGAGGAAATGGGAATTTTGCAGTATCCTTCCCCTGCCATGCCCAAACCACACCTACCAAGCCATACCACGCCACCAACCCATGCCCACAGAACCAGTAGTAAAAAAATTTGGATTTCACCACTGTGTAAAACCCCAAGAAAGCAAGAGAACAACTGTCACTTGGCATCACGCAACCATCTTGCTAGCTCCCCTTATGGTTTGGAAGGCTTTCCATGTGTTTCCAGGCTGCAGAAGAAAAGGCAGGTCATCTGGGTGCCACCAAATGGAACTATTTAGTAGATGGAATCCACAGCATACCCTTCATGTTTTAACTGATGGACCAGTAGATTTAACCAGGGAGATTTAACCATAATTTTTAAATTACCTGGACCCATATCTTGTAGGTCTTTAAGGGACAAAACCTGTCTCTTGCATTGTACCTGAGAACAAATTGAGATACAATGAGGCTCATGAACATGAATGTAACATGCATACACAAAATTGTCCATACATTTACATGCTGCACTAGTTGAAGATTCTAAATACTCTTCAAGGGTAGTCCTATATAGAGCACATTAAAGTGGTCCATTTTAAAGGTAAACAGAGCATAAATAATTTGAATAGAGCCTCACGATCCAAAAAAGGACATAAAAGCACACAATAGTAAATTATTCAAACACACTCCATCCACAGCTGCTACCTGCTCTTCAAGCAGGAGTCATGAGTCTACAAGGGTCCCTATGTTTTCTAGGGCAGTGTCATCCCATTCAGCACCAAAGATGGTAAAAACTCATATTCAGAAGCCCCGAAATCCAGAGTCACTCAGTCTTGTCAGAGTTTAGCTATAGCTTGCCATTCTCCCTTCTAAACCTCTAAGTTTTCAGGCCCTGGGACAGAGCATCAACAATACTGTTTAGTCCATCAAGGAAAGATAGATGTACCTGGTTATCATCAGCATACTGATGCTACTTCATCCCATGGCAACAGATGACTTTAATGTAGCTATTAAATAGAAGCGGAGATAGTACTATGGTAAAATAATATTTTAAATAAATAATAAAAGTGAGATTAGAACATCGGTTTTCAAAATCTCCTGTGCCATCAACTAGTTTCGCCAAACCAGCTAAGGGAAGCCTTCAGTCAAAAACCACACAGCCACCATCTCTCTTTCCCCATTTCTAGACCTCATCTCTGAGGGCATTCAATTCATACTGGGGACTTTATTTCCATCTAAAACTTTACTACCAAGTTGCCCACCAGATGGCATCTCTTCATCAGATTTAAATTATTTTTTTGATATTTATCAAATTTTAAATGCCACCTATCTTGTTCACAGAAATGGCTACCACACTCTCCTTTCTCAACTTTAGCTACAAAGGAAGAGACAAAGTGGCTTCTAAAAAGAGAGAGTCTACAGCACTCTTCAGGTACCACCTTTCTTCTGCTGCCACTTTCTCCCAGCTCCATTACAGGCTCCTAACTAGACACTCCTCAGGGGCAGTCTGGAGGTTCTTCAGACTCAGGTCAAATTTTGGGACTGCAAATCACCTACACTGCACTGCCCTTTAGAGCATGTCAAAAAGAGCTAATTTAGTATATTTTCTTCCCATAGTTATCATGCAATCATGACCTTTAAAACTGTGAATGTTTTTAAAAAATTATAAAATGCTGCAGACTTTTCATTAGTGAGGCACAGCACTGTCTATTACTTTCCTTTCTTTCAGGCTTCCAATTGTGTCTCATCAAAAGTTGAGGCTCCTTTAAGGGGACAGCTATTTAGGATACCCTCAATATTTTTTTTTCAAGCAAGTGACCTGCTGGATCAGACTACAGGCAATCCACAATTTACAACTATTTGTTTAATGACTGTTCAAAGTTACAACAGCACTTTAAAAAAGTGATCTATGGTTGTTTTTCACACTTAGGACCATTGTAGAATCTTCATGGTCAAGTGATCAAAATTCTGATGCTTGGCAACTGGCATATATTTATGAGGGTTGCAGTGTCCTGAGGTCAAGTGACCCCCAGGGGGACGGCCTTCTCTGGGGGGCTCCCACCCTCTGTAATCAACTGCCCCCAGAGATAAGGAGAATCCAAGACCTTCGTGTCTTCCGCCGTGCCCTTAAAACTTTCCTTTTCCAACAAGCCGGGCTGGCCTAACAAATCCTTTTAAATTATTTTAAATTCGTTTGTCTTTTTAAATTTTGGGCCAAATTGAGATATTTCCTTTTAATCTGTTCTTAATTTATGTATTATGTATTTATGTGTTTTTACTTGGCTGTACACCACCCTGAGTTCCTAGGGAGAAGGGTGGTATATAAATTTGAAGTAAAATAAAATAAATAAAATAAATTACCTTTTGACAGGCAAAGTCAATGGGGACGCCAGATTTACTTAACAACCATGTTACTAACTTAGCAACTGCAGTGATTCACTTAACAACTGTAACAAGAAAAATTATTAAAGGGAAGAAACATTCACTTAACAACTGTCTTGCTTAGCAACAGAAATTTTGGGCTCAGTTATGGTCATAAGTCAAGGACTATCTGTAATGATCCGTTTAGTCTGATAGTTGTTCTCACAATAGCTAACCAAATGCACAAAAAAGCTAAATAATCTTGCAGCTGATGGCCTTCAGATGTAGTCATATTGGAAAGAGAAAGAGAGGGAGGGAGGGAGGGAGGGAGAAGAATTATGGACATTGGACTTCCGGTTTCCTTGTCTTCGGCGACGGCGGTGCCTTTTGAAGCTCCGCCAGCCCCGCCGCCTGTAGAGCCGCTTCACGACCCAGAAGCGGCTCGGAAACTTCAAAATCCTCAGGATTGTTGAAGCAGAGATCGCAGGGCACAGGTCGAGCCCCTGTAACCCCCCAGGGAATTGTTTCTGGGGAGAGAACAGGCGCGGCTCCCTCCCAACCTGCTGAAACTCCGGGCGACGTGGGACGATTCTGCTTCTGCAGAACAAGCCGGCTGCAGGAAACTCAAAGCGAAAAGAACCAGCCTTAATAAACAGCGAAATTGCTTGAACCCTGAAACTTGGAAATGCAAGTATTAGCGCTTTGTTGACTTTTTAACCTGAGAAAAATGCGAATGAGTGAAAGTGCTTTGAAAAAACATGGCGCTCAGCCTTAGAGTTAACGAGCCAGCGAGTGTGGATTGGTGAAGTTATCTTGCTTTGTTACAAAGTTTCCAAGTTGCTACAAAGTTGCCTTGTTTGTAATAAGAGAAACAAGTGAAAAATTTCTCCCTTTTCAATACTTGACTTTGCTTTACTTCAGCTTTTATTTGATCAAATCTGGGGGACTTTTTTAGAAGTCTTTGTGCAGGAGGGAAAGGAAAAGGAACTTCCCTCTTTAGAAAAACTAGACTATGTGGCAGGATGGCTTCAAAGAAGCAGGAAGGGAAGGCAACAGGGGGGGGGGATCCCCCACACACAAACATGAAACGCAGCTTCCCCCTGCTCAACAGCTACAGACTCAGAAAAAAGAATTTGATGTGGGAGATTTAAAAGAATTTATTTCTAAAATTCTGGATGATAAATTTCAAAAATCCCAACAGGAAATAGATGACAAAATTCAAAAGTCTCATCAGGAAATTATGCAGGAAATCAATGAAGTTAAAGATATGGTGAAACAGAATCAAAATAAGGTGACCAAAAAAATATCAGAAGTTGCGTCTGGCCTGGCAGAATTTATTATCAAAGTTGATTCTAAAGTGGAAGAATTCAAATCAGAAGTTAATGTTAAGATGAAAGATAATGACTATAAAATTTCAGATGTTGATGATAAGATGCAGAAAGTTGAGAACGAAATTGTTATGATGCAATTCAGGGCAATGGAATTCGCTATACGGCTTCGAGGAATTCGAGAAGATGACAGACAGGATTTGAGACAGGTCTGCTCTGAGGCTTTGGCTGTGATTTTAAAAATTAATCCTGACGTGGTTTTTTACAAAATAGATAAAATTTACAGAGTGAATTCTTGGGTGGCCAGACAAAGACAACTGCCTAGAGATGTGGTCATATATTTTACAGATAGAGCAATAAGGAATGACATCCTGCAAAAATCCTTTCATACTTCTGTACAAGTGGGGGGCTCACAAATTGGAGTCTATAAAGAGCTACCACCTAAAATGTTGAAAACCAGAAAGGACTTTGGCTTTCTTGTTAAAGAATTACAAAACCAACAGATACCATTTCGGTGGGATGCCCCAACTGGTATAATTTTGAGATACAAGGGAGAAAGACATCGCTTGAACACTGTGGAGAAAGCGGAGTATTTTTACACTACTATTTTTAAAGAAAGAACACCATCTCCGTGTACATCCACAGTTCTGGAGATTAAGGAGAGTGATAAGAAGCAACTTCAACAAGAACCTCAAGAACAGTCTAAGCAGGAACCAGAGGAATCGCAGGGCGCTGAAGGAGGTTTTCTGGATGAGCCTTTGCTGGAATCTTCTCCAATTTTGGACCCGGTGCAGATGGCTGAATTTAAGGATCAGCGTATAACTCGAGCTAAGTCTAAACAACTTAAAGAAAAGCAACAACAGCAACAAGATAAAAAGGAAGCTAAGAGTACTACACAAGAGACTGGAGCCATGGGGGGAGCGAGACCGAAGATTTTGGAAGACATTCGGTTATTCTGCTCTTTGCTCCAGGAAGATAAAGATGATGATTAAGTGTTTATCCTGGAATGTGAATGGGTTGAATTCAGTACAGAAAAGGAAGAAATTATTTGCATATTTGAAACAATTTAATAATGATATAATTTGTTTACAAGAAACGCATATTACAGTTCAAGATCAAAAATATTTGATAAACTCCAAACTAGGAACGCATTTTATATCTTCAACTTTGCAAAAAAAGAATGGTGTGGTTATTTATGTAAATAAAAAATTTTCGGCTAAAGTTATAGAAGCAGATGAAGATGGTAGGTTTGTAGCAATTGAATTATTTACAACAAATGGCCAAATTCTTTTGATTGGAATTTATGCTCCCAATCAACAACAGGATCACTTTTACAAAATGCTACATTCTAAAATACTGCAATGGGATTATAGATCTATTTTAATCATGGGAGACTGGAATGGAGTAATTGACTCCAAATTAGATAAAAAGAGTTTGGCGAAGTCTAGGATTAGGTTACCACAGACCTTTTTTGATATGAAAGAAGATTTGGAATTAAAAGATATTTGGAGAATACATAACCCAAAAGAATTGGACTATACTTTTTTTTCAGACAGACATAGATCCTTCTCTAGGATCGATTTCATTTTGTTGTCAGATGATTTACTCGTTAAGACAAAAAAAAAAAAAACAAAGATTTTTCCAAGAACTTTGACTGACCATAGCCCAGTATGGATAGAAATTGAGATAGGTAAGACTGAGAGACGCTCTTGGAGACTAAATGAGAACTTGTTCAGATATGAAAAAAATATAATAGAACTTAAAAAGCACCTGAAAGAATTTTTTCAACTAAATTTGAATAAAGGCACCCCAATAGAAATTGTGTGGGACGCAAGCAAAGCTTACATGAGAGGGGTGCTTATTTATATGAACTCTAAACATAGACTGATTCGACAAAAGAAAAGATCTGAATTGGAAGCAGAAATAAAGAATAAAGAACAGTTACTTATTAAAAATCCAACAGATGAAAGAATGCGTGGTGCTATAAAACTTTTGAAAGATCAATTTCAAATGCTTATGGCGGAACAAGTTGCAACAAATCTACAATATGCGAAGCATAATACATTTTGTAACGCTAATAAACCGGGCAGATGGTTGGCCTATACATTGAGGAAAAAACAGAGTATACGGACTATTGATAGTATTGATATTGGAGGGAAAGAATTTTTTCAACAAAAATTAATTAAAGAAGCTTTCGTGGATTATTATACTAAATTATATGCTAAAGAGAATGTGCAAAATGGACTTATAGAAGAATACCTAGATGATAAAAAAGTTATAAAAATTACTGATCAACAAAAGGAAAGAATGAATTATCCTATAACAGAGGAGGAGATAATAGTAGCAATTAAACAATTAAAAACAGCTAAAGCTCCTGGTACGGATGGCTTGACTGCAGTCTATTATAAAACTTTGCAAGCTGAAATGGTGGAACAACTTAGAGATTTATTTTGCAATATCCAACAAGGGGGCAAAATACCCCCATCATGGACAACAGCTTACATATCTTTGATACCAAAAGAGCAAGCCGGTCCTAAAAAACCGGAGAATTATAGACCAATATCTCTTCTGAATTCTGATTATAAAATTTATGCGAAAGTATTAGCCAACAGGTTGATGCCAGTAATTCAAAAGGTGATTCATGATGATCAAGCGGGATTTATCGAGGGTAGATACATGAAGGACAATGTAAGGCAAGTAATAGATCTATTGGAATATCTTGAGAAGAATAAACAGATCCCTGCAGTGCTGGTTTTCTTGGATGCAGAGAAGGCCTTTGATAGAGTGGATTGGAATTTTCTACTAAAGACTTTAAAAAAGATGAATTTTGGGGATCAATTGGTACAGGCAATTTCAGCAATTTATCAAGAGCAAAAGGCACAGATTATTATTAACGGAAGCTTGACAACAGAGTTTAAAATTGAAAAAGGAACAAGACAGGGATGTCCGCTGTCCCCACTTTTATTTATCTTAACACTAGAAGTCTTGCTAAATACAATACGGGACTCTAATATCTTGAAAGGTATAATGATAAGGCAAGATGATTACAGAATAAAGGCATTTGCAGACGATCTAGTTGTTACCCTAACACGGCCAATGGAATCAATAATCCTGATGAAGGACATTATACAAGACTATGGTAAAGTCTCAGGTTTTAGACTGAATCATAAAAAGACTAAGATGATAGTTAAAAATATGACACAAGATCGTAAACACGAGCTTGAAAGGAGGGCAGGTTTTGAGGTTGTACCAAGGGTAAAATATCTAGGAGTCCAGGTTGCAGAATCAAATACGAAATTGTTTCAAAATAACTACGAGGTGTTGTGGCGAGAGGTGCAGAAAGATTTAGAGACTTGGAAAAAACTGCAACTGTCTCTACTTGGAAGAATAGCAGCAGTTAAGATGAACATTTTGCCGAGATTTCTTTTTCTGTTTCAAATGATTCCGGTGCTTAAAAGTGATAAACAAGTGAAAGTGTGGCAAGCTGGAGTGAACAAGTTTGTCTGGAACGAGAAAAAGCCGAGAGTGAAATTGAAAATTATGCAAGATGTTCCAGAAAGGGGAGGTCTTAAATTACCAAACCTACAGTTATATTATGATGCAGCAGCTTTGACTT